>NC_064435.1:60509133-60822883 GCF_023343835.1 Lagopus muta | reverse complement strand
TCACAGTGAGAATGCTGGTAAGAACAAAGCAGCTACCTTTACCTTTTTCTCTGCTGAATCACATGAAGATGTATTTAAGATTGCTGTGCCTATCTGAGTTAATTAACTAAAGATTCATGTATCTCTTCCCCACCCAATTCAAATGGGCAACAAAATCTGACTCATTTCTACAGTTGTGAATTTCTCTGTATGTGGAAGTAACCACAGTGATTGAGTAAAAGCTACTTTACTTGATAATCCTTTTCACTGGCACTTCTTCAGGCTTTGAGTGATTTTGAATTTTTTTTTCATAACATTTGAAAGTAGATTGATTTCATAATAACTAACCAAGAAAAAAAAAATCTTTGGTTATTTCCTTTGAAAACACAATGTAAAAATGATCCTGACAGAATTTTCCCCCCATTTTTTTTTTTTTTAAGTTTTTGATCCCCTCTTAAGTTAATGACTATGTTTTTCTTATTTTATTTTATGAAAATAGTTCATATTTGCAGTGACACATGGAAAATTCTTCTACTTCAAATGTCTTTCAGTTCTGAAGTATAATTTAATCTTTTCCATAATCCCATTGTTTTCTCATGCAGAAAGCAAGCTTCATGCTGATCAGAGAGGCCTTTCCAGTCCTCGTAAGAACTCTATTACTGGAACAATTATTTACACCAGTGAAAAAGCAGAAATATATGCTCTATCATCCTTCTTAAAAGCCCAGATACTGTGATGGCTCTCCCTGAAAACAACAGTTTATCCAACTGGAAAATACTGTCATATATTCACCTTTCACTTTTGTCTGCAATGCTCACTTTAAAATTATCCATCCTCATTGCAGCCTGCTCTATCTTCTCAGTTGAAGCATTTAGCAGAGAGGGCTAATTCGAGCAAAATATGCAAGTTACATGACAAGGAAAGTTGTAGTAATTCTGCTGCAGAAACATCAGGAGAGCGAGAAGTTTTGTGCTGTACTCAAAATGTTAAAGCAAGAATGTTAAATGAGACTATATATGGAGCTCACATCATAGGCTTAATATTAACAGAAACATATAAGGCAATGTCTATAAGAAGTGGGAATATCGGTTGAGGTCAGTTGCTATAGCTGGAAAATACAAAACATTTCTGAAGTCCTTCATCATGCAAAATATTAGAGTACTTACTTTCCAAACATTTTAGCCTGTGTAATTCTATTTCCAATCAACTTAAGGATCTAAAAATGAAAGGAACAGCATAAGAGAAATTAAAGTCTATAGTTCATGTAGATATATGAGCTGAAATTCACAACAACCTCAAGCGCAGTCTAGAAAATAAATTGAATATATTTTACCTTCAGACAACTGATCTTCACTCATCAGAATGTCTCAGATTAGCATTTCTATAATTATAACTAAATAGAGTTTTTACATGGACCTTCCAACAATACTTAAACTGGAGAGCAGTTGGTATCATTCTTTTTTTTGTTAAGACTCAGAATCTGAACTTTGCTCAACTGATGGATGAGCATAAAGTGAGTTTAAAAAATAAAAAATTTGTTCACGTTCTCAGGATTGAGATTTCCTAAGATACCTCTCTGGTTCAGTGTTATTTAAAAAAATAAACGTATTTTGGAAAAATATAAGGCAGCTGAATTAGGAATCTGAAAGATCAGGTTAACACGGATATTTTCAGAAAGAAAAGTGGTGACTTCCAAATAGTTGCTTCAAAGTTGTATTATTTTCCAGATCATTTGTTCAGCAACCTTAGTAATCAGTAAATGGAGTTTAGGGATTCTTTTGACACATTATTCATCACAAGCAGAAACTAGAAAGTCGTAATACTAGAAAAAAAGTTTGTAGCCCTAGGCATGTTTTAGCTTACTGTCAGCTCAGTCTGCTCTAGTGTTTCACTTGTAATAGCTCCCTTGCTGAACTTATGACTAATAACAATAAAATATTAACAAAATAGTTTTGCCTGTTGGATACTCTAGAGATATGAATGAAAGCTGTTGTGTTCTTTGTTTTGTTTCAAGTCTGACATCTACTTTTGCTCCCATTACTACTGTATCATGTCAGTACCGAAAGTAGCAGTGACAGCAGTAGCATCATATCCCTCATGGATGTAAAAATAAACAGGTCAGTAAGTTCTCACCTCAGAAAGAATTTGTTTTTCTGCATTGCCTGTTCTTCCTCAATTTAAACTCAACATCCTTCAGCTTCCTCCAGATTTTCCAGCTTCCTTCTTGATGGTCCCACAAAACACTGTAATGCTATTCCTGCTTGAGTTGCCTCCTTTCCTGTGTTGAGCTCCCTCTCTTTCACCTCTTCCAGCATCTTCTATTCTTCCCCTTTTTCCACCCCTGATACTTTTAGCTGCTATGATTCACAGAGTCTCCAAAGTGATCCTTTTGTCAAAAGCCATTTCTCTTGCCCTCTTCCACACCTCCTGGATGTAAAAGATTTGGCAGTTCTCACAAGGAACTCCTAAAGAAAATCATCCCCAAATATGCTAAACTAAAGCTTAAATTTATATATTTATATTTATATATTTGATTGCAATTAGAATTTACCTATAATCATGCCTACAGGTGAGACTGGGCACCAATTACTACCCACAGTAATGAACAGCCCTCAATGAAGAATTCGCAGTTTGTCAGTTGTTTGGACTCAATCAATCAGGTCAAAGATAAAGAAAGAACAAGAACAATTTTAAAAAGAATTACATAAAGCATGAAAAGGACCAGCACTAACCATTGGCTAATACTGAAAATCACTTTTACATTTTCTCTGTAATTTGTAATGTCATTCAAAACAAAAGGCACCTTTAAAATCTATTTTGCAAACAGTGTGACAACATTAGAAAAGATCTGTGGTCATGCAGGGATCTCAGTTTGTTCTAATGGTGTATTTCTCACCTCTTCAACTTATTTTTATTTCCATTGCTAGTTCTGTCAGACTTTTGTCTTTTCTGGTGCTTCTTTTAATGCTAACAGCATTTGACTCCAGAATACAATAGCCTGTTGCATTATAGTGGTGATATGATTCACAATACCATGGCAGGTTATCTTCTGATAGTTGTATAATGAACTTACTGTGTAACTACTGTTGTTCCCAACAACTTGCTATACGGTTATGCTATCACAAAGTAGCATGTGCTGCTTTTGACATGGTCAAACCAGATGGTGTATGAAGGCTTGTGCACTTATGATGTCTGGAGAGCTTGCAAGCTAGTTTGACATAACTAGGAGAGCGAAGTGGGACATGAGTCAACATGAGGAGAATCACCACACATAAGAGAATAATGGCAATCTCCAACCTCTATCAAACTTGAATATTTCTGTGAGTAAACTCTATATTTTTTTAAATGAAGAAATTCTAGATGTCTTTACTTTGAGGACATCTCCCTGAGACAGGCCAGAAGGGTGATGTTCACTATTGCTTAAAAATCTGCCAAAACGCAGCTTTAATATTAATGGCATATTTGGGTCATGCCATTTTTAAATATTTTTGGTATCATTCCCTATGATATTTATGCTAATTGCCAAATACTTTCAGTGAACTTAATTTCGAGCTTCAGTGAAATAACTTTTACACATCTAATTTGAAAAATAGAACACTTAATTCAAACAGAATATACATAAAGGTTTTTTTTTTTTCTCTCTTTTGCCTTATACTGCTATTGTTAAGTCTAAATCAGATATGAAATCTAAGCTTGTTACTGGAATAAAATCCATTCACATTCAAAGTTTAACATTACTCAGCTTTTTATACAATCACTGCAGTAACACTTCATCTGCCTATTTTGAGTGTCCTTGACAAAATGTTCGCAGAGCTAATCTTACACAGAAAAAAAAAAAAAAATAAAAAAAGTAAAAAAAAGAAAGTGAGAGGTTATGTATATATGCTTATATATTAATTTCTGCATTTGTGTCCATTTAGGCATACACGTATTTGGAGAGTATCTATGGAGGAACTTTACTCTGCCCCTCATGACTTCTCACTGGAGCCATAAGAAGTTATTAACTAAGGAGGAAAATCAGGGTTTCTGGATTCAGTTATGTTTTTAAACTCTTAACATCATATAAATTGTTCTGAAATTCTTAAAGTAACAACTGCTGTTGAATTCTGCTTCACTATTTGTAATAAAGAAAATACTGCTGTCAAATATAATCCTGTTCAGTGTTTACAGCAAAGTCATATACTCAAGCAACAAGAAGTTTCAGAAAGTTATGACTCCATTCAACTATTTACAGCTGCTGGCCTAATTTATATTCTGGTACAACTTCTTTTCTAACTTAATGAAACCTAATATTGCAGATCACAGTCGAGCTCCTTGAAACTGCAGCTTGCATGATACCTTTGTGCTGCATTAATCTTTAACCCCTTGAGGCATAGTGAACATCAATTACACTGTGCTGTTGCCCAGAGGTGAGATATGTGAGATGGAGCCGAAGACAGACTACAGCAGCGGCATCTCATATACAGATCATGAGCAATCCATCTTCTTAAGGGTACGCAGGCAAAGCAACTTCAGAAAGCCATCAGTGCGTGAGACAGTATTTAGGTGTATATGCAGCTAAAACTTACTTGTCGCACACGGAAGAGCTCACAAACCATCTTGACCTTCCTGACCTCGTGCAATCTCAGCTGAGGAGTGCAGGCTATTAAGGAGTCTCACAAGGTCAATACAAAAGGAAGAAAAATGGGAATCTTGTAACTACTCTGAATTTCTCAAAACATTCAACTTAGCAGGAGGACGGAAGGCAAATAACATCACAAAAAATGAGAAGAAATACAGACAAGTCCAATCTCAGGAAAAAAAGGGGAGACTCAGGTAAAAAAAAAAAAAAAAAAAAAAAAAGAGAGATAACTTCCCTGATATTGAGATTTCTTAGCAGTTTCAAATTATAACAAGTGATTGCTTAGTCATTTTTCATAAATAAGGGATCTACAGAAACTCCAACTGGTAGGCTTCCCCTGTATGTTCTACCATGAGCTATGTTTGTTCTTAAGGTGTCCACAAATTAAGATAGTAAAATTCTCATTTTAGGAAGGTAAAACCTAAAACATACAGAGTAGCTCTTATGAATATCAGATTGCTTAAGAATAGATAGAAGTGGTACCATCACCTTCAATGTCATCCAGTACTTCTTGTTATAAGACTAGCTGCTTACAGCATGAATACATACATACATACCTTATATTAGTGGCTATCTGCAACTCATCATGGCTTGCCTTGATGATGAGCCGTGCAGTCTCTTCAAAAACTCTGCAAAGCAACTCATTCAAGAGACCTTTAAAACATCAAATAACAAATGCACTGACTGAATAAGTGTAACATTGAATAGGGATAACAATATATTGAATAAGATCCCTTCCAATCTAAGCCACTCCATGAATAAGGAATATTAGCATATGATAGATAAATTTCCTAACGATGTTCACTGGAACATCCTGGGACTGAACATGAAATTAGTAGCCAGGAACCAAGACTGTCATCAGGCTCTAGAACCAACAGTTTATTATCTGCATTTTAATGCTCAATAGTTTATATTACATAGAATAAACTGCAGTAAAGGAAGTCTGCACTTACCTGTGTTCAGTATTGCGTGTATCTTGATACCTATTACTCATAATGAACTATTAAAATCAATGCACATTACTGGATTATTTCTATCTTCACAAAATACTGGGTACACGTTTTGTTGCATATATTTTGTTGAGGTCAATATTTATTATCTGTTCAATTCCTTCTCTGAACAGGCTTACACTTATGCTTCTTCTTAGCAAATTTTGTTTTATCTGACAATACATTTTCTGTGTTTCAGGAAACTTTCCAATTTTAGGGATATCCTATGACATAAATAATGCCCAATGCTAGTTGAATATGTAGAGATATAAATATTTCTCGAGTAATTAGATAGGAAGGCATCACTGTAAATGTTCATTAACTCCTTCTGTCTGTTTGCCAGAAGTCTGACTGTTGTCAGCCTAGGTCAGACAAAGTATCTGCTGCTCATATGATCAGCACCCTGCACAGGAAGCAGGAGTTCTGGGAAATTAGAAAGGGGACCACCAATTTGAGAGCCTGATCAAAGTTTCGTGGCAGCATAGGCAAAATTGAACTTGTCACCTTTAAGATAAAGGAAAAGTAATTTGCTTTGTCTTCATGTATGGGGTGGCAATATCCAATTTTATTGCAGAAAAGAGGGTACTGCCTTCTACCTGTGCTCAACCTCTGCTTAAAGTTGGCCCCAGTTCTGCCTGCCATTCCTACTTTTGTCTTAGTTCCCAGACTCTCAGCGTTTTAAGTAACTGAATAAAGGCAGGAAATATTAAGGAATTTGGTTGAACTGAATAAACAAATAATTAAATGCAGTAGATAAATACTTGCTTTACTAAAGAACAAACATTACATAGATTATATCTCTTCCTAAATTCAGTTATGTTTTCAATATGTTGCAGCTGCAAAAGCTTGCTGTGCTTGTAAAACAGCTTCACACAATCACAGCCTTTATTTAAGAAGAAGAAAGCTTAGATTGAAGTCGGATATTTTGCAGACACATAAACAGACCTGAACCTGACAGCAGCAGTGCTGGCCTGAAGTCTGTGGAATCACTGAGTTTAGTAGGGTCAGGATTTCATTCTCTCTTTTTTATTAAATATCTCTGAGGTTTGGAAACATCTTTCACTAATGGAGCAGCAGGGGAGATCTTCAGCTCCATGAGATCTTTAACTTCTATGTAGCTAAAGCTAATCTGAAATAGGCTCCCTCTATAGTTAATGGATGTAGATAGACATCTCCAGAGGGTGTTTCATCCCACCTACTTTTGATGCATACCAAAGAAGAACTGCCCTCAGGAGATGCATGTTTTTCTACGCTGATTACAGAGAATACAAATGACTAGGGTGTTTAGATGTCTAGCTTTCAGATAGATAACTCTACATTTAAAAAAATACCACTCTCAACAGATAGTGAGAAGTAGATATTTTACAGTTTTGTGATCTTATTTTCAAAATAAAAATAACAACACAGCATAAACAATTTCTGTATTAAAACTGCCATATAAATGCATGCAAATAAAATAATAGGCCTCTCCCAATAGCATTAACTTTTCCTTAACATGCTAGACAACTCATATTTCTTTGGCCAGCATGAGTACAATATTTGTTACATCATCTATAACACCACACAGCTACAATAATATTTAATGCCTTTATAAATAGGCATTTAGAAAGGACCTTCTGTGTATAGGTCTCAGAATATCTTACAAACATTAGAAAACTTTGCTTTCCTGTGAGCAAAGCAGTATCACTGTGTTTCCTATATAGCTGTTGAAACTACTGCAACACACATGGGATAGATTCTAACGCTTGAGTACTACAAAGTTTCATTTAATATCCACCCTATTTCCACAAGTATAAAACAAAAATTGAAAGGTGCCTTTAGGAGGAAATGGTGTTTGGCTGCAGTGCCAGAATTACAACCGTCTCTCATTTTTGTGCAACCTGTGGTTGGCAATTACCATATAACAAAAGATTAAAATTAGACGTGCTGAGATTCTTTAAAATCTTGCCAAAAGAAGCAATGTATTTGTAACATATTTTGGAGGAAAGCATGCAATTTATTAGAAGATACCATCTTTTCAAGTACTCTGAGTGTGTACCACAAGGCTAGTCTGGGAAAAATGTATTGTTACTTGAAAATGTTTAATTTTTGAACACAGTGTTTGTTCTGTATTAAATTAAAAATAAAAAATATTATTGAAATCAATTTTTAAATACTGTATGTGTAGCATACTCACATGAAAATGTTCATTTCAGTTATCAAAAATAACTTATAACTGTATATTATTACATAATCTCTGTATGTAATCTATGCATTATATAATGTGTAGGAGTAAAAAATGCATACTTCTATTCACAGAGACACAAAGGAAAAAGCAGTAGCATTGCAGACTGTGTTAAAATGCTCAAGTATTTTGATCACTGAGAAATGTTTCCAGTAACTTTCTACAAGCGTATAACTGGCTTGGAAAAGAGCATTTCAATGACTGTTTTGTAAACTTGTGGCTTCAAGTATCATAGACACTTTGTGTTTTGCAAAAAGAGATTTGTTCACAGTAACACTAGCCAGCCTGAAATGCTTTACATTTTGAATGAAACCATAGGATCATTTCATCACACGTTCAATTTTTTCTTGATCATTATCTACTGAAAGTACTGTGCCAGACATTTTTCACTCATATTACTTATATTTATATTCTTTGTATATATATGTATACATCTGTATGTACATACACAAACATAGAAATTACATTGTCTCTGCAATGTAACTTTCAATCTTTTAATCACTGTTATAGAGTAGACGAATAACCCCATCATTGCCAATTTTAACTGTCAGAACTTCCTTAGGAACCCTATGCACTAACTTTGGAGACAGAAGGGCATTACAAGGGTTTGTTTCTAAAGGTTGTTTGTGGTTCAGACCAATAACCACCAGCCTCCAGAGATCCAGAGATGTCAATTGTCTGGAGTCATCTATCTCAGTAGAAAATTCATTGACAGACTTGTTACTACCAAAATAATACTTCTGGGTCTGTTTATAGCTTAGTATATACCTGGTCCCCATTTCCAACATTAACACAGATTAGAAGTTATTTCTGGGCAGTTTTATTCAATGTATCTGTATCACCTTAATGTATCACCTTAATATGCCCAAGATACCAGTCTCAAGGTCTTCAGAGCATGCTTTTCTCCAACAATAAGTACATAGTTCACAGGAGGCTGCTCTTTCTCTGAATGTGACATTTCTTGCCTTCCAGCTCATGAAAGAATAGATAACAGCAGCTGTAGACTTAAGACAAAGAACACTGAGTGTCTGAAGCATGCAAGGAGTTACAATACGTGGCATTTCTCCCTCTCAAGTTAGCAGTCTGTTGCAGCCACAGGGCTTTTCTCATCAGATGAGCTTACCTGCCTTAGCACTGCTTTTGGATCTCAGTGCCAGAAATACTTAGAAAAGTATCTACTAATTATCTGGTAAATGTGTTTGTTCATGTCTGAAGTGTAGATTATCTAATTGCCAATGCCCTTCCTATTTTCCTTCAAGGGATGGGTTTAGCTGAGAATTTTCCCAAAGAGTTTGCTTTTCATGTAAGTAATTATGTGCTTTGCTTGATTGGAAGGGATATTAGCTCATGTGCCAATGGCAGCAAGCAATAAAAAACTCTTCTCAAAGAAGATTCAAATCTAAAATAAAACAGAAGCAAGGAATTTTTGGATGTTTGGTGCTAGACTTCATTAAAAGTCTAAAAGTGAGACTTGCTAGAAAATAATAGCAGACCTGTGTTATCAGAAGTGGTATCTTAAAGGCATAAACCTGTAAGGCCATGTTACTAGGAGGCTCTGTATTTGTAAGCCAGGAGATGGAAAAGCTAATAAAAATAATTAAACAAACAAGAAAAAATTAGGTGTTATTAAGGGTAAACTTTCAGTTCCGCTTGGCAAACTTCCCTACAGCTGAGATTCCCATTACTGGCTACGTCCTTCTAATCCAATCCACAGGTCCAGATATCGCTTTCTTAGGGACAGCTGATGGTGGTGACTACATTAAAAAACAGCGTTTTGTAGCTGAGAATTTCCTCTATCAAACAGTGTCATTGTGCTCTTTGTATCTGTTGTAGCTTCCAAGGAAATAATTAGGAGGCACTACTTTCAGAGCAACCTAAGTAGTTTCTCTTCATACTATGTTTCTTGGATTTAAAATGAGGAGGACTCAAGAATCCTGTTTGTAGGATATATTCTAAACATTATTACCAAATCAGTTATTTTTTTTTCTTTCTGAGGTTATAAATACATACATAAATATCTCACTCAATCTCATTAAGAAATAGAAAGTTTTATTTGAAGGCAATTATATAAATATATATTCCAAATCAAAAAGATAAACACAAATTTATAAATTTGTCATGCATGCAAAAGAAATTGTGAATTCCTTAATTTATAAAACTGAAAGCAAACCCTTGTAATAAAGTAAAACTATCTCATTTCAATTAAGCAGAAAACATTAATCTTTATAGTATTGAAACCTTGAGCAATTCTGACTGTCTGAAGAAGCTGTAAGTCAAGTCCCACAGAGATCTAGGCCATGGAATGGTTCAAATTTAGAGATTCCTGAGTGGAGAAGGAAAAATGACAAGATTGCTAAAATTCACAGAAGACAAATAATGATAGGAGACCAATATATCACCAATTTTTAATTACCTAATGCTATCCAGAAAAAAAAAGAACGAATGAAATAGACGTAAAGCAGAAGTATGAGTGCATCCAACACATCCTAATAGCAAAGATATTTTTCTCAGTGGACTAGATTCATACCGTCAAATGCCATAATCTATCAAGCTTCCCTTTCTATACTTTATAATTCTCTACATTGTCAATAAACTGCTATTAACACTGTTGGATGCAAACCCCACCAAAGTATGAAATTCAATTAAATAAGTGTTTATTGCAATGAATATAGCAAACTGCTATTATTATCATAGAATCATAGCATGGCCTAGGTTGAAAAGGACCTCAAAGATCATCTAGTTTCAAACCCCCTGCCAGCCACTAGACTAGGCTGCCCAGAGTCACATCCAGCCTGGCCTTGAATGTCTCCAGGGATGAAGCATCCACAGCGTCCTTTGGCATATTGGTTTGTGGGTTTTTTTCAATGAGACTGTGCAATTTGATGCAGCTCCCTTAATTAGAAGATATGCAACTTAACTGTAGAAGTATCAGCTGATCTATGCTATTTTATATACATTATCACAGCAGCTGTATCATAACAACTTATTGTGCAAGCGCTGTCTTGTGAGAGCACAGGCCAATACAGTGAGTCACAGAGAGGTCCAGGTCAAGGGTATAAACCTCCAAGAAATATAGCTACAGACTGCAGGAGTCCTGTCATTGCAGTAACTTAGTAGGGTCTTCAAGTCACTATTTGGGGGGTAGGGAGGGGAAATAAGGAGGAAACAAAAGATATCCTAGGGAAAACAGAACACCACACTGTTACCATTAATATCAAGAAAGATGGACGCAAGTTCTTCTTTGTGGTGCCCAGGTCCAGGAAAGAGATAATGGGCAAAAAGTAGAAAACACAGGACTGTTCTCCCTGGTAACATCAGGGAGCAATTTTGTGCTGTGTGGGTAATGGAGCACCAGCACAGAGGTCTCATCCTCAGAGATCTCCGAAAGCTGCCTGGCCAAGAGCCCGAGCACCCTGCTCTGCGTGGCCCCACTGGAGAAGGTTGAAGAAAGAGGCTTTTCCAATGAAGGTGATTTACTACTTTATGTGAATGTGTCATACTCTCAAGATATAAATTTACATTTATGAGTTTTAACTTAAAAGTTAACCTGTTCATCATATAGTTAGACTCATTTAACAACACTCAACGGGCTTTATATATCCTCTCAAAAATATGAGCTACAAATTTTGTGCAGATTTCGAACTGTGTTATTTCTGGGAGTTATAACATTAAAGATATGCAAGTTTCTTATCACTAGCTTCAGTAAGAACTTGTTACTGACATGGAAGGAACCAAAATTGGGTTCTCAGTGGATATTTAATGCTTGTCAATAGCTAGTTAGCTGTAAACAAGCACTACCCGGAATAACTGTTTTCAACTAAATTGAACTGGTTTCAATTAAACAGGTATTCACTTAAATCACAGTTTCAAATTTTGAAAGTACTTGCATTCATTGCTTCATTCAGAAAACATTCAACACATGTTACTATTTAGTTTCAATTACTCCTTCCAGTTTCACTGGATAAAGGGCTCAGTAATGCAACTATGATTCATCGCCATATAGAACTTGAACATGTTAGCCTTCTAAAAATGATTTTGATTCTATTATATTGCTTTATCCTTTCTTGCTATGTTTTGTCTCAAAACCATTCATTTATGCATCATAAATATGGGTATGCAGCCATTTTATTAGAATATCTGTTTTTGTTAATGATTTGAGCCCTAATACCAAAGCAAACAAAAAGCATTTGTGACAAAAATGCTAAAGGACAAGCAACTCCTGACTGAAATTATTTTACTAGCACATCTTACCTCAACTATTTGTGTTGTTTTGAACGTAAGGAAGAAAATTACCACGATTGTTGTCATCTTCATTTTCAGAGCAGAATTCAAAGTCTAGTCCCAATCTATTGTACTGAGCATGGACTGATTTTCTAAGACCTTAATAAGCTTATCAACTATACTCAAATGCTTAAATACAGTCTCAACCCTTTTGAAAGTTTGGACCTGAAGGCTTGCTCCCACATAATGCTGAACTACATGTGCAGTATTTCCATGAACATTTTTTCTTTTGATACATTCAAAGTAGATCTTCCGTATCACTGCAAAATGCCCTTCCACGTTCACACACACACACACACACACACACACACACACACACACACAGATATCCCTTCTCTTTCTCTGTACTTCCTCTCTGCTTGAACCCTTCTACACACTCTTCTCCTTTAATTTTCTTCTGATGCTCCCTTCTAAGGGAAAGTTCAAAGACTAAGAGGTTTAGCACTATTTGGATAAGCATGAAATTCTAGTTGCTTATCCAAATTACATAAAAAATCTAAGTCTTTTGAACTTTCCCTTAGAAGGGAGCACACAAAATTTTATGCTTATCTGGGACACCTGGATTTCCAAACCTGAGCTGGAATTTTATGAGGACAGTAACTCTCTTGTGGAGCAGCTCACATACTGGAGTGAACACAGGAATAAGAATAGGAAAGCACTGATTTATACTCCTGGATTTACTACTGCTTGAAAAATTCTACTGACTATCACCTAGATGCATCTTCTTTTTCTCTAAAGTAGAAAAAATAGAAGTACCTTCCATAAACAGGACAGCTTTTGGGACTTTGAATTCATATTACATTGCATATGCATTATTCTACAGAATGAACATAATGTTGCTGTTACCTCCTAGTATGTTTCAGCTTCAGAAGTTCCAAACTTCTTCTAGAGCAGAAAAAATAAAATATTATAAGGAATCTAAATAGAAAAAAACACCTTATCCAGTTATGACAAGAGCAGCAAAACCTGTATTTAAATTTGTCAGCATTTAGCTTCATATATATTTTATATATTCCATTCAGCTCATCATGTAATTTCTGGTACCATAAAATGGCATTCTAGTGTCCCTTTATGGCTTTTCAGATTGATCAACATATTTGACATTACGATGATGCCTGTTAATTTGAAACTCCTCTCCTATTTCTCAGAACCAGCACCAAAAGAATGGCTGAGCACTTTGATTTAAACTTTTTTTTTTATAGTTATCAGCATGCTGTTGGCACAAGTATGATTCTCAGAAAGGCATTAGAAAATACTTCTGCAATGCAAGAGTAAGTTCTCTAAGCGTTGCCCAACAAGAATAGAATATTGGAGATAGAAAGACATCTGTCCTTCTTTGGGGGCCTGTAACAGGCATATTAGCAGAGTTTTCTTCAGTGAGTCTAGTTATGACAATACCACCAGAAGCATTTATAATGAAAGTAGCATTATTAATATTAAATGTCATAACACTTGACAGCTTCATGTAAATGAGGACCTTACTAAGCGGAAAAGAGAAGAATGAACGCAGCTTTTTCCTTAAAGTGAATTCAGGACTGAAATAACAACTGATCCAGGCTGCAATCCAGAAAGTCAGTGCATCTGACACACACTAGCACAAATTAGCTCCTCTCACTCACTCTGCTTTTTTGATCAGGAAAAGTAATTTGCCGATTTCAACATGAGTTGCATAATTCCTAGCAAAGCCTTCTGCTACTTCACCCTTTTTTTGGCTGTTAACAATGGAGAGGAAAGAGCAATACAGGAAGGGGCAGAGGGAGAGAGAGATGCACGCTTGACAGAGCATCAACACAAAAACCCACGAGCACCCTGGGTCCCCAGCCTCTCTCTCCACTAGTCACAAAAGGCAAGGAAGTGCCTTCAGACCTGCATGGAACCATTCTCCTCCCTTCTTGTCACAACAGAATTCACAGTTCTTCTGATGTGGCTTTCACCTTTCTCACCACCTTGCCTTGTCAGAAGGTTGCCATCATTTGGAAAGGTAGACAGTATTTTGAAAGGATTAGGGGATAAAACACAGCTCAATCCTTTACAAAAGAGAGACAGAGAAAGCAAAGGGGAAAAGTAATTGTTAGGTGATGGAGGTGCTGGACAAGGGCACAAGTACACAAATAAAAAGAGCAAATTGCTAGAATTCCTGTTCCTGTGAAGTAGGGGAAGAAATAAATGCCGTATTGCAAATATTTACTGCCAGAGCAAAACAAATGGAGTGAAATACAGATTATGACAATGTATAAAAGAAGAAAATGAGATGGTGTCAGCAAGGATGAGGTCACTCCCACAGAGAAACTCTTTATTTTCCACATCAGAGGGAAAAAAAAGCATTAGTTTTGCAATTATGTGATGCTGACACTGGACACGTCTGCTTTACAATAATCATATTAGCTACAGATATTTACAGTAATGGTGAAAAATGTTGCTTCTTATTGTACTAGCAAAGCCTGTCAAGTTTTCTTTTACTCTTTTTTGGGTTTTTATCTTAAACTGTGTCAGAAAATCTTCTTAAATATTCAGGCTATCCACAACTCTTACTCTTACAAAAAATTCCCTTGGGGACAGCAGAGATTGTTTTCTATAATGTTTCACAAACGGTTAACTGTCCTGTGATTTTAACACATTTTAATTGGTTGTATTGAGAAACGAATGATTGCTCACTCTTTATTAATAAATACTATTAACCAATTAAGCATTTCACTGGGTATTTTGAACAAGTACTAGCAGAACTGTATATGATACTTACTCTCTTATGAAAGCCAGAATTTAGTTTTGATTTGTCTCCAATGATTTCTGGTATAAGACCCTGAAACACATCATTTAGATAATAATGTTAAAAATAACACATTTTTCAGCACCTTAGTATATTTCAATGCTTATCTTGATTTATGCAACAAATCAAAAACAAGAGGCAAGAGTTTATAATAGTCTGTTTACCAAAGAGAACATTTTACTTGTTTCCCCTTAACTGAGTATAATATCTGTTAAGGGCAACATTTATGGTCACAAGAAAATATGATTAGTCACAGCCAACCAGTTCAGAAAAGCCTTCATTTGCAAAAAGATATGAAATAGACCTCATTTATATTTTATGCAAACTATAACTAATTTACTGTATTCCATTTCTTTCTTTTCTTTCTCTGTTTTAATATTTTCGTTTAGACATCAGTGGTTACTTAAGTAAGCCAGTATGTAATTGCTTGCATACACAGATTCTGGACTGTGATACACAAAAAAAATTTTTTCTACAATACTGCCCAACAGCTTTTGCTAAACTGTGTGTACTGACCAGCCAACTTGTTAGTTGACTCTTCATAGGAACACGGGGCTTCTGCAAGTGTGGTTTCTTCATGATACAGAAAGAAATCTAAATAATTTTGAACTGCCTGTGTCACTTAAACACTTCGGAGACCTAAGAAGCCTTTCACATTACTTTATACAGTCATGCTTGTTAAGAAAAAAATAGATAATAAATTCATAATAAAAAGGCTGATAGCAAAAGCCTTTGACAAGTTCTGAATTTTTAGGGTGTATTTTTCTTCAGCTCTAAAAAATTACTTCTAAATTTTAAAATGTATTGATATATTACAACAAAAAATATTACAGTACTTATTTTGAAATACTTTGTAACTATTTTCACATTATATTTTTTTTTTAGAACAGGCTGCCCAGAGAGGTTGTAGATGCCCCGTCCATGAAGGTGTTCAAGACCAGGTTGGATGGAGCCCTGGTCTAGTATTAGGTATGGAGGTTGGCAGTCTTGCCTGCAGCAGTGGGGGTTGGAGCTTGATGGTCCTTGAGGTCACTTCCAACCGAAGCAATTCTATGATTCCATGATTTATTTTTTTTAACTGAAATTAGTAACATTCAGAATTTTACTCGAATTGTATATGTGGTATTGAATATCAGTGCCACATTTATGTCTTTTGTCACATAAAATCTCTTGTGTGCTATAAGTGATGCTGTTACATTTTTCTCTTAGTTCTTAAAATGTTTGGCAATATCATTAACATGACATATCTCAAGGAGTAAATAAGTAGTTATGCTCATTCATGTCCTGATTAACTAATCACTAAGTAAATGTCTCTGTTCATTTCCTGCCACCACTGCCAGTCCCCTGGCCACTTGTGAGCCAGAACAAAACTGTTACACACTGACCCTACACATTAAGCTCTTCCTGACAGAGAATCAGCAAGTTTAGAGAATGAACCTGTAAAGGATAAAGATGGTAAATGGCCTAATCCTGAGTCTTGCTGGAAGAGTTTTCTTTCAGTCACTGAAAGTCTGAAGCTTGTAGGAAAATGACATATATTTAAAATTGAAGCACTGTTCTTTTTCATTAGAATGTACAGTAAGGAAGTGATTAATTATGTATTTTTCATTTTTGGATGCAGTTTGGTGGTTACATTGATTCAGCAATGTCCATATATGTATGTATGGTTGCATATACAATCATATATTTAGCAACATTAGCAAGCCAAGAGAGAAAATAGATGGATAAATTAGATAGGTGCATCAGCCTGGCTTTGCAGTACAGTAAGTACCTCTTGAGTAGCTGATCTAGAGTAAGAATATCCTGCAACAAAATGATTTAGCAATCCCTAGTCATGTAAGAACAATGCCTCTGCCCAAGGTCATTTCTGACTGTGGTTATTGTAGCAATAGTTGCCAATATTTCATTTTTATTTTTAAAAGTCTGCTCTCATGGCTGACCTGCTGCCTGGCCTCTCCTGAAGGTGAGGGGCTCCCAGCAAAGCACCTAAATGAGTCTAACGGTGTCTTGTTGCTTTCTTTTATTTTCCCTGCAAGTCTAGAACTAATATTCCAAGACAAGTAGCACACTCATCTTTAACTTGCTTTACTTCCTATGTTTTCACTTTTTTCTTTTTTTTTTTTTTTTAGTTTTGCCTAATCCTTCATCTAAGTAACGAAACAAAGATAAAGCAGTTTTTCTTAATTCCTTCTTATTTTTGTTCCTTTACTTCTGGTGGATGATCCTGGCTGACAGCAAACACCACTGTAATTCCTAAGAACAGCACTGCAAATCCAGGGATGAGCTCTATTGACACCAGTCAATTTGCTAATTGCTGAGAGGAACTTGACTTCGTGTGACAATGGCTGCCTCAATCAAGAGTTTTAAAAGACTGTGTGCTACTAAATGGCTGTTTTGGAAAGGATATTACCTGACTCAAAAATTACAGCAGGATGTTGGCAAGCTCTAAATTCCCTGAGTAGGACTTCAGCATTCAAGCCAGAGCCTTTTCAACTCTCTCAGCATCTACTTGGCCACAACACAATCTCATTTATCCTGAAATATCAGAAACAGAGTATGCCAAGACCAGGAAAAAAGGGGAGAAAAATAGGTAACTATTATAAGTGCATGTGGCTCCTTACACTGCTGTGGTCTCTCCTGAATATGACTCAACTGAAATACGTGGACCATGTGGACAGAAAGTTCACAGTAATCTATAACTGACACACTGCAAGTCTAAAAATCAAAGGGAAAATACTCATATATGGATCCAAAACACATTCAAGGTCATTTAACAATCTTACTCTGCTTACTATCTATTTATGGCTGTACTGAAGTAACTGGTACATTTAAAAGATGCTAATAGACCACTGTATTAATTAAGGAAAATACAGTAGTTATCACAGAAAATAATAAAGACATGCTATAGCATGATAGAAAAAGTTAGCTATAATCAAATTTAATTAAAATCAAGGCAGTGATGCATAAAGGGAGAGTTCAAAAAACTCTGGCCTCCCCTGATGTTTAAATCTGTCATCACACTACTTTGCCCTCTTCAAATTGTGTTTTTCTCACAAAATTTATAACTAGCTGACTTACAAAAAAGAAGTTTTTTAAAAATATATTTTAGAAATAATTCTTTGCCATAAGCTGCGTACGCAATAACTCTGAGCAATGGGAGAAATTAACCATTACACTGCATATCATTTTGCTATCATGTTTCTCATAATTAGTGATCTGCATTACCACTCCCCCACAAAAACCATTATGGTGTGCATTAAACATACTCAGCTTCTTCTGGGGTGAAGAATGACAGTCCAGACTGCTTCGTACATCATGATAAGAGAAGGAAACTTGGTCAAAGATACCCAAATTCTACTTTTTACAATACGAGGTTTATAATGAGGTTGTAATTGTCAAGTAAAACTGGGCAGGATCTCAGTTTGTGAGGCTTTCTCCTAAAACTCATATTGAGAATTTCAAAACAAATTTGAAAAGCCTGCAGAATTAAAGGTCTATAAACTGACACGCAATGGATAGTGCTTAGAATACATCAAAAGTATGTCAGTAATAAGGACTGCCACTCAAGAAAGAAATTTTGCTGGACGTTGCAGGTTGTCATCTTTAAGGCTGCAGTTCTGATGCAGACAGCTCATCTATTATGCTCCACAAGTCTCCAGTTTGGGGATATCTTAGTACAGAACTATCCAATTAATTGCTTAAAGCTGTAGTAATGTTATGCATGACAAGCAGGAAAATTGCTCTGATTAGGCAAAAGTGCAGAGTCAGACCTCAGAACAATGCAATTGTATTTCCTTGTGAATATACAGGACAGAAAAATCAAGACAGCTCTCCTCTTTGAGTGGATAAGAAATACGTACTTGATGCTTTCATTAAAAATCAAGTAAATGGCATATTTGTATCATCACTGTCACAGAGAGCCACCAGACCTCTTTTACTGAGAAACATCTGTCTTTAAATCTCATGCTTACAACAACATCTACTCTTTCCTTCTTTCCTTTGCAGCATAAACAAGAACTGTCTCTAATAGAAATACATGAGCAAAAGTAAATGTACTCCAGCTAGAATCACTGCAAACACATTGCCATTTCTTTTTCTTCTATCACTAAGAATGCTTTCCCTTTTTCTATGAATCCTTCCATATATTTTGGAGGCTCAACACTCTGCACTCTGACTACTTCAGATTCCACTCAGGCTGCAAAAGAGGCATTAAAACTAAAGCCAGTAGATAATTAAATACAATAGATACTGAAAAATAAAATTAAATTAGTGAAGTAACCTACATTAAGACAAAAAGTCAGAGGAAGACTGGACATTCCATAGACAAACAGACAGAAATAAGATGGCAAGTGCTCTAATTTTACAAGTGACAGGTGTATGTTCAAAAGTCAAATTGTAACTCAAAGAAATGTTAAAATGAAAATTTAGTAACACTATGTAAGAAAAATATCAGTAATAACCAAGGAACTTCAGAAACGATCAGGAAAAAATAATGTGCAAGTAATGAAATGCAGCTCCCTGCGTATTAGAAATCCTTACAGGTGAAGGTCATTAAGGCCAGACAATCAGAAATTAAATGATCTGAATAAGCTGAAAAGTGTTACTGAGAGCAGTAATATTGAGGATTATTGTAAAGTTCATTTATCAGAGACCTTGAAAGCTAATATTTACTATATATACAGCCTTATAGGATGCATTACAGTTTGAAAAGTGTGCCATTGTATGCCTACTTAAAAAATTAATGTTTTAACATTTTTTTCTAGACTAAGGATCTAGATAATGAACATTATCCATATGAAAACAGTACACACATAAACAGTATATAAGCAAGAAATAAGAACAGAAGAGTGACCTAACTCTGAGGTCACACCTGTTTTGAGCAGGAAGTTTCCAAGGTTTTCTTTCCAACCTCAACTACTCTATGATTCTACCATGTGTTGGTGCTGTCATTTTTTATTTTTTTTTTTCTGGAAACAACATGTAAACTCCTCACCTTATAAGACACCTTCTGACACCACTGGCAAACAATTTTGGGAACTAGTAATTGAGGAAAGCTGATGTATCTAGGTCCTAAATGATTTCACAGCTGTGGGGCTGATGGCAGTAATGATATTCCCAATACCCAGCAGATGAGGCTTTAATGCAGTTTTCCACTGCCTTACCACAGTTTTCTGATATGTCTTGATAAATACAATAAAAGTAAGACACATAGAAGTTCATGTTTACAGCACTGTAGCTACAGGACAATTGCCAGATGCTGAAGAAAATCTTTTTGAGGAAAGGTATTCCCTGGCAAATATTGAAAGAAAAAAAAAAAAAAAAAAAAAAAAACCAACCAAAAAACAAACAAACAAACAAAAAAATAAAAACAGAAGGAATCAGAATTTAAAAACTATCAGTAAAAACAGTAATGTGCACAACACTTGGGCTGAGTGGTAAAAATTAAAGATGATTAATAGAAAAAAAATGAAAATACTTCTAAAAAAAAAAACTATGACCTTTAGTATACTTATCTTTAGATTGTAAATCATGTTCTTTCAGTTACCACTTTTACACAAAGTGCTCAAAATCATGGTGATTTTACACCAGGGTTTTCAAATGAGTGGTAGTGAGAACACATTGATCACATCTGTGCCATAAATATAGCAATGCAACTCCATTCTTCCTGAGAGAAACTCCTTAGGAAGTGTTGGGTTCACATTATATACTTGGGCCATATCTATGTCTAAACCCTTTATTGATCACTGCTCTACTGTTTTGTGCTAAGCAAGCAAATATACCCCAGGTAGACACAGAAGAGCTGTCAGAAATTGGAAAAAGAGATTAGTTCACGTCTTTTGCTGAAGTCCTGTGTTAGGACCCAAAGCAGCTTAAAAAGAGAGCAGAAGAGAGCCGACAGCAGGCCTAGAGTAATCCTGACCCTCTGCTGAAGTCACATTAACTACATTTGGGTTTGCAAGACAGAGGATGAGAAACCAAGACAGCTAGCCTGGGGACAGGCTTCAGGTTATTAAGACAGCCACAGGGTTAGCCAGGAGGGATACAAACTTCGGTGAATTTTCCTGAGGGGAGGGGGGGAAAAAATGGGAGTTGAGACCAACCAAGTAGCCTGCCTGGTAGCAACAGTTATATGATGGCAGCCTTCAGCTAGCCAGAGGCATCCATGAAAACTGCACAGAATCAGTTCTAAAATCCAACTGTAATGTCCATTTGTTGTAAAAATTAATTCCCCAAAGAAGAGAGCAAAGGAAAAGAAATCAAACATAGCAAATTTTTCTGACATTACAAAATGAAATGCAAGTCTATACCCTTCTCAACATAGCATCTCTGTTAAAATAAGTGCTTCCTCTGCAGTTCATTTCTGATGACAGCCAAATCCCCAAATATTAGTACCATGAAACATCATTAGATATTGAACCACTGAGGAAATACTGTGGCAGTATAAATAGCAGTGCTGTTTTACTTCTTTCAACTAGACTTCTGAAACAAAGTGTGGGTCTTTCTGATAGCTACACAGGGGTGATAGATCAACAGTATGTCTGAATAACGAAATAAAATGTTTCTTTATTAAATATATTAAACCAGTTAATGCAGATGAATAAGTACTGCTCACTTGCTTTCCAGTAGCTTTGGCTTGCAAATTATTTGCAGGAGGATGCTAAATACTCTCTTTGGTATGGATCCAGAAAAACTACTGCCAGATAACACCTCTTGGGAACTGTGGGACTTGGCATGGGATTTGGCACAGGACTTTACAAATGTCAGCTTTCCTGTAAAACCATCAGGTCTGTTGTCATGAAAACATCAGCTATGAGCAATTTCTTTACTTAATATTACTAGCCCAAACAAATAGAGAGGGGATGAAATGTCAGTTGTGTGCAGTCATGCACCCAGAACTGGATTTTTGTAATACAACTGACCAGAATAGCTACAAGTTTCAGAACAGAATTTCAGAACGTCCAAACTTCGGATCAGTACATGTTGTATTTAAATGTATATCTGCTCTGTACTTCAGAGTTGTCATTATGACAGCTTAGGAGGAAACAGCAAACACCATGAGCTCAGCACTCATACTCAACCCAGATTTACTGGTGTACGACTCTATTTCATTTTCTTTGTACCCATTTGTCTTTGGAGAGTATATCTTTATTTTTATTTAATAAATAAGCTGCAAGATTATAAAGCACTGCAAAATGTTAGGATTTGAACAGGAGAATCATGTAAATAAATTCAGCAGTCTGCAATAACTTTTTTCCCAGCCTGGCAAGTAATGAGCTGCATGAATGCTTTGCTGAATCAGTACCCTAAACTAAGCTGCTGGCAGATCCAAGCTTTAAGTGGTTAATTAGTACCTCATTTCTAACACATTCCCTAATCTGTGGGAAAGTAGAGCATATCTGCTCCAAGAAATGCAAGCAAGTCAATTTTTGAAGACAGCTAGTAAGTTCAGGAAGCCAGAAAACTGATCTTTTCTGAATGGACATCTTATTCTATGCAGCCATTCAACAGATTTTAATCATTTCTGAATGTATCAACCTACCAATGCTTACATTTATCCCTCCGAGTCACATGTTGTGTTTGCACTGGGATCTCCTCGGAAACCTCACACTGACAGCAACAGCAGTTACACCTTAACCTCAAGAAGAACCACTGCTAAAGATCCCAAAATTAAACTTTGACCATTACACTGTCTGTCCTCAACTCCCTCTTTCAATAGAAAAATTAACTTGAGCCTATACTTATTTATAGGATTTGTGTAGAAGAATTATGAAGGAAGAAGTACACAGAACAAATTTCAGAGGTAAAAGCTTCAATATAGGTCCAGTATCGAAGTAGGTCAATTTTTAAGACTAACAGCCTTGACAGTGTCCCTTTAATATGTTGATATGTTTCTGTAAAGCACATTAAGAAAAGTTTAGCGTGAAAGAGGCTACAAATGTGTTCGATATGATATGGCAATAAATGTACATTCTGAGCATACTAAAGCTGCCAAAGTACATTTTAAACTGCTTTTCTTTACTAGCTAAGGGCCCAGTTCAATGTAAAAAAAAAATTCAGACTTCTATACACTAGAAGCTGCAGAAAAATCTGTTTTTCTGTGACATCTGTAACCCAATGTGTATATTTGCAATGCTAAGAATCTACATCTTTCTTTGAGAGTGAATGAAAGTCTATTTATTCATTATTTGTCTGTTTGGACCACTAAGAATCTTCGAGTAAGATCAGTGCTGACTGTTGTCTGCATAGTTAGGTAAAGTCACTTGCTTTGAGGATGTACAAGTTCTGAGTACTCTGTTTTCAACCACACTGCTGAATTCACCAGGCTTGCTGCACTGCATTCTACTGAATTGCTCCTAATGTCCATTGCACACATGAATCTATCTAGATGAAGAAAGTTTGATGCTGCAAGAGATTCATAGTCTTCATCATATTTATAGGTATCGTTAAGAATATCCACACTTGCCACAGGAACTCTTGTTTTCACAAAAGATTTTACTACTGTGTTTTGTTTCTGCATCAGCTAAAGAAAATACTAATTCATCAGTCAATGCATACAGAAGATGTGTTAACAGTACCAGATGGTTCAGGTTACAGCCCTCTGTAAAACGGGTAAAGTTTAAAAGACAGTCTCGAATTTTATAAAGAACCTAAATAATAATATAATAATAATACCTAAATAAACTTCAGTTAGGAGATCCCAAGCTGCCTTTATTTTTGAAATGCCTCTTACAACCTCCTTCTAAATACACTCTGCTATCAATTACTAGACATGTGAAGCTCTTCCTGATGCTTTGTTACTAAATCTTGCTGACCTTTCCATTGTTGCACATTATTAAAATAAGACATAGGTACATTCAGGTGATTTTGAACAAGCTATCCTATGGCATTCATCATTTCTGCATCATCAGCAGTAAAGGGTACAGTAGTCATGGTTTCTGTTTTGATGCCTGCTATTACACCAGTTGGTGTAATAAATCAGACGAGAGGTTTCCAAGCACATAATTCTGTCTTCAGGTTTGAAATGTAAACAGCCAAACCTTAAAGCACACAAATTATATATACATACAAGCTTATTAAGTGAACACAGTTAAATAAATTGATGTGTGCAACACTGCACTTAAACTACTTTCTAGGAATACTCCTGGAGTTGCTTCCAAAATATCTTATTAAATAAATATTAAATAATTTATTAAATAAACATATAAAGAAAAGGACTTGAAAATATGGCAAAATAATCTGTAATGTTCTGTAATCTAGGATGAGGAGGTGAATTTTATTAAAAAAAAAAAAAATCTTAAAGTAACTCCTAAAGAGTTCATTCAACAAAATTCAAATTCAAAATTTAAATATTCAACAAACTATCAAAGAATGAAAAGACATAAAATACGTATCAACACAAAAGTAACTTTTCAAGTATTTTATGCACAAGTGTTAATTATTGGCAAATGATGGTAAAATATTTTTGTTGAGCTGAGCTACAATTAGCAAAGTATAAAATTTGACTCACTGTGCAAATTAATATATAGAAAGAATCAGGTCAACAAAAGGTATTTGACAGCTTCAAGCTCCCAAAATCTCATCTTTAGCCAAAATATCCTTATTGCATCTTCAATTTATAGTTATTTAGTATTTCCTTTTAAAGAAGAAATAAGTTGGTGAGAGGGAATGTTTCACAACATTCTCAGTTTTATCGTCAAGCTTTATTTCTTTTTGTATTCAAATTCACTCTCAGCACACCTGGTTAGAAAGAAGGCACCCACACATAAACATCTCATGTTTATTTTTTTCCTCCTAAAATTACAGTTAATAGTAATGGGTCTCTGCACTGTTTCAATATCTTCACAGAAAAATGCCTGCTGTATTTTACATAAATTTTATATGGCTGCCATGATGAACCTGAATGAATCTGAAATCATTATTTTTTTGAAAAAAATAAAATAAAAAGGATTATTCATGTTCTTAATTCAAAATTCAGCTACACAATGAGCAATCCATACATTCCTTCCAAATTCTTGCAATCTACAGAAACAATAATGGCAGGGATTGCTGTCACAAAATTATTTTTTTATAGTGCCTTCCTTTCTTCTCTCACAGTTCTGTTCTCCTGGAAAAGCAAGCATTACTTAGCCTTTTTTTTAAAGCATTTTTGTACTTTTATCTGCATTTGTTTTAGTTCACACTCTCTCTACTGCATTGTGAGCTACTGCAAATACAACATATAAAAAAAACTTTATTTAGATTCATCAAATTAGGAATTGAACTCATTACAAACAGGCATTTCTTTAGAGTTTCTTAAGCAATATCTTTGCCCTTATGGTAAGTGGTAAAACAGAATTAACATACTGCAGGGTATTTCTAAACAGCTGACTGATTGCCTGATCCTTTCATACCAGTCAGTGGTGCACAAAAGCATTGTCAGACCAGAGTATTGCCCTACTGCAACTAATGCAGGGCAACAGAAAACGATTTATCTTCGCAACAAAAAATCTTTTTTCACTGAACATCTTTGATAAGAAACATTCATAAGCAATGAATGAACTCTTTCAATTTTAGTTGATTTTTTTAAAGTCTTGCCCTACACGCATCTTTTCTGCAGAACAAAAAGCTCCAAATCAAAATTAAGAAGTAACTCCTTTGGCCAGTGCTGGCATGTAAGAGTCTGTCTAGAAACCAAGCATGCAGTAAAAAAACCTACAAGGCTACAGCAACAGTATGCTGTGTACACCTCTTCCCTACTGCTTTGTTAATGTGCAGCCAAGCCAAAAATCATAAATCAGCTCTACCTCCCGTGAGAGCCTGGCTTTACATATGGCTGTGTCCAAGGTCTGGCAAGGTACAGTCAGAATAGACTTTAGATGAGTGGGAAAAACAACTTGAATGGACAACGCTTCCCAGTAACGTATCCACCAAAGCAGAAACATAACTGCAATTCTGACAGCTGGGTGTGGGGCAGGGAGGATGAAGTCACTGCCAAGTTTCCTGTAATAATATCAAAGAGATATATATAAAGTCCCTCCTACTTGCATCTTACCAAATATAGCCAAGTAAGTGACAATCACTAGAACCCTAAGAAGGCTGTTTCTATTATTTCTAATAATCACTTTTTAGTACTCTGTTAACTTCAGCATTCATTCAGGACAAGTTAACTCATTCATACAGCTTAGAGTAAACAGAGAATAAGCTTCCTACAAAGCAAAGCAGAGACACTATGCACATATTTGCTATCTGTCACCCAATCTCACAAATGATACAAGAAATAAATGTGCTTCTTATATTATATTACACCTTCTGAGCAAAAAGTGTATCACTGAGCAGACAAGAAAAGAATCCCTCCTTCAGAGTGTCACATTGCAGAGTTTCAAGCAGTGAAGAAGCATCACTTTATGAAAAGAAATCTCCAAAGAGGTACAGAACCCAATACAGAATATTTGTGCACATACAAGTACAAATAGGGGAAAAAAAAAAAAGAAAAAAAAAAAAAAACAGAACAGAATCTTTCCCACTTAGAGCCAGATTTATATAAGGACAAAGTATTTAAGATTAGAGAAGATAAAAGATCAGAAGACTAAAATTATGTTTGTTTAACTGGATTTATGAAAGGATATATTAAAAGGTGAGCTGCATAAACAAATTAAGCTTATGTAGTTTTGACAGATTCAACAAAAGGTAATGTAAACCACAGCTACCACTGGGAAACAACAGCAAGCAACCAGCTTCTGCAAGGGTGTGGTTAATGGAGATGAAAAAAGATCAGCTGATAAAAAAATGTTGTGAAGAGCAAAACTCTAATTAATCTGCTGTATCTTCTGTTAATTCAGATTTCAGCCTTGTCGTGGTTTACTACAGTCAAAACACAGTTAGCAACAAGACACAGAAATGGAAAGTAAGCCTGAGGGTGTTTTCACCTGAGACACAGGAGCTGCCAACATGTTAATTGCTGAGAACTATTTGGCCTCCAGAACTTCCCTGGCCTCTTTTCACTCCAGGAGCTAAAAAGACAATTAAAATTGCTCAGACTCCAACCAGGTGTCTGGAAATACTAGCCAGAGTCAGTGTTAGCAGCACATGGTAGCTACATCTTTTCATTCTGCTGTAACTACCCAAACCATCTTCGGTTCCATCTTGTCTTTCTTTCACACACACCCACAGCCCCCAGATGATAGGGCACTTGACAGAAAATCAAAATAATTTCTAGCAGTAGATGAAAACCCTTCAGTTCATCTCCCCAGCTACTGGCCAAGAGTTTTGCTGAAAATCCCAGTGTGCGCTAAACATTATACTTCATCCCACCATTTCATACTCTGCACATTAAGAATACCACTGCATTGCTCGGTAGTATTACAAAACATTCTTCATAAAAGCTCACATTCATTTTCAATTGTAGATTGATTCACTTGTGTTGGTTATACTTATTTTCTGGTGTTCAAAATGCACCACAAAAACATCTACTTATTTAATATTTTTTTCCTGCCTATTTAGCAAATCAAGTCACCACACATATTCGGTGATACAGTCGTGTACCACCAATATGGAAAGCATTCAGCCAAAAAAAGGAAAAAAAATGGAGGGAATGGGATCATTTCCCATTCAGAATCAGGGAGTTAGATAACACGAATAAGTGTACACACCTAAACAAGTAGGGCAGTTAGTTCAAAACATAATGTGCTTTTCTTTCATTAGCTAATGAACATGTGTCAAGAAACAGCTCAGAGAAAGATCTGAATGTGTGGAGGGTAAACATCAAACTGGCTGGGCAAAATAAGAACACAAGAAAGAAAAATCATGACTAGATGGTTTGACAAGGAACTTAATGAGAAAGATGAGATCAAGCCAGTAAGGAGAATGGCAAAGTTTTTAAAGAGGGAGAAGAACAGCAATGTTAATTGGTTAAAGACACCAGAAATGGACCTAGGAAGATATCTGAGGAAAACTGAAGAAAAGAAGATCAGAAGAATAAGTCTTGAACAAAAAGCCTGAGGACTGGAGACTGGGATCTTGTTATTATATGCTTATATATACAAGACAATACTTGCACAGAGTCAAGCACAAATGTTTCCAAGGCAGCAGCATCACAGACAGCAGCTGTGTGAAGGTGCAAATTCACTGTTCAAAGGTCCCAATAGTCTCAGGCCTGTTATGCCATGCAAATTATTAAATTTAATATGCCAATTCTCATAATTCTCATAAATAGACTATATCAATCTACATGTTAAGTGACTCTTTTTTATATAACATTACAATAAAGCCATACAAGTTGAAATTATGTATCATTCACCTGTTGAGACCAAAAATAATAACTTGAATTATTTAATTCTCATAGTTCTCATTGTCTAAATGCTTAGCTTCCAATAAAAAACATATCCAAATTTATTTTCACTGTGCATATTGTTTATATTATATAATCAAATGATATAATTTCATGAACAAAATGACTGAATTTACTAAAAAAAGATATGTAATAAATGAGGACGCAGCTTACAATGCTGAATTAGTAAAAAAAATCATTTGATAGTTTAAAATGTATGCATCAAATTTTTCTTCCATTTAGGATAGTCTTTAGCTACAATCATATGTTCTTACAGCATTTTTATACACTGACATTAATGTTAAGACTTGTAATTAGTTACGTTTGTGGTCTTTTTTTGATTTGTACTTTTTTAATGCAATCAGTGCAATCTCATTCTGAGCTGTGAGAGCTAAATTAAGACTTCAGAATGGCTTTAGTAAAGAATAAAGAGAATTAAAACAGGGATTTTCCTTGATCTTTTCAATAAAATCCAATCCCGGAAATGGTTTGACATTTTATCTGGTCCATATCCATACTACAGATGTAAATACCGATATTTCAAAAGATCATTTTTTCAATTGGTGTTTTAACAACATAAAAAATAAACCAACACAAGAGTTGATCTTTGTTCTTGATGACATTTTGGCATTTTTACTTTAAGGAAATGCTGGAGGTGATTCCACCTGGCACTCTATGTAAATCCGGATTCTCTATCACCAAAAAGAGCCCGAGTTTTGTAGTGTGAAAGTGTGAGTTTTGCTGTTGAGCAAAAGGCCCCAGCTTGTGCTGGTAAAAATTAGAAACGTATAGTATCGGTAGCAATTAAAAGAAAGTATGGCGGCACAGCTCACTCTATAATATGCATAAGGGATGTAACTTCTGTTTAGAACTAATTTTTAGGATATTTTGAGTAGTTTAGCAGCACACCGTTTCTTTTTCTGCTGCTAAACTCAATGTCATATAAATGGCAGGAGTCAGGACTGAGTCACATTTATTGTGCCTTTAAGTTTTCCATTCATGTTACTCTTTCAAAACTTGCTACGTAAAAAAAAAAATAAAAAAAATCCCACAATCTTTCCAAGATTAGAAGGTTTCAGCATTACTATAGCAAACACTTTTATAAGCAGAGATCATGGAGATGTCTGCACCACTACATTCAACATTATCACACACATTAATTATTAAAAATGCCCTGAACACCGCAGTCCTGCTTAGAGCTTCTGGGTATTTAATTAATATTTTCAGTGGAAATAACAGAAATTATCTTCATTACTTTAATATCAGCATTTGCAACTGGCTGATATTTTCCAACAAGAGATGAATTCTTTAGGCAAAAGGCAGTGGGAGAGAGGGAGATACAAAAGATATCTCTTTACTTCATCCCCTCCATAAGACAAGATGGTAAATTTCTGATAGGAAGAGGAGCACTTGATGTGGAAATAAGGGGAAAACAAAACAGTTCAACCTGAAATTCAGCAAAAGAATTTATTTTTTCTTCCAAATATGGTACTTTACTTAGCTGCCAGCAGTTTAAAATGTCTTTGTGCATTCTAAGATCTGTTTCACATTTACTTTGCACAATATCATGAAATTTAACTTTATTCTTGGAAATTACTTACTGTTTTCGAAACAAAGTGAGACAAAATATCATTTTCTATCACAGTAGCTTCTGTGGGCTAATATTAATCCTGGAATTGCAGAAGAAGATAGAAACAGGCACCAAAGAAATATTAACTGACAGCAATATAATTTTAATGCTTAGGAAAACTGCTATAAATCATACTAAAAGTTCTGAAGGAAAGTTCTGAGATTTTTGTTTGTTTACTTAACTACCTTAAACAATGAGTTTGTTTGATAACTATATATTTTTTTCTAATTGGATAACCTATATGAGGAAGATCATTAAAGAGTAAATGATTTTGCTTTTTTCTCCATTGGCCATATGGTCACCTCAGAGATTTAGGAATTTTGTTTAGGTCCCATCTGTGCCAGTAAGAGTTTACTGGCAATGTCAAGAACTCCATGCTGTACAGAAGTGGACACATAGTAGAGGAGACCTAAATCTGAGGTGACATGATGCCACAGACAGTTTTTGTATAGATCCAATGTCAGATGCTCAGATTTTGCCCTGTGTCATACACACGAAAACTGACATATAATGGAAAAAAAAAAAAAAAAGAAATTCATGAGGTGATTGATGCAAACTAAACAGAACTTTTAATTTACACAAAAATTTACACTGACACAAAACTATCTGCAGAAAAAGAATTTCATTATGGTTAGATATGCTATCTTGCTTTCTTATAAGGAAGTTAATCATATAGCACTATTTTCTAAAAAGAATTGGTCTCTAACCATCTTGGAGGCTTTACCATACAAAATCAGAACTCACAACTGCGGCACCTTGAGATTCTAATAATAAAAACTCTTATCTAAAGTCAGGGCCCTGAACTACAAGCTGTAGTACAGGAAAGTTTTTAAATAAAACCAAAAGGCCAGGTCATTACCTGAAATCACTAAACTAGAAATTTACTCCAAAATCTTCGATTTCTTTCTGAACCTGGCATTGAGGGAAGTAGCTAGGAACAATCTTTGACATAAGACATCAGTACCTTTGCTCTAACAGATCAGGTATGCAAATAGCAACGTGTATTTTATGTAGACATAGTCCTTCAGTAAAATTCTCTAATTGTTCATGATTTTCATGACTGGGACAGAGGTTAAAGACCCAGTAAACACATCAAGTAACATTTCATAATGAAATGTATCAGGCAAGATATTAAGGACAAGAATTTGAAGAAAATAGCTCAGAGTTCGAAGTGTACATCTTACAGCACTGAATGTGATAAACACAGAACACACATACTCTCATTTTCCATGAAAACTATTTCAAATAAGTGAACAAATTTAAGGACTACAAAGTCACTAGTACTCTTCTCACTAGTATAGTTAGTATGCTGTAGGTAGTACACTATAGTAATAGCAATAGCGATAGCAATAGTGTAATTTCCAGTAGTAGAGTCATTAGAATTTACATATTAAGAAACAGATTTCTAATTCCATTTAGGAGATACTTTAACTAAAATATTTTTGACACTAGCAAAACATACTAGATTGATGTGGTATAAAATGGTACAGCAATTAGCCATACCATATTACACATATAACATGAACCAGCTTTTTCCAGACTCAGAAGCTCTTTTTCCTTTACAAAGAGATATTAAGGGGCAGAGGAAGTAAAAAAGAAGAGCCATGATGTCTTTTCAGTCTTTATGGTTCAATTACAAGCTACAGTCCTAGCCACAGAAAAAGCAGGAAATTGTAGGCCAATCACCCTTTGCTGAATATCTCTTGAGACTTCATACAGCAATACAACACGACCAAACTCATTTCTGCCCCTAAAGCTACATGTGCCTTGCAAAAGAATTAAAAGTAGGTAGCAACAGCGCATAAGTTTATATGCAGTAATTTTTACCATTCAAAGAATGAATGCAAATACAAAATATACTGTAATGTTATATTTTGAGTTACACACCATTCGTATTTAAAGAATATTTCAAGAAGATTATCATAGTCTCCTGCAACATGATGTTGTAAGGCTTTGAGTTTTAGATGTGGCTGACCAGATTGACTTTTACATGATCTACTTGTCATCGCATATCAAACTTAAGACAAAAACAAACCAAAACAAAATCCAGACTCACAAAGTCAGAAGTAAACAAAAAAATTTAAAAATATATAGTCATGCCATGTGCATGCTGACAGCTGAAACATCAACAGTCAAGAAAGAGTAAACTAAGAAAAAGCAGAATATTTGCAAATAAGTTTTGACCATCTGTAGGACTGTGGTAATTTAAATGTACTGCCAAAGTGCATTGAGATGCGTTCAAAGGATAATAAAAAAAAGAAATAGGAACCCTAAATCAGCAAGGCCAGTGATGAAACTCATGGTGCTTCTTAGGTGAAGATTCAGAAGAGGACTGTTGATCTGGGCTGAGCTTGGGGCTGTCTTTATTATACATGAGTATGAACCACTGACCTGGTGAAACGTTGTTAAAGTTATATATTCTTAATTTGGTTAGTCAGCCACAATACTGGAATAAGTAGTGAAGAAGTGATATCTCAAGTTGGAAAGAGCAACCTGTAAAACTTGCATCTATTTCCCTTCATGAAAGAAGGAGTATGCCCCAAGAGGTAGAAGTCCTCTATCTCCATCTCCGTTGGGAATAACAGTAAGGACATCAATAGATTTTCTGATACCATAAAAACCCTAGAAGATACGTTGAAATAATGCTACTTTTAAGTCTATTGTTCTACCTTTACTAATCATTTTGTGATTGTATCTCTCACACTTTTCACTTAAGTCCCTAAATTGATCCATAGGAGTCCTACAAATTGTTCAGATTCAATAACTGCAAACATTCTCGCATACTCTGTTCAGGAAATTTTTTTATTGCTGTTACACAGTAGTACCAAGTACTTATAATGAAAACAAATACATGCAACACATGACCTAACATCCATCTGAATGTTTTGCATCTAGTCTGAGACAATGGTGACAGGACTGTACTCCTTTACTAGATGATGGTAGATTTATCTCAGGCATCTTTGACCTTTCCAAGAACAAATCACGCTCTGTCCCCTGACTACAGAAGGATCTAAGTCAATTACATTTAGCACAAGACCTTAAAATGTGTTAAGTAAGTCCCATCCTTACACAGTAGCAGCCTTCTTACTCAAACTCTGGATCTTATTTCAGATTCAGTTGGCCAAGGTGTTTATACAGTAGGTTTCATATAATGAGCATGATGCTCAGAGTTTCTATGTCAAATACTTTGAGAAGAGAAGAAGGAGGAACAAACATAGTTCCTTTAATTGCAGCACATATATAAATAAAGACAAGTGGAGTTAATGTTATTATTTTACCAAGTGAAAACAGACCTCAGCTATACTAGAGAAGCTTAAAAAAACAATTTTTCCTTTTGATGAAGCAATGCACTTCAGGCCTGCTTTCGAGGTCAAGTTGAAATTTTGACACTGTGCTTGCTGATGAAAGTTATTCAAGATGTTGGGCTCTATTGAGATGGACACTAGACAAACACTGCCTATTCCAGATCTCATAAAAGGGAATATATATTGTAACCTGAAATGAGATGCAATTGTGTTACAGTGCATATGGAAAGTGAAGTGCTTCTTAAACATTCTTAGGAGGGTTCAAATCATTTTCAGTTTGTAAATCCATTGTATTTTACTAGCTTTCACCATATAATAGATATACACATATATTATTTGTTTGTTTATTTGTTTATTACGGAATGTAATCACCTTTTTGGAACAAACAGCCCTGGCAACTCACTTCCACATACTAGAACCTCATCAAGATTAACAGAAAATTCAAGACATTTTCCAAGTTCTCTTAAAACCATCGATTACATGAAAACATAATCTGAAAAGTGCACAAAAAATTAGAATTATTAGAACAGTTCTTGAACTGACTGGAGGAAGAAAGGTAAATGCAATTAGGTCAGCTATGGGTCCACAAGCAATTGTCATGTTTTCCCTTCCTCTTTATTTATCCAGAAAGTTTACATTTAAAATGTATCATTGTAATAGACAGACCATAACATTATAAAACTTATTCTCCTTTAATGAACATCAGAACTGCACAATGAAACACAATCACTTAGAAACATATGCAGGAGCAATGAAATGCTACTAAGAACTGTATTTCAGAGTTTTAGGTGCTAGCAAGTATGACATTGCAACGAAGGTGTCATTTTAAACAACCTTAAGCCTTATATCTATGGTCCTGAGATCTAAGGAGAAAATAAACTAGGCTAATCTTGTTTTCAATTTCTTTAATATATCACTTTCTACTAATTGAATTAACACTACTAAGTTTATCTTCTCTAAGTCTTCCAGCTTTGTTTCCACTGAAAGTGCTAAGACCTCATAGTTTTGAAAAAAGTCATTACCTTACAGCCACAGACATTGATAATGTCTTGCAGAACTCACTACTACTACAACACCAAAAACCTTTAAAAACATGGGTCATTGTGAGTGACACCTTGCCAAGCAAGGATGAGAAATGACAAGCTTGGAAATAGTACGCAAAGGCAGAATTTCAAGTACTGATCACTCAAATAAGTGTTGGATAGCAGAGTATTGGGCCTGTTTTCTCTACTCACGAAAATGAAGGAAAAAATAACATTTCATAAAGATTTTGTTGTTGTACAGGTTAAGAAGGGATTTCTGACAAAGCAGTTCCCTATTCTTTCAGACTTCATTCAGGACTTGGCATCTTATTATGAATTATTACTTACTGTAACTGTGGATTTTTATGGAGAAAGCAGAATACCCATTCTGAGCACCTCAGGATGCATGCCAATGCAAGTACATATGAAAATACATACAGCAGATAAAGAACTGACTCTGCACATCACTGTAGGGTGTTTTTTTTTTCCCATCACTGAGTCTCCATCTAATTCACTTCTGGCTGGGTTGTTGCAGGGGAAAATAAATCAATAAAAACACAGTCCATTGTAGCTACAAGGTTAGCTGCATGCCTCTCCACTTCCCTATGTGAATACACCTTGATCTCTCCAAGGATATAGTTCTCTAATCTACCCTCTTTGGATGGACTGCTACATAGCATGCTCCTCTGAGCTGGCTGGGCTCAAGCAAATGGGATCCAGAATATGAATGGCCATTAGTGGAGTGCTAAGCCTGGGATGGTAGGCTCCACTAAGAGACTAATGGCTGCTGGCCGGCAGCCACACACAAATACTTCAACCCTGCCTCAGTATACACAATTGCTTACTTTCAACTTTAGCATAAGTTATGGAGCAAATCATCTTGGGTGAGAACACACAGCATGTGCGTGGCATCCAGGGGATCAGGCCCACCCGGTACAGGTTCATGAAAGGCAGGTCATGCTTGACCAACCTCATCTCCTTCTACAACTGCATAACCAGACTGGTAGACAAGGAAAAGGCTGTTGATGTAGTCTACCTAGACTTCAGCAAAGCCTTTGACACAGTCTCTCACAGTATTCTCCTGGGAAAACTGGCTGCCTGTGCCCTGGATAGGTAAACCCTTCTTTGGGTAAGGAACTGGCTAGAGAGCCCAACAGGTAGTGGTGAATGGAGTTAAGTCCAGCTGGCTACTCGTTTCAAGTGGTGTCCCCCAGGGGTCGGTACTGGGGCCCATCTAGTTTAATATCTTTATTGATGACCTAGATGAGGGGATTGAGTGCACCCTCAGTAAGTATGTAGCAGACACCAAGTTGGGAGGTGGTATCAGTCTGCCTGAGGGTAGGTAGGCCTTTCAGAGGGATCTGGATAAGTTGGATTGCTGTGCTGAGGTGAATGGGATGAAGTTCAGCAAGGCCAAGTGCCAGGTCTGCACTTTGGCCACAACAACCCCATGCAGTGCTATAGGCTTGGGGCTGAGTGGCTGGATGACTGTGAAGAGGAAAGGGACCTGGGGATGTTGGTTGATGCTCGGCTGAACATTAGCCAGCAGTGTGCCCAGGTGGCCAAGAGGGCCAACGGCATCCTGGCCTGCATTAGAAATAGTGCAGCCAGCAAGAGCAGGGAGGTGATCATCCCCCTGTACTCAGCACTGGTGAGGCCGCACCTCAAGTACTGTGTTCAGTTTTGGGTCCCTCACTACAAGAAAGACATTGAGGCCCTGGAACGCATCCAGAGAAGGGCAGCAAAACTGGTGACGGGTCTGGAGCCCAAGTCTTATGAGGAACGTCTGAGGGAGCTGGGATTGTTTAGTCTGGAGAAGAGAAGGCTCAGGGGAGACCTCATTGCACTTTACAACTTCATGAAGGGAGGCTGTGATGAGGAGGGGTTTGGCCCCTTCTCCCAGGTAACAAACAAGACCCAAGGAAATGGCCATAAGTTGTACCAGAAGAGGTTTAGATTAGACACAAGGAAAAACTTTTTCTTCCAGAGAGTGGTCAGGCACTGGAATGGCCTGCCCAGGGAGTTGGTGGAGTTGCCATCCCTGTCAGTGTTCAAGAGGCATCTGGATGAGGAGCTACAAGAAATGGTTTAGTGGCTTGTGGTAGCAATGGCAATGGGAAAATGGTTGGACTAGATGATCTTGTAGGTCTTTTCTAACCTTGCGATTCTATGCTTCTGTGATTCTATGATTCAAGCATTTCTGTTCTTACAGTGATTGGTAGAGTAAACTGCTTTGGGTACCTCAGCCTGTATCTGCCCAAGAGCCTGATTCTTCCTCAAACCTTCTCATATCATTAATTACTGCAGACCTTCTTGTTTATCTGGTTACCAAGTCTAAGATTTACCCTCAGAAAACAGTATCTGAGCAGACTAGAGCAGAGCTAACAGTTTAGTCAGTAGCTGAAGAGTAGTACTAGTGTCGTTGAAGAGTAGCCCACTGCAAACAGCTGTTTCTCTTGAAGAAAAGCATCTGTTCCCTCAGTTGGTGTCTTTGCTAATGCCCACTGACAGAAGCAAGGTAGAGATTTAAATGCCCTCCTGAGCTCTCAGAAATCTGACTGGCAAGAGACAAAACAGTCCTACCTTCCCCTTCACCTTGTTCTGCCTGACCAACTTTCCTGTTAGAAGGAAACCAGCACTTACACACACCTCTGAACCACACAGAGTGGCCACACTTCTGCACTTCTTTCCTTGCACCACCAGAAATTAAAACTGGGACTGACTCATCTGCAAGCAGCAGTTCCTCTCCCCACCACCCGTACAAAACTAGGGTTTAGGTGAGTAGATACTTAAAACATTTCTCTGGCAGTCACTCTGTCAAGATGAGGAAGGAAGGGAGGAAGGGAGGAAGGAAGGAAGTGAAGAAAGGAGGAAGGAAAGAGAAAGAGAAAGAGAAAGAGAAAGAGAAAGAGAAAGAGAAAGAGAAAGAGAAAGAGAAAGAGAAAGAGGAAGAGGAAGAGGAAGAGGAAGAGAAAGAGAAAGAAAAAGAAAAAGAAAAAGAAAAAGAAAAAGAAAAAGAAAAAGAAAAAGAAAAAGAAAAAGAAAAAGAAAAAGAAAGGAAAAGGAAAATAAAAATGTAACAGAATACAAAAAGATTGTTGATGCATTATTGCATGCGATCAGCCCACTGTGCACTGCTGGTCCTGACAAATATTCAAAGCCAGCAGCAACAGTTTTGCTGTTTTGCCCACAACTGTGGCTCTGGACAGAACGACTCTGTAGAGCTGGAGTTAGTTTGGAATAATCACACTCTTGAGTATTGGGTGTGCAACCACATCTCAAATCTTGCAGCACCCCAGAGGTATGATTATCTGCTGTCATGATTTAATTCTTAATTAAAACAAAGCTGCAGCTCAGATAAGATCTGTGAGAGGATTATGGTCACTCTTGGTTAGACAAAAGGGAACATGTGTCTTTGGAATTAAAATTCAGGTGCTTGGGTGAACCCTGAAATGCTGAGCTGTGCTCAAGTCCAGTTCATCTTAGTTTTTCCTTTGATGTGATTCAACCAAGAAGCAGCACACATGGAAAGCTGTCATCCTCGGGAACCAAACATGGAACAGCCCACTAAACTGCACAGAGCTGCCAAGATTTGAACATTCTTGCACTTTAGTAACTTCTCAATATTTTGACTCAAATAAATCTGCAAACTGAAGAGTGTGCTTCTAATGATGCTAAAAAGCATGATTCTTGTTACTAAATATTAATACAAGCCACAGCAGCCATAAAAACACTGCAGGAATGTCCTGATGAAATGTGCACTGAACTACTCAACTTGCAAATATAGGGATGGATATACAGCCCCTGGAGGAAAAATGAACATAAAGCACTTCTGTGATTTTTTTAAACTTAATTTTATTTTTAACAAATATTAACCCAACTTAAGGTCTCTTTTAAAGGTTACATTTGCATTTACAAAGAACTTTCAAGCAATTTAACTACAATGAATTTTAACAAGGCAGCTTCCTGCCCTGGCTCCTTACCTACGTTTAAATTTTATAAGACTCTTCTGGCAGACTTTCGTAGCTGTTAAGATGAAAGCCTGGATGCATGCATACTTTAAAAGTGGAGGAGGAGGAAAAAGAAGAGTAAAAAGAAGAAAGGAAAATAATCAATTTGGTATCAAATTTATTCCAAAGCCAAAAAGTACATTTTTTTCTGATTGTGAGAGAAGACATGCAGGGAGGTCAAAGGTCAAGCAAAGAGGAGACAGTATTGTGTAGGAACTGTCACGCATCACCACCTATTTTGACATGCACAGGGCCGTTTGTTGTCTGTCGAACATGCAAATTAAGTGCCTGCTGTCATAGCTAGCCGATATCTGAAAGTGGAAAATGAGACCACCTGTAACCAGTGAATGGAGTGATGGACAAGCATTCAGAGCTCGTCATTTCCAACGCCATTCACACCACCTCCGAATTGCATATGACATGTAAAAATCTTTTCTTAATATTCACAACCGGGAAGTTTGGGGAATTATGGAGGCTTCAACTGCTGCATCTAATGGGTTCTCCAAGCAGACAGCTGTGACTGTGAGCTGGCTTGATAATTAGGTGTCCAGGAAGATTTTATGCTATGAATCAGTTAAAAGGGAGAAAAGAAAAAGAAAATAATGGCAAGCAAAACTCGCTGGAATAGAAATCATATTAACCCTTGCATGTCTTCCTCATCACTTGGCTTGGCTGTACAATTCCTGTGAAGCAAGATTTGCAGAAATCAGACACATAATAATTTGTCTTCTGTCTGCGAGCAGCACTCTCTTCCTACTCAGAAAATTGCACTTCAACGCTTCAACTCTGATGTTTTGTTTTCCTGAAATGAAAGCATTAAATCTACATATGCCAATTCCCCTCCTATTTAAAAGAAAAGGCAAGCTGTTATTTGAAATTCTGGGTAATGAAATTTTGAGAAACAGATTTATTGTGCTGAAATTATGTCCTGCCATGTGCTTGTACATATAAAAATCAAGCAGTTTAGCTAGTTCTTCTGCAATTCTCTGCATGTTGTCCCTACTTTTGTATGCATATACATCCTTGTGCGTAGGATGCCATAAATACTGCAGGCAGTATAATGACAAGAAAATATGGCATCTTTCTGATTTTTACTTCTGCTTGATAAATATAGCTGCTTTAAAATGTTTCAGATAGTGGATAGTATAGACGTGTCAAGGTGCACAACAAGCTCACAAAGTGTGTTATTAGCCTATCTAATTAATACCAGTGTTCCTAACAACAACAACAACAGTAATAATAATAATAATAATAATAATAATAATAATAATGTATTTAACTGCTGTGCTGTGTTCTGAAAGGTCTTCTGGCTCGGTTTCCTCGCAAACATAAACAAGACATGAATATGTAAAGCAGACAGTCAGCATTCATGAGGGTTACTCAACCCACTGAGGATGTCAGAAATCAGCCACAGAATATTATCTACAAATGTTTCCAAAAATAACTAGAGAGTTTGTGGACCTCCTCTGCACAAAGACTATAGCCCTCTTCCAGAATCCTAAGGACTGAAATTGGGTTCTCAAAACCAGAGGCAGGCAAGAGTTACTGGTAAAATAAACAGGCAGCTCTCAATCATATCATGGAAAAACTCTTTTTTAAATCAGTTTTTATTTTTAAAAAGCATTATACTTGTTGTTTTTATTATTTGCATCATGACAAGCTTCAAAATGTGGTAATTGTTTCACCATTTCTCACAATCTATGTCCATTGCTTCTCTGATTTAGGTCTCTGCTGGTTCTCTCTTTCCTACTATGGACAGGGGAGATCGGAGAAGCTGGAATAGGATTCATTTACCCCTCTGCATGGGGCAGGGAAGGAAAATCAGAAAAGAAAGTAATGAAGAGAGCTAATGAAGAGAGCTAATGAAGAGATACACAAGGGAAAAGAGACACTGGACAAAGAAAGGTCCTACCTTCATAGAAATACTTCCTGTTCAAAAGCCATTTCTAACTCATCTTGAATAACGTCTGCCCTGTCTCTTCCTCTGTGTTCTTGTCCCTCCTGTCTTAGACCTTGAAGTTCCTTGGAAGCAATACTTCTCTTAAGATGCTCTACAGAGAAGAAAGAGATAAGCATCTCAAGGAGTCCTTTTCCCAGCCACATACCAGCAATCCCCTTTGATGGTTTAAGTCTCTAAGACTGTGAGAAAACAAAGCAGGACAGCTTGAATTAGATACTACTCAATTTGTACTACACTGGCATGGCCTAGATTCTGCAAAGGCATACCTAAACACAATCCTTAAATACTATCAACTCTGCTTCCTTGTTTCCCCCAAACACCTTAGTTTGCTGCTTGAGCAGACAGAAGTGAAAAAGGTAAAAAGACTGGCAAGGTCTGTTTCACTTCTTACTCACTGCAGAGAATAAGCTTGTTTCTCTGTGCCTGAAATCAACAGCCAGGGGAGGCTTGAAGACAGGCAGCAGGAGGGTGGTGTCATGCTAATCAAATCCTGATCTATGCACAACAGAAAATCCAAAACACCAACAGTTAAAATCATCCAAGAAAGGGTCATGTTTCCATAGTATGGAGTGCTTGGCAACAATATTTGATTTAAGATTTCTTCTTCAAAATGTTTCACAATTACTATCCACTTGCAGCACACAAAACATGCCCTAGCAGCACCTTTGTATCTGCCATATTGCCAGTGTGATCTGAATTCATAATATTCCTTCTCTCTGAGTATATTCCAGCCTCTTATCATGTTTAACTTACTATAAAATGATGGAAAGAAGAAGCATAAGCTTCACTGCCTGGTTTCTGATATGTCCTTCAACCTGCAACATCTGTGCTGGCACAAGCTGGACAGCAGCACACTGCCATGCAAAAACAAAAACCTGCAGATTCAAACAGAATTCAAACTGGCATTGTTGCTGGAGAACTTATTTGCAAGATAGTCAGTGTTGGCCACAATATACATAGAATTATACAATCTTTTGTGTTTTGAGTGACCCTTAAAGATCATCTGCTACAACTCCCCTGGAATGAACAGGAACACCTACAGCTACATCAGGGTGTTCAGTTTGACCTTGAACATCTCCAGGGATGGGGCATCCACCACCTCCCTGGTCAACATGTTCCAGGGCCTCACCAGTTACTGTTAAAAACTTCTTCATTATATCAGTCTAAATCTCTCCTCCTTTCATTTGAAACCATTTCCCCTTGTCTTGTCACAGCAGACCCTTCTAAAGAATCTGTCCCCTTCTTTCTTACAGCCCCCCTTTAGATACTGAAAGTCCGCTGTCAGGTAACCTCAGAATCTTTACAGCCCCAGCTCTCTCAGCCTTTCCTCATAGGACAGCTATTCCAGCCCTTGGATAATTTTTGTAGCCCTCCTCTGGATGTGCTCTAACAGGTCTGAGGACTCCACATCTGGATGCAGTACTCCAGGTGAGGCCTCACCAGCGCAGAGTAGAGAGACAGTATCACCTCCCTCAACCTGCTGGGCGCACTTCTTTTGATGCAGCCCAGGGTACAGTTGGCTTTCTGGGCCATGAAGGCCATTTCAGGCTCACATCCCATTTATCATCCACCAGTACCCTCAAGTCCTTCTCGACAATGTGCTGTCCTTTCATTCCCCAGCTTGTATAATCGGGGTTGCCATGCCCCAGGTGCAAGACCTCGCACTTGAATTTGTTGAACCTCATGAGCTTCACCTGGGCCCACTGCTCAAGCCTGTCTAGGTCTCTCTGGATGGCATCCCATCTCCTGGGCATGCTGACACACACCACACAGCTAGGTGTCATCTGCAAACTTGCTGAGGGTGCACTCAATCTCATTGTTGATGCTATTGGTGAAGATGTTTAAGAGCACCAGTCCAGTCCCAGGACTGACCCTTGAGGGGCACCACTTATTGCTTACCTCCATCCAGACATGAAGCCAGTGACCACTACACTGGGGACAATCTCACATCCAGATCCCTGTCCATCCAACAAATCCTTATCTTTCAATTTGGAGAGAAAGATGTTAGGGGGGCCAGTCAAAGGCCTTACTGAAGTCTAGCCAGATGACATCAGTGGCTCTTTCCTTGCCCACAGACACAGTTACACAATCATAAAAAGCAACAAGGTTGGTCAGGCATGACTTGCACTTGGTGAAGCCATGCTGGTTATTTCATTATCACCTCTCTCACTTCCATGTGGCTTAGCATAGCTTCCAGGAGGATCTGCTCCATGATCTTCCACAGCACAGAGGTGAGACTGACAGGTTGGTAGTTCCCTGAATCATCTTCTCTATCCTTCTTAAAAATGAGTGTGACATTTCCTTTTTTCCTGTCACCAGGGACTTCACCTGACCCCTATGACTGTTCAAATATCATTGAGAGTGGCTTGGCAGCTACATCAGCCAATTCGCTCAGGACTCTGGGATGTACCTCATCAGGACCCACAGACTTATGAATGGGTTCCTCATATGGTTGCAAACCCAATCACCACTTTCAGTGAGAGAGGCATCACTCCTCCATTTCCCACCTTCTGAACCATCCACTCAAGGGCTCTTATCTAGAGCAGTCACTAGTGAAGACTGAAGCAAAAAAAGTTATTGAGTTCCTCAGCCTTTTCCTTGTCCATTGTTGCTAGCCTGCCTGTATTGCCCCCTAGCAGGAGTATTTCCTCCTGGACTTACCTTTTTTGGTTGATGTACCTATAGAAGCCTTTCTTATTCTTCTTTGAGCCCCTCGCCAAGTCCAGTTCCAGAAGTGCCTTGGCTTTCCAGATGCCATCCCCACACAGCCTAGCAGCATCTCCATACTTCTCCCAGGTTACCCGTCCCTGCTTCGACTGCTTTTGCATTTTCTTCTTGCTCTCCAGCCTATTAAGGAGCCATGTGGAAGTCCAAAAAGTTGGGCTGCACTTCCCACTGTGGCCACATGTATTTAGTTCAGCCAGAAGCATGGGAATAGCAAGGCCGTCATGCCATGACTGCTCTTCAGGGGTGCCATATTAACAACCACATCATTTACAAAAATTCTCCTTATATGCAATTTACTTGGCTGCCATTCAACAAATTAGAGGAATTTTTGTTTTCTACTTTTGATAAAAAAATACAAGTGTACAACCTTCAATGACTACCACGGTACTGTTTCATACGGTCCATTCCAAGTTTCAAAGAAGAGGTAATCATTTTCAGATATCAGGTTACAAGCTGGCATTAAATGTCTTTCCAGTACAGGTCTGAGTATGAAAGGAAGAGATGGGGAAATTTAAAGAGAATTCTAAGTGTTTCTTAACAATATCTTAAAATACCAGGAATCCATAACAATAAAATTTGTCTGCAGTACTTCAGGCCACAAGTTGCAATTCTTCCCATGCAGTAAATAACATGCCAATACCTGGTCTTCCTAACAACATGGATAAAAATGCTAAAATATTTTTGGAAAAAACATCTTATGAACAAAATTCTGTGAAGTCTTTCTACTCTCTGGGACAAGTCACATTCTTTGTGGCAGATTCAGAAAAAACTGTCCATGGACTAAAATGTTATATAAAGCAATCCGGTCTGATTTAGGCCTTCCAAGGCCAATATAAACTACCAAATTCTCATTACTTCTGAAAATTCATCTGATTCTTGTATTTCTACAGTAAATATTTTACCAGATAATCTGAGACGTGTGTTTCTGCAGATTTCTTCTTGTGGAGGCTTTATTTGATTTTCTTAATTTATTTCAGGTGCTTGTCTTGAACAGTCAGAATGAAAGAAAAACAGGATGCAGGCATGAACACAATTCAAGAACCCAGAAGTTCTCTTTATTCTTGAAAGACTTGCAATATATGTGGGGCAGACAAGGTCCTTTATAGGACCTATATACACTTTTATAGAAAGTTGCTTATTCTGTCATAGGTGTTTGTCATTGAAATAGCCTAACTGAGAGACACAGTAGGTGACAAATTGAACTTTAGGGAACTCTAGGTTCAACCTTAAATGAAATGAGACAATTGCTCTTTCTCTATAAATGGAATTTACCCAAATACAAGACCTGTTTGCCATTCAAACAAGTCCCATTTAACCCCAGCATTAACAGCTAGGTGTGACTTAAGGTGGTGTAGACGCATTGAAAGACACTCCTCTTCACAAAGCAAGTTTTCACGCCCATTAAATAAAACAAGTAATAAAAATTCTCAAGCAATTTCCAGTAGAATTTCCAGGTTGCATTTTCTATTCTTAATATGCATTTAAACCACTATTTATATTATGAAAAATTTCTTGTACAGGAAAAATCATTAAAGCTCACTTTGGTGTGTACTATTAAAATATCCAGTTACTCTTAATATTTAAAAGCAGCAGAAATTTTACTCCTGTGTTAATATGCAAAAAGTTCTTCTTATTCTGATTACATTCTTCATTTTCCAAATAAATATACTGACATTTTTTACAAAAATTTTTCAACAATATATTGTGCTGCTAAGAAGGAAAAATAAAACAAACATGCTTTTCTACTACTTTGCAGATAAGCATAATTTCTGACATCATATTTTAATTGACAGTTTTGTAACATAACTGTTTTTCTGTGTGACATTATCTGCCATTTCAGAAATGCTCTCACTGATATCTGTGGATTTCTGAAACATATACAAAAGCAAGTGAGATGAAAAGGCATGATTATAAAACATAAAATATGCTATCAAAGGAAGTAAATAGCAAAAAGCTAAATAACAGCAACAAAAAGTGGGCACCACACATTGTGATGAAGTCCTCAAAGTGGAGTTTTATGATGGCAGCTTAAAGTTTCTTACAAGCCCTTGTGTTGCAGCTCTGAATGAGCCAGGGACAGCTGCACCAATTCTCTACAATTAGTCAAGGTCAGACAGTGGAAAGGGAGGACATTCACTATTTGTCAAGAGAACAATGGCAGGAACCCCAGCCTTTCTCAGCCAGAAATGACTGTTCACTGCATTCATTCAATCAGTGATGAAATTATGCCTGCCCGGTTTTTTTGTTTGTTTTTTGTTTGTTTTTTTGTTTTGTTTTATTTTGTATGGTAGAGGGGGGCAACCTTTCTAGACAATCGAAGTGTAAGAACTAACAAGGCAGAGCAATGGCACAAAAACAAGCTTGTTTTAAGTACTGAAAGCATATGTTCTTGATGCACATTAATGTTTTGACACTTGCAGAGATTAAGGCGATCATTTCCACAACCTTTGAGTAAAAATATTGAATTCACTTAAACTTATTACTTCAGTATTGGTTACTGGAGTTGCAGATTTAAAGAAGGCATTTTGTTTTTCATTTTTGTTTTAAACATGTATTTTTCACAGACACATGAAAATATCCAGAAAGAAAAGAGTTACGTTTTGGGCTAAGATTCCCTCGATGTAAGTAACCAACTAGAGGTGGAAAATGTGAGAAATAATCCAATGGCTTTATTATCATTAGCAGGAGGGGGCAATAAGAAAAGTTAAACATTCTTATTAACAATGAAATTTTTTTTAGTGTTTAATTTTTGTACATGGAACGGTCTTCTGAGTTTCCTTATGGTACTGCACTAATACAGAAATTGCAAAAATATGGTTATAAATAATGGATATGAAGTAGTAGTTTTGATATAGAACACTCATGGTACTGCATTGGGATGAACAGCTTTATTTATGTAAATCCTGTCACTGGCATGAACAAGTGTGGGGATGCAGAATGTGCTTAAACTGTTACTTGGAGACTGTTCTGAGACCATGTTTTTAGAAAGTGCACTGTGAATTTCAATATGTTTAAAAAAAATTATCCATACTCACTGCAAACAGCATTGAAGCAGGTTTATTGTAGTTCTGAATGCTAACATGCTTTTAAATGTTTTATCATATTTGCATTCATCAAAGGCAAACAATTTTTAGGTACTTAGGGCAGTAATTCTTACAGTTAAGGAGTTTGAAAGCATTACCGTAAGTATGGGTAATTAAAAACATCAAAGGACAAAATATTCTTTTTCTGGACAGCACCTGAGCAGTAGATTGCATTATAGCTTTAGAAGAAAGGAATTTCTCCTTCAGGTAGTTTTTGCAGCTACTAAGGCTGCACAAGCCACACCTGTACTTGCATACTACCATAATAGAGAAAAGGACTGAAATCTGTGACCCATTGTATCAACTTCTGAGGATTACTTCTACTATGGTCCTGACCACAGCTACCTCTTCTGCTGTTGCTCTCCTACAGACACATCAGGATGTTTGAAAACATTTTAAAAGAATGCACACCATCTGTTTGGTGTTTTTTTCTTCCAAAAATCTTTCCCCTGGTGACCCAAAGCTGCATTCGTCCTGCAGTTAAGGAGCCATCTGCCCCAGCTGAAACAGTGATTCTAGAAAGATTCAATAAGAGGAGGAAATGGGAGAGATTTTACCTTGATTTAACTTAACACAACAAATAAACTACTTCCATAATAAATCTCTAATGAATTATGTCTGAAAACTGGGCATTTTAATATATTAACCTTAAAACATCTCTTTTCACCTTGAGCAATTTGGATAAATCCTTTAAAGTAGCACAAATTTTGTTCTCCATGTATTTAATAAAGACTGCAAGTTGACAGTATGAATTGTGCCTGTTAATTGAGACAAGAAACGAGTGCATTTCCTTCTAATTCTAAATCTTGATGGTGCTGTTTTTGCATTGTTTACAAAGCAAGGCATCCTTGACTGGTTTCTTTATCATATTTCCAATGTCAATTTAATAAATTAGAAGAAGAGAATGTAGGATCACAAAGTAACTTTTTGAGTCATTTGGCTTAGTGCAGCAGGGTAGATTAAGGTAAAATTACCTCTTTTGCAGTCTGGTGGCTCTGCAGGAAGTTTTTTCATTATGTTGGGCAATTCCCTTCCTTCTCTTTCTCTATAGAGACCTGCAAAGTAAATTAAATTTGTATAAGGAGGGAAACATTGAGGACGTCTAAGCTGCTTGTCATACACCATTTGTATTGATAAGTACAATTACTACTTCCTGTGATGAGGATTCAAATTTTAAATTTAATTTTGTTCATTTTAATTTTCCTCTCCCCCAACCTAAAGCAGAAGCTTTCTATCATCCTTCCCCTTGGTTCTTTTCTATGTGCTAGAAGATGAAGACAGGCTCCCATGTTTGAAGACAGTGCTGATTAACAGAAAATAAATCTTTTCTAACACTGAAAAAGGAAATTTATTACAGTAAAGAAGATATTATTTCTTAACCTATTTCACTCTTTTCACTAAATCTATCATAAATCAAACCAACCAAAAAAACAGCTCAAGAATTATTGGATCTGAGAAAGAACTTATTCAAATGAATTCATCTAGCTAAAGGCAACTGTTATTTAACTACATATTTTGAATTTTTCAGTATGAAAAACTAGATGTTTCTATTCCATACTGACTTTTCTTATATTTGGAAGGCTGAATTTTGAAACCTCAGAGCACACTCAGAAATAATATTTTGTGGCATTATTGAAATGTTTTTTTTTTTCCCAAATGTGTCTGCTGCCATATCTGGTATCAGTACCTGACTGGTTTGCAAATTTTTGCACACAGCCTCCCCCCCCTCCACCCCAAAAAAAGGAGAAGCACTGCTTGAAACTTTTATTGAGTATAAGCTATGCAAGTGATAGCATTTTACATAAAAGTTTTACCCACAGGGAGAAAGAAAAGAATAATGAAACTTATATTAATGTTGAATTTCTAGCAACTTATAAGCTATTTTTACAACACTCATTTAAAGTCACTGTGTCACCTTTTCTCAAAACACCATTAAAATCTAACTAGAAATGTCTCAAATTAGTGCAGATTCTTCCTGAATACTGTGGGCTGTGGAGTGTTCCCAATATATCTATTCAAATATACATGTTCCCTATAAAAACACAGATAAATGTTTTTACGTGATAGCAAAACATGTCCAAAATGCTTTAATTCATCAGCAGTTTTACGATAGACATATATTGTGCTCAAGGCTATGTCTAAGTCTGAAGGATACACAGTTTACCCACAAAGTAAGTAAGAATATACAGCAGCTTCAGGTAGTTTATAAAACAGAAGATAGTGATGGCCGATGAAGTGCTATTAACAACATTCAGCACAATATCCAACCTGTCATTTGGACAGTGCACTTGCACGTTCGACAGTGAGTACGTTGTCTTCTACAGGTTAATAGTGTCACAACTTTTGTATTGGCAAAGTTGAACTGATCTGTACAGGAGAGGGCCAGGTAGATAGGTAAACTGGTAAATACTAAAATAACTCCTCATTATAACAAGAAGATAAATTAGGAAGAACTAGGATTTTGAGGATTGTAATTTCTTCCTGATATTGTTCATAATGTACTTACTTAGGTCCACATCAACCCTGAGAGCCTGAAACACAGAAGTCATCTAAAGAGACTGAGATATAGAGAAAATTATATATCAATGGAAAGCTATAATCCAAACACACTGCTAAATCTTAATGCACATTTATGTGAACCAAAAAAACATATCACTGATGGCTGAATTTGTTTATTCTACATACTATGTTGTATTGAAGACCTCTGAAGTTAAGTTGCTTGAAAGAAGCCAAATTGGTTCAGTACCATCACATTGTATATAGCCTAAATAAACCATCTTTATTTAAACCTATTAATCTTTTTATAGTTTAACAATATCCAATACTAATATAAAACACTTATGAAGGCAAAATACAGCTATGACAAAATTTATAACACCAAACATATTATTATTAGAATTATTATGCTTTACAAAGGAAAACAACAGCTGAACCAGAATTGACTTTTTTTTTTTTTTTTTTTGCTTTCTAAAATCATTAGAATTATATCCATAAGTGTGTGCTGTAGAATCCAGAAATTCAAATCTAAATAAATTTTCTCAGAAATTTGTTACAAATCAAAATCAAAAATTCTACGATGGACTCAAATAAAAATAAAAAGAATTACACTGTATATCTGAATATTAACTCTTATTTTCAAATTACAATCTGTGAATATGTAGTACAGTACCCTACCAATAATTTCTGCTACTATTAGCAATTATTTATTGCTACTTTAAATCCTATGTTTTGCAAAAATGCAATTTTGCAATTTGAAAAACTTCACATTTATCTGTTGATTGCCTAGAATACTTGAAGGACATAAGAGTAGGAGCATTCATTAGGGCATCTGATTTAAAAATCAATACAGAAAAGAGAATGAGAGAGAGAATTTAGATTCTCTTTTTATAAGCTATTACTTCCAATATCTGCTAAAACCAATGACTAAGATAAGACCTCAAGTTCCGGATATTTGATGAAGGGCCTTGACTTTCAGAGGACAAGTGCTCACCGCTTTCTGAATCATTAAGTAGAAAATTAAAGGCTATGTTCCTCCATCCTGGCAGAAGCACACCATATGATTTAGGTGATGAGTCACTGAGCTGGAATTTCAATGATCAAATATTCACAATGAGATCCTTGAGGATGAGCTACAGACCAAGACCAAGAATTATTCACAGAAGTTATCGGGTGAACAGTTTTGAATAATGAGCACATATGAGAGTTCTGCTTATACAATTTGTGAAGGAAAAACATATAAATTGTGGAATAAATTACGAATTTTAAATAAATAAATAAATAAATAAATAAATAAAAGCATATCTAGCTCTAAAACATATTTACTACATTACAGTGAACTGGAATTCTGCCTGTAAACTGACTGCTATTTGTATTTTCTAAATGCAAAGTTTTCACGATAAACATGCACTGCAAGAATACATGCCTGAATTAAAGTTTGTTGTGGAAAACATAATGTATTTCTTCTTTGATTAAAGGTCAAACCTAGAATAGTAATGTAAACACAAAGCAGCTGGGCATAGGTGAGAAATCTTTCATAAATCCAGCAGAAGTGAAAGCTGTCACTAATTTCTTTTTATGAGCTTGTTTGATGACAGTGGCCTGAGGTACCAATTAAAGGGAGTTACTTTATGACATTATTAGTGCAAAGTGTGCTCAAAGGTGAGCCTATTTGTCATGCCTGATTAGCACCAAGTATGGGAAAAAATGAAAACGGTAACAAACCAAGCAAAATCTGTTTTTAAAAAGACTCAGTCAAATTGATTTGACTTTCACTCGCTCAACTACAAATTCCTTTTCCTTCCAGTCTTTTCCATTTTTTAATGAAGGATTCAGAATAAAATTTCTTACCATCCCACCGGCACTGTGAGAGCTAATAATATTCTAGTCCAGATTATTTTAGTCAGAATTTGAGTGGGAGGCTTTGATTTGTTGGCATCTCTAATCATGCTATTATTCTACCCTTTGCTTCTCTCATTCAAAGCCACTTGGCCAATTTTCTGAGAGCCCATGACTTAAAAAAATTGCACAGGTAATGCAAAATATTCAGCCATTATGCTTGATAACTATTAAACTTGGTAAGAATATTCTCAACAAAATCTGGACCAAAAAAAAAAAAAACCACACAACTCCAAGACTTTTGGAAACTGTTCATGAGGGTGGTTCTAGAACAACATCCTTCATCCCAAAATCGGGAAACTGGATGAAACTCTGAGAGTAAATCTGCTTTGAGGGTGATCCTTTCCTAGAGCGTAAGAGTCAGTATGATCATCACACTTTCCCACTTCCTTAAGCGAAGAAAGAAGGCTTTGTTAACCATCCCCCAAAATTCCTGATTTCAAAATCTGAGATTGATCCAAGGTTGATCATAGGCTTCCATTTCATTAACTGTCAATAAAGCTACCTTCTCATCCCAGTGTGGAAACAAAGCAAAGCATTAAAGCTGAATGCAATCATATTTCAGGCAGCTCAAGGGGACAGGGTGCTTTTGTTGATTCAAATGTTGACAGTTTTTTTTAAAGTACAATATAAGAAAAGTTGTGTCAAAGCATCATCATTTGCCTAGAAGTTGTCTTACAATGCTATCTAGAATTTAAACTATGGAATTAACTCTTCTTACTTTCTATGCTCTGGCTTTTGTTAAACCAGAAACCTGCACAGCCATTTCCCTCCAGCCACAACTGGAAAACATGTCTTTGTTTCATTATGAATCCTGTGAGTCTACATTAATCAGATACACATGCTTGAATCTGCAGCTCTCCTTAGGTTATGCTGGAGTAACTTATTCAAAAAACTGCTTAGAGCTTCAAGGTGATCGACAAAATCTTGTTGAGCTGAACCAAACAAGTGTCCAAAGAATGTGACTGTCTTAGGGATTGGGTAACAGTAGGCCCTATCTGCTTAGCTTTATTACATTCTCTTTTACTTCTCTGTCCAGAAGATACTCAACAACATTTGTTGTTCTATGCCAACCACCAAACTCAGAGTAACACTGGGATCATTCAGAGGCATTGTGCCTAATCACTTCCCTACTGTCAGTGAAAATTTGGAATAGTTTGTGTCTCAATCACTCCTGTTACTTTCTCAAAATATTTTTCTAGGGTCATGCTATCTACTATAAAAATCTGTAAGTTTAATGCGAGGGATTTTTCTGTGCCCTTAGATCCTATGCAAGGCACACAGAATGGATGATGCGAAACCCCTCTGTCTTTAATTTCAGTGTGCTTCAGTGATGCTGGAAGGTACACTCTTTTTCATTGGATTAATGATGCTAAATAAAATAAGCACCTTTTTGACTTCATCCTATAGCAACTCATAGGTCAAGCAGTGCAGGAAGGAGAAGGGAAACCAGTTTTACAGTAATGCTTCCACTGTCGCTAACTGGATACTCAGGGACAGGCGACAGCAGAATGCTGAGTGCACTGCTTGCACATTTACCAGCACACAAAGAAAACAGATTTCAAGCTCAATAATGTTCCTTGTGCAACAAAACTTAGACACATTGCCACTCACATGCAAACACAAAGCAAGGACTAAAGTAGAATAATACTGTACTTAATAAAAAATTAAAGCTCAGCTGAAGTAGTAAGAATTGTTATTTTCCTTCTTACACACTCTGCTTAAACAAATCAGACATACCAACATTACTAATGTACTACAAATTTCACTGCTCTAGAAGTCCTCCTACTCAAAGCAGAAGTAATTTTCATGTAACTAGTTCTCCATCCATGATGTTTCTGTTGTGCTTCAGCACTTCAAAATACCACAGGTGATCTGCTCATTTATCTTAACATGCTAAATTGGGAAACAGCCTAAGATAACACTCCATTCTCCTATCTTAAATTTAAGAAAAGGGATAACACTCAGAACTTACTCCAGCAACGCCTGCTGGCATTGCAGCACAGAACTGAACAAACAACTCATTCTGGGCTTTCTGATGTTGTACTTCTCTCTTTCAGGTGTTTTTGGTTCTACAAGACCTACCTCTTTCATTTTGGTTATAAAAGTATTCAAATAAATCCCCAAATTCTCTTACTTGATTCCCTGTTAAAAACACTGTAAAATCTCAAGTCTTTCTTTTTTCCAAGTTTAGATTTACCATTTTCAAAGGCGTAAAGCACATCTTTACAGAGAATCAAGCAAGAGACACAAAACATAAAGACTAAAATACTCTCTAGTCCTTTCACTATTTTTTAATTTATTAGGAAGGCTTCTGAACCTCTGATTTTATTGGATTATCCAGCACATTTCAGTTCGAATAAGAAGCCCTCAATGTCCCTTCTACTCTGTTGATAATCAAGATGATAAAAGCCTTGCTAACTTGATTATTCAGCAGTTGACACTTGTCAATGTATTTATGACTTCTGTTTAAATGTAATTTAAGTGTTCCCATTATAATGCAAACTCTGTTTGGTATACTAAGTAATATAGGACTACAACTCCCAGATACAGTGAAGTGTTTAGAAAAAGAAGCAGACTTATTGATAAGAACGTGGGATATGCTCTTAAACATAATTAAAGCAATTAGAAACCATTTATACTTTGTGAAAAACATAACTGGCAATATCAAGTAGTAGGTGGAAAGCAAATCATCATTAGGAGAAACAAATAACTATAACAAAATACTATTCTGCTTTCCCTCCTGTACAGCAGAGTTCTGGAGGAAAACACAGAAGTCTCCCAGATTGTCAGTGCTGTATATATACCCCTTTGCTGTTTAAAAGCTGGAAGACAGTAATATTTTAACAAACAAAATGCTTATGTATTTTCAAGTATATTCAGAGAATAACTCATTGGTTGATCAAAGACATTTTCTGCACTGCCAAACAATGAAGACTATTTGTATGTAAGTAAATAAAAAATAGTGAATGCAAACACAATGGAAGAGCCATTTAACCTGTGAATTGCAAGGTTATTTTTGTAGCTGTGTCCTGTCTAACCAGTGCAGAAGATGATTTATGATCTCCAGCAGAGCTTCATCATCATTGTTCTCACCTTTATTTCCATCATAGTTAATTAAAGGGAAGGTCATTGTCACCTTATGTTTTAAACCTTCTTAACATAATATATCACCCTGGGTATGCTTTAATAAGGGGACCTGTGAAGGAATGCTGTTATAAGAAAAAAAACTTTACAGCATAATCCATCCTGTTAACAATTACACCTTAAATTTACACATAATGAAAGTTAATAAGCAGATAGAATGAAGACTACATCTCGATCCTCATTGAAATCTTGATTAATTGGCTGCATGATCTAATGAAATAAACAATAGTATGCTTTTCTCGACTTCAGGCATAGGTGCAAGTGTAAGTTTTTAAAGAAAAGATCTTCTCTTGACATAATTTTTGCATACAAAATGCTGTGCCAGTAGCAAAAAATAAAGGGGAAAAAAAAAGCGAAGTACATTTTTTAAACATTGCCAAAGAAACCTCTTTTGATGTTTGTTATGTGTACAAAATAAGCCACCTTTAAGTTGAAGATTGGCTCAGACAGATTACAAAATATTCAGACAATGAAGACAATGGTTCTTAATACAGCTTCAGTAAGTGTTAGCATTTTTAAACCTCCTAAGGGAAAAATTCAAACTGACATATAATTACCTACTACAGTGAACCAACTCTCTAAAACACACACAGGTCTAGGGGAAAAATCATTTAAACATATATTTAAATATTTACTCCAGAAGATCTCAAAAACCCTTCTATGCTTAATATACTTCAAGCAGTTTTTAAAGTATTACACAGTTTAAATAATAGGACAAAATATGAGCTAAACATATATGTAGAAAATGGAGTTCTCAGTAGCGATGTTCCACAGAATCACTCTGCTCGTTAACCACAGAGTCATAGAAATCCTGAATGCTGAGCACTTTTATGGCTTTGCAAGCTCATTTCTATGCTGGAAGACAAAGCTCATTTTTATTACAGTATTATTGGACCTATGTATAAGCCCTAAAAGAAGCAGTGTACAAAAGTATGGACCCTGTCATTTGTTTGTGTAGTACCTCCTGTTCCTCCCTCAACTCGCCTAAATGGCAGCAAGTTTTATCTCAGCCAGCCAGCTGGCCTTTGCAGGTAAATCACATACTGTAGAACCAGGCTTTTTACAGATGGCTAGAAAATGGGATCCTGTCTGTCAGCTCTGTTCTAACCACTAATTTTGTCTTCCTTGCTGTACAAACCAAACCTGCTCCATCAGTGAAGGAAATAACTGGTCTGTAGAGGACCAGAAACATACTGATACAGGACATCCTCATCCTGACTAATACTGCTGCTTCCAGTGGTAGTGTATGCATGTCAGCTTGATACATTAGTACACTTATAGATGGTAGCTCCAAGATCTAGCTTGTGCCTCTGTCAGGAAGCAATTTCATTGTTTTCCAGAAAGAGAAACTTTTATTAACTCTTTCCAATGATTGGACTGGAAATATTTGGAGAAATATCTGGAGAAGAGCGGCTAATGTCTGTGCAGACAACAGAAGCAGGTTATAATACTCTCTGTAGAAAGCACAAATACATTACCTCCTTATTTGTCTTGATTTGTTCTCTGATAATGGAAGCTCTAAGGACTTGCATCCAAGCATGTGAGCACATCCATGAAAGAGTCACGGTCTATGTCAAGGCATGACATAGAAAATGCATGGTACCTGAAGACATATATCTCAGGATATTCATGCAGCAACTTAATTAATTTGTGTATGTGCATGGCTTGGCATTAATGATGGCAAGTGAAAGGATGCTTGTTTTTTTACAGTGACCTTTGCTGCCTATCTCTTTCACATAAACTGAGGAACAGGAGACATCAGGAAATGTTTTTAAGGGCATGGAGACTAGTGTTTCTCTACTCTGATGGCATCTACAGCAGAAGCCAAAATCAAAGTTAGGTAAAATGTCATCTCTGCCAAACTTACTGCAAGTCAAGGGCAATGCTATACTAGCAGGCACAGAGAGTCTGCCTAGGAAAGATGGGGTATGCAGCCCTGCAAATCTTTATCTTCACCTTTCTGAACTTTGCAGAGGTGGATTTGCTCTGATGAGATACGAAACATCTTTTAAAAATTTAAAAATCTATAAATTTCTCCTTAGGAAGGAACAGTTGACAGAGGGCAGCAATGTAGAGACAAGACTTCAGAAGTTGTTATGGGAGAAGAAAGAGAGGTTTTCTTAGACCATCTTCCAAAAGCCAGGCTATCATCCAAGTCTACTCCTCCTTCATAAATTAAACAACCATTAAATATTAGGTACTTCAAGGAGGAAGTTCTGTTCAGGTGGTCATCGTCAACCAGAATGGGATAAAAAACAAATTACAAGAGAAGATAAGTCCTAATATGCCTTAATTTATACTGCAGAAAAGCATGAGCATTTTGGCCTGAGGGACTTGGAGTCTTTACTTGACACCAGTATTTAAAGTGACAGATGATTACCCAGAGATGGAAATAATGTGACATTAAAATATTCCCCAAGATACATAACATTTGATGCCATTGCTACTAAAATATATATATATATATAAATATATAAAATAATTACAATAACAATTCAGACTGGCTTTAGGGGGAGCAGAAGTATTGTGTTTGAAGTGTTTTTAAAAAGCTTGGAAACAATAGTTAGCTAAATTACTCCATGTCTAAATCTAAGATCAAGACCTGATCTTAGTAACTAAAAAAGGCACACAAAGTTTGCATAGAAATCAGTAATGGGATTGACATGGGGAACCATGTGAATGGTTCACTGCTTACTCAGATGTTCATTTATCCCTGGTATAAAAGGTCTCACAATCAATAACATCCTGTGTATCAGTCTATGGGGATACAGTTTAGTATTACATGTACCAGTAATTCTCTATTTGAATCCAAAAAGTAAAGCACACTCTTAACTCACATTCAAAGATTTGCACCCCTAAAAAGTAGTTGTCTTATTTCTCTATCCGTCTTTGAAACACACTTTTTCTTTGTCCTCCCAAGGAGATTCTTTCTGTTCAAAAGTAGAGCCAGGGAGTTCTCTCACAGACACCTGTCAAAAAGCCCCTACTTCTTCTAGATTTCCATGGTTTAAAATATGACAATAATGCCACCTACTAATAGTCTAAGGCTGTATTTACATGACTCTAAATTTTAGTGATTGTTAGGTTTCATAAACAAAGCAGATCTCACAGCTGTCTGCAGGTTCAGCATGTCCTCATCCAATGTGAATGATTTAGTGGAAACAAGAAGTTAAAATTTGTGAAACAAGTTCAATTTTCACCATTACACAATGCAGTTAGAGAATAGCTAGCAATAAAAAATATATATTTCAAGCACTGTTTACTATTTATATCTTTATAAATCATGTATAGCATCCTGCTGTATTCATATTTTTACAGCATAAATTACGTAGGTGACAAGTTGTGACAGTCATACAAAATCTGATTTTATGACATTTTTCCACTTTCTGCCTTTGGTATAAAAAAAAAATAAAAATCAGATTAACATCATTCTACTTCATATTTATAGTTCCCATAGAGTGACATGGAGGAATTTCAGAGTAGGTTAGTCATATTGACATGCATGTGTTTTCCTACACATGTGAGACTGCTTATACATAAAATCAGTAATTTTACTGTAATCCACAACTCAGCAAGACAGCACTGTTTATGCTAATTTCTGTAAAAATCCTGTACACTGAGAGATGGCCATGAATATTCTTTTTGGGATTTCAAAATGTACCTGCCTCTCTCAAAATTATTCCCATTTCTCTAGTGATTCTGAGGAAAAAAAAAACCACAAAAAAATCTAATGTTATTTGCACTCCAATCCAGTTATTTCCACTCCCCTCAAAGCAATCAACATCGTGACTTCCTTTCTTAAGAGTAGGCCTAAAACATTTTTAACTGAATTAAATTTAATATTTGAGACTATCTAGTGAAGACTTCCCTCTGACGTATCCTATAAAACTTAAAAAAAACCAACAACCCACAAACAAATCCCTGCATGGATGACAGAACTCCAAACACAAATCAGACTTTCATTTTTCTTCTAGCAGAGAAACACTCAAAAACAATATCAGTTGTCTCAGATATACTAGAAAGTATGTAATATTACCTAAGCTGCCAATCTCTCTTGCAAAATATGTTACAGAAATACAGATAAACTTTTTGAAAACACAGTCTTTTATTACTTTCATTATTGCAAGCAACACATCCTGTAGACTTCTACAAACTACTGCAGGAAGATATAGAGAAAGTGATGATGTTTAAGATTTTGGATTGATTGATTGTCCTAAGCAGGGTAGAACAGGATATAAACTTACAAACCTATAAAGGATCTGTAGCATGAGACAAAGTAGAAATGGGCAAAATGCCAATCCTTACACTAGCAGGAGGCTATAGAATCGTTTACTCAAATTCAGTCAAAGATATCTTAAATAGCTGTAGGAAGAATAGGAATTTAATATAAAGCAAAAATATACTAAATCTTACTGATACTCAAATTGTGAGTAATACATCTTGTGGAAGTTTGATCAGGCACTCCCAAGTTAAATATCATTAATCTACTTATCTAATTACATAATTTGCAAGGAAACCATATGAAACTGGTTTTATTAGATAAGTTTTGAACATTTTTTGATTAATCACTTTAGAGCTATGTTACTTAGAACTCAAATGCTAGACTGACAAAAACAGAATTATGTAAATTTAATTCTCTTTTCAAATCTAAGGTCACACTGAGACACAGTGAGGCCAAAGGCTTCATACAACATTCAGTGGTCTTTATAAAATTATAGCAACCAGAGCTGCTGGGTATGACTTAGTCCAGGTTTTAACAGGGCTGAAAGATGCAAGAGACTCACGGCTTCAGTCTTGAGACTACATACAGGAAGACAAATTGTCAAAAGAGAGATTTTGACAAATCAGAAGGCTGGGCAGTCATCAACAATATAAAGTTCAACAAGTGCAAGTGCCAGATTCTGCAGGTGGGATGGGGCAACGTTAGACATGCGTATAGAATGTGGGATGAGAGGCTGGAAAGCAGCTCACAGAAACAAATTTGGGTTTTAGGAAAAGATTCTTTACCATAGGGTGGTCAGACACTGTCACAGGCTCCTCAGGGCAGTGATCATAACCTCAAGCCTGTAGAAGTTAGACAGTTATTTGGACAACACTCTCAGACATATGGTTTGAATTTTTGGGTGCGCCTGTGTGTGGAGCCAGGAGCTGAACTTGATGATCCTTAGGAGTTCCTTCCAATTCAGGACATGCCGTTGTTCTGTGATTCTATGAAATCAGCAAATGTTCTAGGCTTCAGAAGGCAAAACCCATTGCTTAGCAAACACTGCTTATTTTTCACTAAACAGAACACTTATTTTCTCATAAAATATGTGAAATTATGAGTATCTTTCATTTTCTTCTACCAAAGACTACTCTAGTGGTCCAAGGAACCTTGCAAAGGCACAAACTAAAATGAGAAATCTATTTCAGTGACAGAGGTCAAAAGATAAAAGCTCTTAAAAATTCCACTGTTCAGCTCTACTGTGTAGTTTTCAAAATATACCTTTATAATAAAATCTATAGACTTTTAAATCTTTCAATAAGTTATTTGTGTATTTTCATGACAGGATATAGTATTTCAGCCTTTTCAGCCTGTTCTTCAGAGAACATGCTGGAACAATGTTACACACATCATTTGGTCACATCATCTTATTAGAATATGATGCCTATCAAGAAAGTAATTACCTTGGAAGAAATGTGTTAAGTAAATGCAAAGGAAACTAGTAATGAATAGTAATGTTAATCTGAAAGAACTACTATCTATACATCATATTAATTATTTCTCATAGAAATACCTTCTTGTATGACTACCGTATGCTTTTATCCTTTGAAAATGTCTACCTTCTCTAGTGCCTATTAGAAAGATTTCTCCCAGGCATTCTGATCATGTTTCAAACCACTCATAGACTTGGACAGCCAAGGGACTGCATTTGCTCTATCAGAAACCTGATGCTGAATACTCAATACTTCAGTGTGTCAAATTTATGTACCAGCAAGAATTAAAAAGCACCAAGCAGTGAACTAGTAGAACTTCAAGGAAAACACAGTACTATTTTGATTCTAATACTTGTATCTCTGACAAGTTGCCATCCCTTATTGGTTCAACAGAACACTATGCATCACTAGATCTAAAGCGTAATACCTAAACCCCATGAATATTCTTAACTTCATTTAACTGGGTGAAAATTAGAATCACATATTTCAATGATTTTGGCTAAGAAAAAATACATTTTTTTTTAGTTGAAATTTCTTGGGAATTTATTTGGTAGTTTCAGGCAGAAGATGAGTCAATCATAATAAAACCTCCAGTGATAACTGTCATTGATAGTTTGAGACACAAAATTTAGCCTAAGTAGTACGCAAATACACAGAACCCAAATCCTGCTCTTCTAGACAAACATCTCATGATTACAAGTTGCACATTCATGCACTGTGTTTCCTGTAGGTCAGCTTCTCTTACATTGTGCACTGCTTAGTTGCCCAGCTCAGCTGTGGTCCAAGCACAAAGAAATAAAAAAAAAATTCCCTAATCTTTACTGTGCAACTACTTAACTCTTTTCCCCATCCATCTTGGTTGGAGTCTCTGACTCACCCTTCAGGCCTAAGATACATGTTCAAGAATGCATGAGGCACAGATAGCCTCTCCCCCCCTCCACATGGGGAGAATTAAATCTGGGCAGTCAGAGAGAATTTTCTCTTCAAGGTTGGGATTTCATATAGTGCATTCATTGTTGAATGACACACAAAAAAGATTTTGCAAACTGCCATACTCTTAAGATAGATGTCACGGCTGACAGTTGTGCTGTGGAGCTGGCTGCTGGGAAAAAGAATACATTCACTGCCTAAATATTCTTTTCTCCCTAAAATCCAGGGCTGGTACCACCTAACTTTTGAATAACTCTAGGCCAGGATTTGGTGCTTAAAGAACAATTCATAAAAGCCTTCATCTTCAGATAATTCATCCTTTTCCATAGATCACCTCTTCAAGTTTTGTGAGCTCTAGGCTAAAATTACAAGTTTGGAGCATGCTTTGTCAAGCTCATGCTGATCAAGGGAACTGACAGCATAATTGCTTTATCAAGATGAGTATCTATTTGATGTTCTTTTAAGATTCTGCCCAGCTGGACTGCTAAGCAGAAATTTATGAGGTTTTAGAACAGATGTAACCAGGTTTAGAGCTATGGGGATCCTTTTCTTCCTCCAGATGTACAAGTACTCATGTACAAGAGTTTTAGATTTAGTTTCATCTCAGTCTTCTGCCCTTCTCTCACATACAAAAATACATTTCTTGTGCTGCTAATGCCATGGACATTTTAATTAATACACAAAATGCCTAAAATAATATCCGATGTTAGTGGGATCAGGGGAATTTAAAAAATTAATAGTACTTTAAAATGCTTTCAGCCTTATTACATATTGTTTCAGACCATAGTTATCCTCTAAGGTTTCTAGCAATGGTACAGATTCCTAAGGCTATTCAAACAAGTATTAAGTAATTAGAAAGTTAAAGTGTATTTCAACATATGGCAACACCATGCAGTTTAGAAGAGCAATTTTCTAAGCAGAAATGCGGGCATCTCAAGCCTATATTTTTAATAAAGATATGTGAATGTTTTTCTCTGTGTAATGACTGCAGTCAGCCCACATTCAGAGGAGGTTATAGTAACATTGTAATTAATTTTTAATATATGAATTTAAAATACTTTACTAAAAGAATCCATGAGACGAACTTTAAAAATTATTTCATGCTTGCATCAATTAATAACAGAATGATCACTCTATAGTCCAGAATCTGAAAGAAGTTTAGTGAAGTTATGATGAAAGCTCAAGGCCCATCAAATGCACAACATTCACTGAAGTTTAATGTAATTAAAGGAAGTTATTTAAATAATTAAGTAAAAAAAAAAATTGAGTACATTAAGTAAGTAATACAAAGTAATATTATATGTATTTATTTTCTGTAAGATTCTTTTGTGGAGCTACCAAAGATGATCACAGTTAGAAGATCTCTCAGAGGATAGGTGTGATGATCGAGCATTTTTTCTGTCCTGTGTTTCAGAAAGAATGGGTCAGTCCTTTACTAAGTTCACCATCCAGCAACTAAAGGGTGATCACTACACAAGGAACTCATGCAGTGCAAGACTCAGATAGACTCTATGCAAAATTCTATAATCTTATCAAGGTAGACTTCCAAGTAACTAAACATAAACAAACTCTGTTATAATATTAAATACTAAACACTAACAACATCAATAAAACAAAGCGTTCATTATTTTAAATTACTATTGCTTCATTTCAAGTAATTTACTAAAAGTATTTTGATTCAAATGTTGATATTTTATTTCTTCAATCCCCTTGCTATGAGTTTTTTTTACAATGCAGTGTATCTGTTGAAGCACTTTATATCTGATGAGCTAAAGTTGTTGTGGCACATTGGCATGATGTTATGATATGGAATGTCAGTAAAAACCATGACAAGGACACTTAGGACTAGAGATCCTTCTATAGATTTTAGCTCTATAAATGTATCATCAAGTTCAGATTTTCCTAAATTCTGAGCAAGAATAGGCTGCAGAAGAGTCATCTGGGTTATTCCAAGCCTGAGGCCAAATCCTGTCTACACTTTTAATTCTGATGTAATAGTACTCTATGTCTTCAAAGGTATTTTCAAGAGATTTTGGCTGCATCTAAACTAAAAACAAGAAAGGGTTTCTTCAAATTTAGGAGGCAATTGTAAGCAAAGAAGCAGAGGTAGACTCAGATTCACATCACAAAGTAATCAACAGACTCTGTCTCCACACAGTTTAAAGGAGAATCACTCACTTTGTTTTGTCTGTTTTTTGTTTTGCTTTGTTGTTTTGTTCTGTTTTGTTTTGTAGAGCAGTAACTATCATTTTATCTTTTTATCTCTGTTGTTTTTGTTTTTTTTTCCCCTGCAGATTCATCTTTACCTCAGGTATAGTAAACTCCTCCTTTTCTACCATCAGACCCTTTTCTCACTTAGCAGTGTGCCACTGCAGGTTCTCCATTCTTCCAGAGATGCCTCCCCTCATTGTTTGCAAAGGTGACAAGCAACAGAACCACATACGAGAATCAGAATCCCACACTGGAAATACTTGAACAACCATGAATAAGAGAAATACCTTTTCATCCATGTGCTGAACCTCAAAGAAAATTCTAATGCACAAATTAACACTGTGGATAATTATTACTCTATCTTACCAACATAAGATCTTGCAATGATTTTGAAAAGAAGGTAAATAGAATGCCAAAAAATAACAGTTTTATAAAATACTGGACTTGTATGTAAAGGTTCCCCATTTGAACGCCTTTATTTTTTTAATATTCTGTTAAAAAAAAAAGAAAAAAATTGTAAATATTGTCAAGTCATTATGTTATCTGAAACAAAATGTCACTAGTTCAACTCTTTCTAAATTTCAAACACACTGTTGCAGTGAATGTCATAGAAAAGTATGATGTTTAAGTCTGAGAAGAATTTGGTCCATTGCAAATTACTACCATTTCTATCATGGTAATTTAATTCTGAAAAATCACAAGTGTTGTATGTATTTGTGTTCAAACACATGATAAAATGCATATAAATATGCATAAAATATATGCATAAAATGCATATAAAGGTACTCACCTTTGGTTTGGGCCACTTGTGCCGAGCTCTTATTTATTTTTGCTGTGTCAACATTTACACATGTAAGGAATACATTGATTAATTTGTCTGACAGTTTAACTTTGATTTCAGAATTACCTGGAATTGAATCTCCTCCTATCATTTGCCTTGTGATTTAAATTTCCAATAATATGCATTTTAGAAGTAAATCTAAACACAGAGATCTTAGTCACACATTGTTTTCTCTCCTGCACTAGTATAAATCAAAACCAAAACAAGATTAGACAGCAGTACAAAAAAGGTGGGATCTTTGTAAGACCTTGTCTTGCAGCTATAAATGGAAAAATATATGAACAAGCTCAATAAAGCTGAAGTTTAATATTACTATCCAAATTCCATTTTATCCCACTGTCACTGCCACCAAAGGAGGGGTTTTATGTTGGAGATAATGTGATACTGCAGTATAAGCCCTCCTCAGATTTCAAACAGGTCAACTTGTCAAAGCTTTTTAAGGGAGCCAATTACATTAATTTTCCACAGCAGAGAAATACATATTTCATTTCCATCTCCCACTAGAGATGGGGCCCAGGGATTCTGTTTCGAAAGGCTCTTATCACTAAGTAACATTCGTACCCCCAAAGGAACCTTTGGCAGTCACTGGTCCATTGATATAATTGAGCAAGGTATGAGCTGTCTGACACTGCCATGGCATTGCTCAATAGCACTGTGCACTAAGCACTCGGAACAATGAAGCTTCAGCAGACAGCCGCATTGTCAATAAATTTCAATTACACTAATTGCCAAGAGTTCAATGAGTGCACTTTGAAAGAGGAGGGGGAAGGACGGATGGAAGATTAAAAAAAGCCCATGCCTACTAGGGCTAAAGAATAGGATGCAATAAATAAACTGCAGCTTCTAATGGGGGCATTAATGCATTTTTTTTAACATGGCTTAACAAGATTTTACAAGCTGTACCAGTTTCAGGGATCCCGTTTTACATTTCTTTGTTACTGTCTCCAAACAACCTATACAGAGACTCAATTATGTGGCATTATCTTTCAGGGAAGAATCATTTTCTTACGTTTTTATGTTGTTCATGTTCTGTTCAAGATGGATAATGCATCTGAAAGCAGAATGCCGTAATGTCAATTTCATGAGCAAACGAGGCTGCTCATTGAACAGGCAGAGAGCAACCGAGTGCCTCACCTCATCAGAGTGACACAGTCACATATGCCAAATTAATTAGACCTATGTAGGTAACTCACTTATACACGTGTGTATTCTCCAGTCACTGCTCACATTAAGCAGATAGTGATGTGCACAGTGCAGATATAAGTAATTGATATACAAGGACTGCTCCATAACTAATGCCTCCTATTTTATTATGTTGGCCCACAGCATCAGAAGTGGATGTTGGTGGTATGGCAGTAGAGGTTGGACCTTCCCACCAATATCCCATTACATGTTGTTGCCGTGAGACAGATGGCAGCAGAGGGGCAGTCTGACAGAATGGCGTCTGTGATGGAAGTGTGGATGAAACAAAGGTATGTCATTGAATTCCTCCATACAGAAGAAACTGCATCCACTGACATTCATCAGTTCTTGCTGAACAGTGAATGCGAGCACAATGAGGCAGCCATGATGCATTCCAGCAGTGGCAACGTCTCAACTTGTATAAAAATACTGCTGACCGTTCCAAGCTAAATCTGTGAACATTATCTTATATGGGCCAATACCCACCAAAACTATTTCCTGTGATGATAGTTCTTTTTGCTGTTTCAATATAGCTCTCAGCATAAAAGAAAGAGGAAAAGTCACTTTGCTCAGTATATTTTCAAACTTTATAGAAATTCAAAGTGAGGAGTTAAATGTTTAAATTAGTTACTATATGTTGAAACAGTATGAGAACTTAAAGGACTGTTAGCAGTTCCCGCTTCTGTAGGAACCGTCCATATGAATTCATTCATGTATGAAATGGATAATCATTTACATCAGAAGAGACTTCAGGAGCACTCTACTCAACCTCCTTCTTACAGCAGCATCAGCTCTGAGGTGAGAGCAAGCTACTCAGGACATTATCTCATTGGGTCTTGACAACGTCAAGGATGGAGACTGCTCAGTTTCTCTAAGCAACTTGTCCCTCTGTTTGACTGTCCCCGTAGCGTAACAGATTTTTGCTTGGACCTTCATATCTTTCACCTTATGTATGTTAACTTTTTTGTCCTATGGTATCTCTCATCTGGCAGCGAATGTTTTTGTTCTGAACACAGTTTAATTGCACAGGCAAAGTGTGAGCGTTGCAAAAACGAGGAGAAGGTTTTTCACACAGAGGGTGGTGATGCACTGGAACAGGTTGCCCAAGGAGGTTGTGGATGCCCCATCCCTGGAGGCATTCAAGGCCAGGTGGGATGTGGCTCTGGGCAGCCTGGTCTGGTGGTTGACAATTATGTACATAGCAAGGGCATTAAAACTAGATGTGGTCCTTTTCAACCCAGGCCATTCTACGATTCTATGAAACAGCATTTCAGAGCTGTTTCTGAAGATTCTGAAACACTGGGGTAATGACTCCAAATCTAACAGTGTATCTAATAGGAAACTTCTAGTGTGTTGCAGTTTTTTGTTTGTTTGTTTGTTTGTTTTTTAAAAAAATACTGCAAATATATAAAGTCACATTTTGATACATCAGTCTTTTTCTGAAACCAAAGAAACCAAATTTACTGATTCTCACTGTCAGATTCCTCTTTCTCATCCATTTTTTCTCCATTAAATTTCCAGCTGATAATCTGGAACTGGAATTCAATGGGAAAATTGTAAAAATTCTAAAAATATCAAAAAATCAATGCTGTCAAAGAGAAATAAGGAACAAGTGTTTTTCAGCCACAAGGAGGTGAGCAGTGTGATGTGCTCCCTGGCACATCTCATAGAAACATAAGGATTGGGAAAAGATCACTAAGGCCATCTAGTCTAACTCCAACCCACCCCAACCTCGCCCCCTCACCACGTCCCTCAGTGCTGCATCCACACGGCTTCCGATCACCTCCATTGATGGTGACCCCACCACCTCCCTGGGCAGCCTGTGCCACTGCCTCACTGCTCTTTCTGAGATGAAATTCTCCCTAATATCCAACGTGAACCCCCCTGGCACAATTTGAGGTCATTCCCTCTCATCCCTTACCTCACCACCATTTGTAATTTTGTTTATTTAAGGCAGAGTGCTGCGGCCAAAGGACACAGAGCTTGTTTCTTATCCAGCTCACAAAACAGCTTGTTCAGGATAGTAATTCAGAGCCAGGCGTTTTTGTTAACTTCAGCATTTCCTCAGCAATTTCAAAACACTTTTAGGAACTGTTAGTTACAAAGTAACTGTTTCACTGTTTTGAAGTGAAACAAGGCAGACTGTTTCCTTTCAGCTGCACTAGATGTTGTGATCATAGACTTTCCTTACTGGTGGCACAAGTAATGCTAACAACAACAACAAATCCAGAGAAGCAAAATATTCATCCATCTGGGCAGTTGCATTCTGCTAATCATAGCAGTGGGAACAATTTAGAGATTTAAGATCAGGATTCACCATGATTCCTTAGAAGACACAACATTGGTATCACAATGGAACAGAATCATTTCTGCCTTCATGAAAAACTTCTGGTAGGGTGAAAGCTGTTTTAAATAAGACATCTGACCTTAATTTAACTGCTTAGGGACAAAAATTCCATATTTATTGGCAGTATTTGCCAATATTTATTTTTTTCTTAAAAACGTATGCATAGTTTCTGTTGTTTCCCCCAGCTGTATTCACTGGACTTTCTACCTTTAGGATTTTGATAGAATTGTGTCCGCTTGTTTCAGAAGCCCAGCAGGTAATTATTTCTGCCAATCAAAACAAGAGAGCATCGAAGGTGTTCTGTGCACCTTTGACATGAAAATCTCCCCTGAATCAAAATCCTTACATCATTTTGAAAATTAATTTTAATATCGTGTTTCTCACATTTCCTGTTTTCCAAGCAACACTTTGCTCATTGTTTACAGGAACCTGACTGAATGTCTCTGTGACATATCCAGATTATATCTGAATTGAACTACCACACATATAATACAATTAATTTTATATTATTACAATTCTAGATAAATATCCATCCACTGGAATCTAGTTTTCTAAGACCAGATTTTACGTATGCTGTGAACTGTACTCCACTGGTAAAAGCAAATTTTCCCTATTCAGTATGAACAAGCCCTGTGAGACACAACAAGGAAGGAAATATCTCTCCATTTCATTTCAGATATGAAGACATTCCCTAGTGAAAGAAAGACATTTTCTTGTGAACAATATCAAATATTTTCTTAATTTCTTTAAAACATTTTGAAATAAAGAAACTCAAATAATAGTTAATAATAATTAGTCTAGAAAGCTTCAAGAAAAAAGAGCTCTTCTATAGGAAGGCAAACTTGATGCTGTTTTACAATATCAGTATAAATAGTGTGTTTCACACCAGAAAATTGTGGGTATGTACTTTCTGACTTTCAGAGAAATAAATCTGTTGAACCAAAATAATTTTAATCTTAGATCATGATAACTTTGGAATACCAACTTTCCAACAGGAATGTGTTTATTAATGGAACCTACTGTGCTACCCTTCAGATTAAAAAAAAAAAAAAAAAAAAAAAAAAAAAAACCTAAAAAAAACAATTTTACCTTTATAAGGGAGACCTATGAGACATAATATCATTGTCAAATGAGAGCCTGTTGACTACTTCCAGGAGAACAAGACATAACAATATGCAACTTTCTGTATGATCCTGCAGCACTCTAAAAGTCTTTTGCTTTTACAGACCTAAATTCATTTTAGAGAATTTACTGTGTACCAGATTGGACTAAAAACTCTCCTTTGAACTCCTAAATATTTAGTTCCTCTCAGAACTTGTGTCTTAAAAAAATAAATCTTATAAGTGTTGCTGAAACTCTGGGAATCTATGAGAACAGTATCCTGTCCAAGTGTACTAGAGAAGTGTGATATATTAAACCTGACAGGATGATGTTCATTAATCTTTGAAATGTAGTCGGGACACTGGTAATTCCAAGAGGCATTACATTAAAATGAAAAGCCCCCTTATGGCAAATGAAGGTGGTTTTTTGTTTCCTGTCATCATCCATTTGTAACTGCCAATAGCCGCTAGTCAAATCAATGCACCTGATAAATATTGCTTGGCTGAGGAAATCTAAAGAATCATCATTTCTTAGCAGTGGGTATTTATCTTGTTTTCTTACTGCATCTATTCTTCGGCAGTACTGTATTCTGAAAACGCTCTCCTACCTTTTGGCTTCTCAGCAATTAACGTTGGCCTAAGGGCAAATTGAGGCAGAAATGATTTCAGACCAAAGCATACACCACAGCTGTTGCTTTACCACTCTTCCTCACAGAGGAAGAGGTTTCTGGACAGAAATTCATGATGTCTTTATTCACTATCTGCCTCTCAGCTGTATAGTAGCACTGGGGAGAATTTAGAACAGAAAAACTTTATTTACTTTTCAATTCTGGAAAACAGAAAACAAAATGAAAGACTGCATCTAGAGCATGATTCTGAAAATGGATCCATATACCAGAAGCACGTGAAGACTGGATCTAGGCAACAATTTACCTCTTCCACAGACTTAAATTATTATGTTCTAAAAATTCAAGGGCAAAAGAGGAAAGTGTTTAACTGTGTACTTTTAAACCTTTAACTTCAAATCATGTAGCTATGATCTATAAAGGTAATGTAGACAAGTGGGTGCAAACAGAAGGTATGCATACTTAGTACAGTCTTTAAAACTTTCTGTTTTAGCCTGTAGCATATAAAATAAAAAATTTAAAGCTTACTCCTTAATTCCTCCCCAGTAAGTATTTCTAGTTCTTGCTTATGAAAAGACAGAATTCCTCATAAAGGCCCATTTATTTTGACTGCTCACTTATTTCAAGTCTAACCTGTGATCCACACACTTGGACAAGCCAAAATGAGTGACTACTTTTTAAGAGTGGGCATATCCACTGGATTGAGCTTGCTCTTAATGAAAATGTTAAGATAACTTCACCCAGCTATTCTATAATAACTGCTTCCGTCAGAGTTTAAAAATGTTGATATGCATTTGTGTATTTTTTCTTTAACAGCAAGATTCCCAAAGTATTACAATGTTTCCTTCAGTGACATGCAAAAACTTTTCCAAGATGTGAACTTTTCATCAGAGGAAGATGAAAAACTTCTCAATTCGATAACAAAAAAAGAAACATTAGCTTGCAATTTATTGGAGATATTTATTTGCCAGATACACAAAGAAGCAGAGAAAACAGTACTTTGTTATTCTGAAGTGTAAGATCATTGGTGTTCCCTGCTAGAAATTTCCTATTTGATTTTGGGCAAACCAATCTCAACACTATTTATCCATTTCTATAATGAGTTAACAGTTTCACCCTACGATGCAGTAGTGGTGTGAATATACAGATATTATAGAACATGAGGTCAAAGGCTAGCAGCTCTGATAACTGTGAGGATACCAACAATACAATACCTAAAAAAAAAAACAATCACAGAATCGCAGAATCACAGGGGTTGGAAGGGGCCTCAAGAAATCTTTGTGTCCAAACTCCTGCTGAAGCAGGTACTTTACAACAGGTCACACATGTAGGCATCCAGACAGGTCTCAAATATCTCCATAGAAGGAGATTCCACAACTTCCCTGGGCAGCCTGTTCCAGTGTTCTGCCACCCTTACCATAAAGAATGTCTTAAGGGGAAGTTGTTCAGCAACACAAGTAAGGTATGTGGCAAATTTGCTAATGCTCTCGGTCTATAGTTGGTTGACCAGTGCCAAATGCAATATCATTCTTCTGCCCCAAGATGTAAAACTGAGTTTTGCCTCATTATCACAAGTAGGTTTTGATCCATGACATCTACATCAGTTGAGCTGGACATGCTTTTATTCTGAGCTATACTTTCACTTGAGTTTTCACAGGCAGATGTGGCTGAGATTTTCTACACATACCATGAAAATAACGCCACTGAACTCAATCTAGCTGGCATTCTATTTCAAGATACACCTATGTATGTGCCCTTTAATTGATGCTAGGGTGTCCTTTTCTTTAATCCAGTTCCACCACTCCATGGAGAAGGCTAATATTTTGTCTGAAGAACCAAGACCAAATATTTCAGCACACACTGTATGTTTTTCCTGGAGGCAAATGGCAAGGTAAAGGAGGGCAAAGAAGACTGCACTGCAGCCTGGTATCACACAAGCATGCAAGAGGAAAGCTGTCAGAGAACCATTTATGCTGTTTCCAACACTGCATATCACAAATGTATTAATGTAGACAATGCCATGCACACAGGCCATGAAATAGCTACTGAAAGACATCTTACCACACTTTGAAAGAGGAGGAAGAAAGCACTCACATACTTTATTATAAATAACCAATGTTAATAGCATATATTTATATAAATGCATCGTATTTTGATATCATTTGGCAAAGTCTTGCATTTTTGTCATTACTGCCTTTCAGTGTGTTTTATCATTGCAGTGGTCAGGAATGCTATTATTATCTCAGCCCTAAATAGAAATCTATGTAAATCTCTGTAGAAAGATTTAAGATCAAGCTTAAATACAAATAATACAAACTTAAACCACTTTACTGCTCTCCCTGACTCTGTGAGAACTGATGGCCAGCTCAGAGCCACAGCAGCTGGCTTTAGTTGAAGATACCTTTAGAAATCCAGGCATAGCTGGATTGGCATCGACTACCTTGCTCACATCCTCATTTTCAGTCAGAAATAACTTGCTCCTATGTTTGACAATATATATTTCACATTTGGTAATTATTCCTCATCACATTATCATAACGTACCATGTCCTAAGGGCAACAGTCCCTTGAGATTCAGTTCTCTTGGCCTCTCCCATTAATACAGGCCTACTGGCTGTTTTACGTGATTGAGGTTTGACTCACAGAAATACAAATAACATAAATTTAGGCCACTGGCTTTTTAATCTCCCCTTGGCTCCCCAGAAAGGCAAATGACAATATTCTAATCTATTTCCATTATAATTAAAGCTCTCATTTAGTTTATGGTTTTATAATTGGAGTACTACACCTCAAGAAAAATCACAGGTCCTTTCCATTTTGCAGACAAATCAGGGCAATTCTGCACATAACAAAGAAGCCATCGGCAGTAACAGCAAAGATATTCATGTAGATGGAGAGGAGGCACAACTCATAAATGCTCCCATTTCTAAGGTGATGAAAAGTATGACTACACAGCGCAAGTGAACAAATATTACCACAGTGCAGACCCCAAATTAGTTCATATCTGATGCAGTAAAAGAAAGCACTGCCTCACAAGCACAGCAGAAGAATCAGCATGCCCCAGTTTGTAAGCTGGTTAGTGCTACTAACAGAGCAGCTCTGCAGCCAGCTCACCTGATACCAGGAATGGGTAACAAGGCCATGCCCCACAACATGATTTAAACATGCTCCTCACAGTAAAAGTAGTTCAGGAATTTATCATAGTGCTTCACTGAGACTGGATCTTTCCAAGAAGGCAAAGTTTTTATGTTGACTTTCGAGAACTCTTTGTTGGCTCTGATTGGGAGATGAAATGAGCTGAAAAGATAGTTCTCTTTAAGGCAGGGAACTATGAAAAAGTGCCCTTAGCTGACAAAGACAAGCAGCAGAAATATGTTAAAGTCTGAACTACATATCCTGTACCAAACAACCTTGTTTTCGCTCAGAATGAGGTATTTTAGTTATTAACAACACCAGGAGACCAAATTCTGTGTTTTTTCTTTCTGCTGTGAGTCATTAATGGTATTCCAAAACAGGAAAACAGCAGTCAGACCATTATCAACATAAACACACAGTGCTGGTTAAACAGAACACACTTTGAAATAAAAAAGTGCCAAGGAAGATGAATGCGGGAATAGAGGTTTAGTTTTTCCCAAGTCCAAAAGGATTGGTAAAAGAAACTTACATAAGCAACAGTGAAGTGACACAAAGATACATTGGCATATACTTTGGGAGAATTGAGGATGGGACTGAACTGTAGAATAGTATTTAGGATTACAGTATGTGGCAAAAATCATCATCCATCAGCGTGGGAAAAACAGGCATGTTAATAGCAGGTAACAAACTGTGAACTAGGGTTAAAGGCCTTCCAATTCTTTCAGGACACCCAGAGCTCCTAGATTCCACAAAGGCCAGGACAAGTGACTGCCAAGTGAAACATCATTGTATTGGCATTTCTGGAGGGATTTTTGAGCTCCGCTTTTTTTAGTAGCAGTTCCTTTTCCAAGCTGCTGGTGTATACTCAAAACTGGTGTTTAGTGAAGCAGATGCTATTATAAATGACAGGCGAGCTGGTTTCTGTGAGGGGACATTGAGAGGCACATCCTTATTAAAGTAAATCAGCCCAAGGTATCGTGAGATAATTCCAGGAATCAGAACATTGTCCCAGCAAGGATCATGATGATATCTGTGCTGTAGGTCTCTTCAAACACCAACTTTAGAAACCAAGATATGACTGCATGATATAGCAGTTAATTGCTGCTTACTGCTAAGCACACGTTTTGACATCTAACATCCACACACCATATGTCACTTTCTATACCCCTACTTTCTCACTTATTTAAAGAGAGATCAGAGTTGTCATTCCTCATCCAATCTTTGTTTTAGGCAAAATGTTTCCACATTTTTTTCCTTTTAGTTCTTGGTGGCATCAGTTTGGGTATTATTTACATGATGAATACTTATGAAAAGCTTTTGGAAGAAAGACTTCATTCTGCTTCAAGAAAATAGAATTAAAATCATTTCATCTCCAAGGCTACTGGTCAGCAGTCAAAGAACTACACTATGTGTTGATGATGCCTTTGTTGCTAGAGGAGCATATTTTTAAAAGAATTACATGGAAAATATACTACCTGCCATAAATACCATAGGAGATGCCATGAAGACTGAGAATTTCAAAGGTGATACATGTACCCACTGCATAAGAGCTGTCCACTAAAGAAGCTTGTCATTGAGACAGTTCAAAGCTTCTCTGCAAAAACAGCTCTTTAAATTTTTTCTAGCAATACCAAAGGAAAAAAAAAAAAAAAAGATTCATCCTTTCAGATAGAAAATTTAAGTATCTACCAATAAAAGTTAAAACTGGAATTATGTCACACAGACAGAAGAATTTTGAATTCTTCTATTCCCCTTCTTTTCTCAATTTGAAATAAAATGAGAAATAGGTATTTTTACTCAATTTATTTATTGTTATTTTGCAACTTCCTCAAACTGTAAGAGGCTCTGAAATTGCAGAGAAGTAAATGAAAAAAAAAGAAGGAATAGACTAAATCACAGATATTATCAATTGCATTGCAAGAAGAAAGATAAGGATGAGAAAAGAATATGTTAGGCCTGCATAATTTTGATGTTGCTATTTCATCTGAGACTGTAGTGTTTCCCACAAATGGAAAAAAAAGATTAAAGATAAAAGTTGCTCTATTTATATCATGTTAAAGGTAAAAATTTTGAAGTTGTTTCTATTTTGGAGAAATTGTTCTGCCATTTTTCAACACAATCTACTAACATTATCTGGCTTCATCAAACGCATGAAAGAACTAGGAAGAGAAGAGGTTTTAACGGGTTTTCTCAAAAGCAGTCAAGTAGTTCTGAAGACTGTATATGTCAATAACATAAGCAATACTTACTATTTGAGTCGTAGAACAAGTGGCTGCAAATCCTTCATAACCCTAAAAAAACCCTAAAAAAAAAAAACCTAAAAAACCCCCTGCCTTTATAACCCTAAAATCCTTGCCACCAGCTATTGGCTGAATGGAGCTCTGTTAACTGAGTTGAACATTTTTATTAAAGCTTAGAGGTCATATACCCCAGTGAAACTGCTCCTAAGCTCCAGTTTTTGCCAGAATGTGATACCTCAATTTACCACTGAGCTAAAAGGAATTCAGAAGCGAAGTAAATTCCAGTCTTATTAATTTTGTGACTGTAAAAATGTCAGAGAAGCTGAATATCCTTCATTTTTTGTAACATATTTTAACATATTGTAACATATTACACTTCACTACTGCTTCACAAAGATGGCAGTTAACTGTACAAATTAGTATACAAAATAATCTGCTAAAATCACACATTTATAAAAATATGCAAATAATTCTTTTTTACTTAAACAAAATGAAGGCAGCATGTTTATGTTTAAAGCAGAAATCACTAGCTTTTGGAATAAAGTAGAAGGCAATCAAACATAATACCCAATCTAAGTCGACAGTGCTTAATACTGAATATTTGAACCACGAAATCTTAAAGCAGACAGGACAAAACAAACAGACACACAAACACAATGCAGCCCTTGAATGTACAGACATGAACATGTGCTTCAGAATTCACAGAACACTACTGTACCTGTAGATTCTATTTTATAGGGATGAGATACTATCTGTAATTCATGAAAATCCTCATTAATGTAATTATCTTGTACAACTGGGTGTGATATGGTTTGAATTAACTCATAAGCACGTAGCGGATGCTAGAAAGCCTCAGGATATCCTGAAAGCAGAGAACTTACCTGGTCAATAGTAACTTTCTTTGTTGTAAAATTGCATAGAGGTGTGGTACAATAAATGGTTGCAGTATTATTTAGATCTTACATGGAATTTCAAACATTTCTTATTAAGTCCAGCCAAAATCATAAGTAGGGTTTTATTGGCATCTGGGCTAAGCTGAAGCGTGTGAAGTACAGGAGTCTTAACATAAGTAAAAAACATTAAACACAGGAATTGTTAAAAAAAAAAAACAAACTAATATCAAGAATGATGGTAAAAAAAATTATCTTTTCTATCTTCGTCTTTTTAAGGAAAAGGATAAATTCCATGGGAAAGCTTTTTTATCCTCGTAGGTTTTGGAATGTTACTCATCTTCCTGTAAGGGCACTGAGAAAAAAAAATTGCAATACTGGAAGATACCAAAAGCTAAACTGTTCTAAAGCATCAGGGCTGAACCACCACATGTATAACTAGGAATGTCCACCTGTACAATTTGTTCTCATTATATTGAAAAATAATCCACATATTTTTCTCTCTGGTTCTTTCAATATTTTTCTCAGTACATCCAAAAACGAATTTAATCTAAAAACTGTCTAAGAAAGAAGTCAGAACATGATGCTATGTACATCTCCTCAAAATATGTTCTAAACGATAACTTACAATTAGTCCCCTCAATAATTCCTTCAAAGTAAATATTACTGTTTACCTTTCTACAGCTGGAAAAACAGGGAAACAGTGAGTGTCTCACCTTCAGCTTCATCCCTTGTTAATGATTTCTCAAAACCTGTTGAGGTGTCCACTAGCTCACACAGCTTCTTCATTGCAACAATTTCAAACATATGTTGTAGCATTGGAAACATGAGATTGACATAGTATACATGGTATTAAACTGAAGAGAAAGCTCCACCGTAGTGGAAATATGACACAGACAATGCACAGTAAATGTTTTTTGTTTTTGTTTTTGTTTTTAAACCAGACAGTCATTCTGGCACAAACTAGTCATCTCCCAAGTCTAACACACTACTCTAGCAGTAGCCAGCACCAGATGCTTTGGAGAAAGATACAAGAAACTCCCACAGATACAGGATAATCTCTCTTGAAGGTCTCATCCTAATCCCTTTAGTTATAGATTCCCTCAAATCCTGATGCATGAGGGGTTTTATCCCTTCAAATACTCTTTTTTAGTATTACTATCATAACTCTGGATATTCTTGTTATCCATATAAATGCCCCTTCCCTCTTTGAAGCTTGCAGCACTCTTTATTTTTCATCTTCATCCAGAGTCGATGAGTTCCACAGTTTATATGGACAACTTTTGCTAAGTGCTCCCTTTATTCTGAGGAGACAAGGAAATCTGTAGTCTCCTGATCTTTGTTCTCTGCTGCTCCATGTTTTTTTTTTAAATCACATATGTTATCACTCTACTTTCATCTGACTCGTCAGGTAACAATCACGTCAGGTATTTTTATGTCACTAAACATTCTGATTATCTTTATCTGAACCTGTCCAATTCTATAATAGTCTTTCCAAGATGGCCTTTCTATTAATGCCCCATCAATCATAGAATCATAGAATGTCCTGGGTTGAAAAGAACCACAGTGATCATCTAGTCTCAACCCTCCTGCTGTGTGCAGGGTCGCCAACCACACACCACACTGCTGGATGAGTTTGTGCACAATTACTTTAAAATTATTCTTCAAAAAACAATGGTAACTCAGTATATTACAGTTCCTCACAGTTACCTAGTTTGACTGCATCCATGCAAAATTCAATAAGGCTTCTCCGGACTTGATTAACAAGTGACCTATGAAGATGTGTTGCTGCCTCATTTCTCTTTTCTCTTCCCAGATAACTAATAAATACATTACACAATAACAGACCTCGCACAGAAACTTGTGGCTATTAACCTTTTGCCACGATGAAAATGGACCATTTGTTCATGCTTTGTCTCCTGCCTCTCAGCTACTTTTTGATCCATGATATTACATTTCCTCACGGCTACTCGGTTTCTTTTAGCAGAGATATTATCAATCCCCAACCTTCAAAAAACCATGCATCACTACCTACAGAATCACGCGATAGCTTACAAATCATGACATATTAAGACATAATAACTGTTCTGTGTCTCTTCGTGTCTGATTTCTGAGCTAGACTGATTCATGACCATGAGCTTTAATCCCCGGGCTTCTGGACTGCTTTTATTTATTTATTTATTTATTAATAAATCTTTTTTGCAAAAGCTTTTCATTCCATTTCTTAACTTCCATAATGAAGAATTTTAAAGAAACAGAATCAGGTGATATGAGGCTAAATAAAAAACCCCAAGAGCTAGCAATGCTGAGTAGTCTCTCACCTACGACCCTGTCAGAAGCTTTTTGAAAGACATACTTAGCATCTCTTGTATCCATTTGCTGACATGTTCAAAGATTTTAGGACATTAACCAGCCAAAATTTGCTCTGCAGAACTTTATGATTAAATGTACATTATCTTCCAACTCCTTTTTGCATTTTAATGTTATTAAAGCCAGTTTTCCAAGTACTCAGTAAGGTTTATCAGCAAGTAGCCACACAAAGCTCCTTCAGAGCCTTTTTGAAAAACTGTCTGCACTGCTTCCAGTTAGCTGTTTTTTAAGCAAGATGTTTGTTGGTTTGTTAGCAATTCAGTCCATTTACACTTAGAACTTCTTCAAAACTTTTGAATATATCCCATTCAGGCATGGTGACTTCTTTTGAAATTATCACTGATTTACTATCCTCTTCAAAATTGTAACTTGAAGAAAACAGCATGTGCTATTACCAGACAGAGAACCAGAAAGACAAAAACATGTGTAATTATCCAATACTCTTTGTGGAAGGATACATGAATTGTAAAGAAAATATTTTTGGAATGAAGCGGGGGAAAAAAAAAAAAAGGCAGAACAGAAGCTGAAAAAAATGACAAGATATTCTGGGCAAAAATTTGTACCAAGGATAACCTCAATAATTGCAGAAGCCATACTTACGACTACTTTTTTTTTTTTTTTTTTTTTTTTCTTTTCTTTTACTGCTACACACATTTCATTTCATATACTTTAGCTATTAAACTCACCCTGCTAGAGAACAGGAGACGCATTGTACTGGGATAATATAATGCTCTCAGACATAGATGAAATAGGAAGTTTTATAACATAGCTTACAAAAACTTATGCACTCTGAAAGGACTCACTTGCAGTTACATTTCTAAACATAAACTGTGAGACTTCCCTCCTCAATTATCCTTTGAATCTTTAGCAGTTGTGGGTGGAAAGATGGCTGGGAAACATGAAAGTCCCTGTAAGAAATTAACATACTTCGGGTCTGAAAAATCTTACAGAATTAGTTGGTGTACAAGACGTAACTTGAGCCGCTCCGCATAATTCTGTTACCTGCAGCACCTAATAGTGAATCTGTAAAAGTTTTGCACAGACCATTGCTAGTCATCAGCAGCTGGGAAGATAAACAGATGAAGAAAGTAGGCCAAAACTTAAAGGACGAAAAAAACCCAAAAAGATAAATAAACAAACCTCCTCCAGCAGAGCGCTTGATATGGGGAAGGAAACATGGTTCCTTTCCTAAATCACTAATACAAATACTGGCAAGAAGCTGGGAAACATAGCTTGCTTGTTTCACTTGATAAATAAAAATCTTTTGAGCACATAGAGGTTTATCTTGTGTTACTGTACTTGTTCTACCATATATTTGACATGCCGGATGCAGAAACTTGAAGTTTCAGCTCACAACATATGAAAAGTGAGAAATATAAAAAAAAATTTGGTTCTCTTGTGAACTTTCACGTGGCAGTCTGCTTAACTTGTACTTACCAAAGCACACCAGGCAAAGGAAATTCTGCTGTTTCAGATTCCACCTGATTGAGAATGCCCCAGAACTGATTATTTCAAAAGCAAAAACTACAGAGCAGAACAGAGCATACAGGCAAAATCTAGCCAGTTCCGCAAATCTCCTGAACTTGTACAATATGTTTTTATATTGTTACTGTGGTCCAACAAGGTCACCATGCAATGCTGTGCATGCTGCTGCAGCAGTGTTTTGAGAATCAATTGCTTAGTTCTTCTGCATCTGGAAAGAACACCACATGGGAAATATTGGCTTACATATAATTTTAAAGCAAAAGCTGATTTCCAATAAAGCCTGTAATTGCAAGAAAACAAGAATTTACTCACAAATGCCAGAGAGCACTTACAATTTTCCAAGATGTTTATGGCACAATAGTTATATTATAGTGCCATCCACTGACTCTCTTCTGCAAGTACGTGCATCGGCATACAGCTGCTGTTTTACATCGAGTTGGCTTAACTCCCACCGAAGGGCCAACCATCCCCAGACAGATATATTCCCAATTCATTTCCTCCTGCAATGATAACTGTGAAATTTACCCAGCTCACAAAGGAAGAGAAATAATTTCTCTAATAGCCTTAATGGGTTTTTAGAGACCTTGGCCAGCAGCCAAGAGCGACTTAGACATGGCTTTGCAGGCAGCATGAATGCAGAGCTTACTTTCGTATGTGTGTATGTGCACGGGCGTTGTGTGCAGGGGTTTATTGTAAGATACGTTTCAGGGGAAAAAAAAAAAAGAAGTGTATTAATTGAGCCCCATCAGCACTGATGCGTCCACCAATAGTTTTCCTTCACTGACATCAAGGAATATGAATGAAAACTAATTGTGCTTCAAAGAAAAGGCAAATCACAAGTCTGTTGTAGGATTAGGTTTTTCTTTAATTAAGATTGTTGAAATAAACAGTGAGAGAGCTGTTATGGACTTTTTCATGTATACTTTAGTTCCAGTTTCCCTATTGAAATGTGAGACTATCATGTTATTACAAAAGAAGATCAAAGAAAAGAATATGCTAGAAAAGCCTGAAAAGCTTTCAGGGGACAAAAAAAAAAAAAAAAAAAGAGATTTACTTAAGTAAAATTCCTTGAAATAGTCTGTCAAAGAATATTTCACTTATAAGGAGTTTTCCAATAAACTCTTAAAATTTCATAGTATGTGCCTTAATAATGCTCTCTTGCAATCAGAAGAGAGCATACAAAGACAGATTTCAGAAGAAATAACTTTTACAGTTCAGGAGCTGTGTTTTACTACAGTAAAATACAGTCATACGTTTTTGTTATAATATATTCATGTATATTATACATTGACTGGCACAGACATATCAGCATGGGAGAACACATGCACACACTACCATGACCACACTGCAGGAATTCTGCAGTGCGTTAGAAAGCCAACAAAGGAGTATCCATTTTTGTGACAACTCACACACTTAGAAAATGGTAACCTGCCTGCAGTCGCCTACATAGAACTGATTACAGAAGTCATCTACTTAAACCCAAGAAAGTGTCAGACCAAAAAAAAAACTAGACTACTCTGAATGAGAAGGGAAAATGAAATCTATTTTAATAAAGACAAGAATCACGAAGACTACATTTGCAGTCCTCAATCCCAAGATACTGCCTTTAAAACCATTCCTTTTAGTATTACTAGAATAGGGCAGTTCTATTTTAAGCAAGTTTCCTATCTGCAAAAATCTTGATTTCATCCTTTTTGTCTCAAAATATGTGAGTTACTTCTTCACAGTGGCATGGGAAGCATGGAATAATCCTGTCCTCACAGAAAAGGAACAAAAGTCCAAATTCATCAGTTTTGCTTTACATGAGAATTCCTTCCCATACCTCTAGTCTCAGCATAGCAGAGATTAAATGATGGCTTAAGCTCAACTCCCTTGAGATATACACTTAAAGCTATTTGAACATTTCTCCTTTATCCTTTTTCTAAGAGCTATAGTATTAAAAGAATTTTCTTCCTCAAAGACCATTGAAGTCTGACACAGATAATATTAAAAATTTGTTGGATATTAGCACTCATGAAAGTTGGAGATTGAACATTTCTCCTAGAAGCAAGTCAGATATGCATCTCTAAAGACAAAACTGTCAAGTGTCCACAGTAATAATTTGTTACACATTAAACCATTTCCATCATCTAAAATCCCATCTTCTGTATTTTTCTGCTTTTTCCAACATCCATGAATGTCTTTTGCTATATCTTCTACATGTGTGTATATATATGTGTATATTAATTGGTTAATATATTGCTGTCATCTCTTAGGGGCCAGAAACAACAGCTGTTAACTGCAGTAGACATCTTGAATACTTACTGTGCAATGAATGGCTGTTGTCAGAACATAATATGTCACATTTTAGGTCTATAAACTTTAGTATCACATTCTCAGTACTGCTTGCTTAGTACTGCTAAGATCCCCAGTCTATTCCTGCCAGATAAAAGTCTGGTGTCCATGAGTACATATAGACTGTCACTTGAAAGATTGAAATCTTTTCAATCCCAGATTCATCACCTATATAGGTAGCAAACCAGGACATGAAGCCCCAGGCAAAGCAGAAGGCCATCCCCTAGAACATGTAGAAACCTATTTCCCTGAGGACTCTGGAAAGCTTTGTATGGCTAACATGCTGCCAGGCATACCCAGGCAAGGTTTTCCTCAGCTGCTTGCAATGCCCAGGAGGTGGACAGAGTGCAGAACACATTCTGTCACAACCACTTTTGTGGCCACTTATCAGATAAGCTGTATGGATTTAAGCAATAAAAGTTAACCTTAAGTAACAAAATGTGTTTTTTCCCTTTTTAACTGATGGCTCATCAGATTGCTGCTCTATCAATTAAGCTGTGTTCCTGTTCATTTTTTTTTTAAATCTGAACTCCCTACATAGCATTGCTGTTTTTGTTCTACCTGGATAAAACACAATAGCAAATTAGTAAAATACCTATTCAAAAAAAATAGCAGAGAGACCAATACCATGCATATTTACAGGCTCCAGCTTAGATAACTGCCTCCAGAACATACAGGCAGGAAAACTAATCATCTGTTATCTCATTTCATCTCATTAGTTTTAGAGTTACCATCCTTCACTTAGGATCTATACCAACATTACTTCTCCTTGAATCTAAAATTCTGATGTCACTTTCATCCTGTTTAAGTTAGCAGGTAGTATAGAAATGTTCTACTCAAAGGTAGAGGTAATCTGCTCCAGCCCTCCCTGGCTGCAGCACAGACATCTGCCCCAGTACCACCTAGCACATCTTCATGTTCTGCCCTTGGTGCCCCATCAGTTGTGTTTGTCTCTTTACTCCCCTGTTCTCCTACATGTGTGACATTTTGCCCTTTCTTAAATATGCTTCCCTGAGGTGCTGCCATTTTGGCAGTGGGGTCCAGCCATGCCCTGTGGTGAGGCTACTGGGAACTGCTGTCTCTCCAGCATCCCCACTGCTGCCTGAGCACCCACACCCTGTACAGCCAAAAAGGTATGAAGCAGAGAATTGCACATACTCAGACGTGATCTGCAAATTCATCTACAAGGTATTTTCCAAATGGTAGCTAGCCTTGATTTGATGACTAGAACTACATGGCTCATTAACTTTGTTTCACCACTTAAAAGGTTTGCCTTAATTTTCAGCTGAACTTAACCTGGTGCTAACTCAGTTTCTTATTCTCACAAAGGAGGAGGCAGTACACAGCACTCCTGTACCAGCCTGGGCAGCTCTGCATCCACGCTACTTCAAGCATCTTGCAGCTCTGACAACAGTCACTTCACTACATCTCAATAATAATTTACCAAATCTCTGACAGGATGACATTGGTCATTGTTTTCTCATCTGTTGTCAATTTTACTATTTTTTCACTAGATTAGGTCAGCTGAAATAAAGCCTTCTGGGTACAGGGCTATCATCTATATGCTTCTAATCTCTGACTTCGTTGGCAGCATTTGACTCAATTCATCCATCTTCTCTGAGGCTTTTGATTACAGGCATGTGTTCTTTTTTTTTACTCACAGAGATTGCAGGTCCATACATTGAAAGATGTATAATTTTCATTATTCTTATTTGGTTTTGAATTCCATACCAAGAACTTCCCAGAAGAGCATACATATGTTGAAATGTCAAAATCTAGGTCTTGTGTGGCAGAAGAATTACACACATACACAAAATAATACACTGGCAAGCATGATACTGTAGCAGAAATGCTAAGTCATGGCCAGAACAAGTGATTGAGCACCTGGTGGGAAGGCAGGGCCAACCCAGAGGAACTCAGGTGTATGCAATGCATCTGAGTCACCAGAACAGATGGAGACAGGATCCACCCCCTTACACACCTCATTTAAGGGTTGGCAGTGGAAGGAAGCGTATCTTTCTGAAGATCTTTCCTTATCTGAGGTCTTCTGAATGTAAGTAGGTTTTTGTTGTTTTTTTTTGTTTGTTTTGTCCCCCCCCCTAATTTCTGTCTCCTTATTTGCTGTTAGCTGAAGACTTTACCACCCTGCTGTTATTGCTTTACTTTCCATTGTCCTATGGCGCTACAGAGGCCAAATCAAAGTGCAAGTGCCAATGAAATATGGGCTGAACATTAAGAACATTTATTTTATAAAGATGAGGAACGCTAGGTTACCATAGAAGGCAAGGCAGAGGTCTAATGCAAAGCATGCTAGAATAAATTTAAGTAGATTAGAGATAAAGATTATTGAGTTTCAATAGTCTTTGCCCAAAATTCTGTTTAAAATGCTAGGTGTAGAGCTACTAGGTGTGTGTTATTGCTGAAGCTTCTGTAGCAGTTAACAGTGATGCTGTTAACTTCATTATATCACTAAATCAAAACATCTTAATTATGTCCTGTTATTATACTGAAATATTAATCTTCAGTCCCAAGTCACTACAAGATGATTCAAAAACATTTTCTATTGCATGTAGCATAAAAAATTATTTGGCCTCCTGATAAATAATTATATCTAGAAGAAAGGTACTGTAGATAACTAGGTCAGACTTGAGGGCTTCCTAAGCCTGCTTTTGACTTGTAATAGTTCTAACTCATGGATATGTTTACAGTAAAGCTGTTATGCTACACAGCAAATGTAGGTTTAAAGGTCTTTACTCATCATATCATTTGGGATTTTCTCACAGCTAGCAAACAACAGAGACTAAAATTTGTAGAACTGAGGATTAAAATTATATACATATATATGCATTGTACTTGAGCCTAGTAATACTGCTTCATAGCTCAGAAGATATGCTAATAGTAATACGTTTTAATGGTTAACAGTATATGCAATGCTTTTGGGTCTTTAACAAATACTAATTCATTTGTAATTCTAGATTTAATTGACTTGTGAAATAAATATATTTATCAAATCCTAAGCATCTCACTTCACCTCTTTGCTCAACCCCTTCACCAGTGCAAGTTTATTCAAAAATTAACAAGTAGATTAGAGTAAGTAGATCAGTAAGCTGCATTTGCTTTTCTCTCTTTTTTTTTTTTTTTTTTTTTAATGAGGAAATATAATAAAACTTTAATTGGGCTCCATGACTATCAAAGATCTAACACACAGCTAGCCTGTTTCCGTGAGCAATTAGAAGTGTCTATATTAGTGTTCTGTTCAACTGAGGAATGCATTTCCAAAGCAAATGTCTCAATGCGCTGAAGTTATTGTGCTTTTGTTTGTACTGTGTAGAAGTCTTGGGAAGTCTACTTGGAGTAAATTTAACTGAAAGATTCTCCCCAGGAGAACACTTAAGTGCACATCAGATGAAATGAGGTATTCAGATCATGGGAGCAGGCTAGAACTATCTGAAAGTATACGCCTCAAAATATGTATAGTATAGCCTTTGGAGCGTTTAGCCCTACCTTAAGGACACTCTTATTTGTCTGGATGAATTTAATGTGAGTGTTGACATGGCCTTTGAATGTGTCTATAGATGCAGCTTCTGATGACAGTTCATTTTGAGGTGCATAAGCTATACATAGATTCATAAGGTTACAGCAGTAGATCATAATGTACAATATCAGGACAGACCAGAGTCCAGAAAAGTATATTTATTTTGCATTGTGCTTTAAATCCACGTTTTCTACCTATGTCCACAAGCTGACTGTAGCTCAAACAGATTGTGCTATATCACTTGGATGTGCTGAATGCAATCTGTCTGTTTCTAAAGGCTGGGCAAGACAAAACTGCACTAAGTAGGAAGGGGAATGTGAACAGTCCTGGTATTTCATATCAAATAAAAGAATGATGCTGAATAGTTGGGCAATTGTAGTCTAAGCCAGCACAGATTAATTAAACCATTAATTAAACTGGTCCAAATACAGGGGTTTACCTAAGTTGCACTCAGTATTGTAGTGAAACACTCAAATCTTGGAGCTCTAGGGCTATATCATTCTAAATTCTATTTTTCACACACACAGACGCTTATTTTTTTCATTTGAAGAAGTCTTTGTGGACCATACTCCCCTGTCAATAAGGCCAGTATTACCCTGCTAGTTCACACAGTTCCTATCTCTCTAAATCTAGTGGACAGTGGACCAGAGGTACTGTACTTCTCATGGATGACTTTTTTCACTGTTTCTAAACTTACCAGGTGGATGCAATAAGTCCTAACTCTTCTACATTCCAAGCAATCTTCTCCAAACAGCTTTAGTCATGATGTTTTTTAAGAGTCTGAAGTCAGTCCCACATTTAAGTCTGGATCTAAATAACCAGAGATACTTTCGCTTTTCAAAAATCATTAGGAACAAAGTAGCTTCCACTGACTTTTTGGAGCAGCTGGGTAAATAGCAGAAGAGTGGAGCATGTTGCCCTGTAAATGACACAGAACAATTATAGGAGCTCCTGGAGGATGTAGTCAGGTTGCTTCCCTTCCCTCCCCCCCCCCCCCCTTCACTTCCCTCCTCTCCCCCCTCCCCCCCCCCCCAAAAAAAAAAAATCAGCTGAGCATTACACTACTACTAGCCAAAAGCAACAGATCATTCTTCTGTAGAATGAGCTGTCCTGTAAATTGCATACCACCTGTATGTTCTAAGGAGTAAACTGCTGCAAAATGTGCACCATTCCCTAGTTCACCATATTACCAAGAACTACTCGGATGGGTTTTGCATAGATCTTGTGTACTTTGACTTGCTGTGGTTGCTCAGTTGGAAGTCTTCAAAATCTCTAATGCAATAAAAATAGAATTGTTCAAGTAGTCTTTGTCAAATGTATTACTAAAAAAAGTATTACTGTTATTCATCAAAACCATTATTCAGTGAATAGCTTTTAGCAATTCCAATTGTGGTAGCTGGTTGAATACTGCTCACTGAATAAATTAATATAATGTTAATTTCTTGAATAACTGGAGGAATATTTTTTTTCAAGTATTTGACAAGGTCCATTAAATACCAGTAAAATTGAAAACATTGCCTGAGTAAAAACAACTAGGATTCTGTTTAGAAAAACTGGCCTTATTCTTTGGAAAGCTACACAATGGTTTATGGCGCTTGACTATTTCTCCAGTTCCTAGATAAAGTTTAGATAACTCAGGAAAGTAGATTCATCTTAAAAAGCTTCAAACCCATATTTAACAAGCCAAAACACATAGAGGCTGTGCATAATTCCCATATCTGTGCATATGGGAGACCATAGTTAAGCTTTCTTTCAAAAAGTACAACTTACATTTCAGGCCTTTGATACAATGCATAAAATACTAGGAAAACTAATTTTAATGAACTATTAACATTAATCAAGCTTTTATATTTTTTTTTATATTTTTAAAAAAATTTTAACTATATAAGGAATTGTAACGTTGCATAAAATCTTATTCAATTTTTTTTACATGTGCAAATATAGATGCATATTCTTGTACACACTCATTGAAAGATAACATTTCAGTTTTCATGTAGATAATTTTCAGTTATATAACTATGTTACTAAACTTCTAATAAACAGTATATAGTAATCGCAATATCTATCTCACAGCTTACAGATAAATACTAATTAATTCTGGAGGGCTACTCCAAAGGCAATGCCTCCCATTTTATTACTTTGGCCCACAGCATCGGAGGTAGATGTTAGTGGTATGACAATAGAGGGTGGACCTTCCCAACAACATTCCATTACTTTCTGTTGTTGTTTGACAGAAGGCAGCAGAGGAGCAGTCTGACAGAATGGTGTCTGACATGGAAGATCATAGGAAGCAGAGGTTCTCATTGAATTCTCATGGAATTCCTGCATGCAGGGAAAAAAAGGCACCTATTAACATTCATTGATGTTTGCTGAATGCTGATGGAGAAAACAGTGAATGGGAAGGCAGTGAGGCAGTGGGAGGTACATTCAAGCAGTGGTGACATTGACGGTAGGTAACCTACACTTTTGCAGACTATCATGAGTGTAGCATGCAGGCTCTTTACTTCAGAAGGAAATGCATAGCTAATGGAAGTGACCCTACTGAAAAATAGAGTTTTGTAGCTCAAAACTTTCTCTTCTAGATAGTGCTACTGTGCTCTATGGATCTGTTGTAGTTTCCATGGAAATAAATAGGAGGCATTACTTTCAGAGTGACCTATATATTAGTACTTTTTTTCAGAGGCCTGTTCCTCTTTTTGTCATGAGTACTCAAGTATGAACGCATTTTTCTATCCTGTAGTTCTCTCATATATGCCAGTAGCGATAAAAACATTCTCTACTGCCTAACAAAAAGTAACGTGAATCATAAAGCAGGTACATCAGTAAAATCTGGTTAGTTTTAAGGGAAAACTACATATGTAGGTGAGATCTACTCATTTAATAGATCAAAATGATTCAACCTTAAAAGAATGGTGAGAAGGCATCAGAGGGAAGCAGTTCACAAGATTATCCTGTTGGAAGGATTTTAAGTACATGGGATTATCTGTAATGAGATTAACCACTAGGAGATCAAATTCTGAATGGATGCTTCAGGGAGACAAAGTGCCCACTAAAACAAAAGAGAAGTGGGAGGTAAAAACCATGGGATTTAAGATGATTTCTGGTCCTAGAAGTCCTGTTGATGGGGCAGCAACAAGAGGATGAAGGCTGGTTGGCTAACATTCAAGAAATGTCAAGTAGGCATCAGTTGAGAACTGAAGTCAGTGTTAGAGAAAGGGTTTCTACTGCATAAAGCAATGTGGAAATGTGGTAAAACTTGGGCACTGTTTCTTCTGTATCAGTGTGCTGCTGAGAAATCTTATGTAAGCAGCAAGATGCTGTTGCAAACAATCATGATATGCATTACATTTTGTGTACGTTTATGGAGATCAGCTCAGATGTGATTTCACTTATGGGAATGCAGGACTGCATTGAAAACTACAAAAGAAAGAAAAAAGAGTGGTAACATTGATTTTGAAAACCGGTCAGGAAACTTTTAAAGAGGCATACTGGGCAAAGTGTTAATGTTTCTAGTAGATGGTAAACAAATTTCTTAAACTTGTTTTAGTGCTGCAGTATTTACGTAAAACAAAGTGATTTGTGGGAGGGAACTATCAGTATATCATGGAAAATGAATTGCCACTAAATCTAAACTAAGGTCAAAGTGAAGATCTAAATTTTTCAAAAGTCTCAGTCCAACTCAGCAATTTGCTAATTTCAATAAATTTTAAGGTGTTTCTTGTGGGTGATGTTATATTTTTGAGTCATAGCTTAAAGATGTAGATCTAACTCAGCCCAGAAATGCAGCTGTAGTTTTGCATCCCATCCCTTAGGCATTATGCATATGTTCTCCTCTTCTTGTCAAAGAGTTTTCTGCCAAAAACTCCTCTTCTTGCAAGTGCAGCACATACAACTGTGTTATATGCACACATTTGTTTTCTTTGACTTCAGACATACAATTCAGCACTGAAGGTTTAAAATTTAAATGATACCTACTTAATACAGTTCCATGCAAATAGGCTCTGTAAATCAATTCACAAAACTTTTGTCATGTACTAGTGAAATAAATTTTGAGTCTACAGAATCCATGTCTATCAGATCTCTGCATTCTTAGCAAGCTTGTTTACTCAAGAAAATATTATTCTTACAGTTGTATTAGAGTGAACATGAATTCCACAGGTTTTATGTAATTAAGATATGAAATGCTGTTTCCTAATACAACCTTTCTGAAGCTGTACGCTCTATGAAGCATCTCACTTCAATATTCCTCAAAAACACTCTATATCCTGTCATTTTCATTAATGAGCCTTCAGGAGTGTTTGACATTTGTTTTTCAAAAGGTGTCTAGATCAAGTAAGGGTACTTCTGTTTGCCAAATCAAAAGTGAACTCGGATATTTGAGAGCAATTGTATATCATTAGATGGAGACAATTTACTCTGAAAAATATAAAATTAGTATTCAGGTACCAGATGTGAATCCATCATCTCTGTTTCTCCGTCCTCGGAGGCAGTAGGAGTTTCAGATTCATCTGACATTCTGTAGATAAATTTTAATAACTGGGACACATTCAAGAATCCTTCAATCTCCTGAAGAAAATCTTAGGATGATATACCTCAAAGTAATTTTTAATTTAATATTGGGAAAAATTAAATATTTCTGTTAACTTGAAAACTGCTATGCAATATAACTGAAAACATTTGTTGTTTTCTAAATGATCAAGCGATAATTAATCTACAATACATGCTGTATTATGTACTGTGTGAGCTTAGTACTCAGCTAGAAGCAATTATTTTTCACTATTTACTGTGAAGCATTTTCTTTCCTAAATTAACATTACCATGGTAGATACTAAATAATGAAAAAATATTAAACTCCAATTTTCTTAAACTTATTACATTATCTGGTATTTCTAAGGTGTTTGTATTTCTGTTCTTAAAAAAAAAAAAAAAAAAAAAAGTAGTAGATTAAAGTTAGGGTTAAGATTGAGGGTGGTCAGGCATGGGTATAGTCTCCCTGGTTGTGGGCTCAAGTTGCTGGGGTTCAAGAAACATTTGGACAACACCCTCAGATATGGTTTGAATTTTGGGTGGTCCCGTGTGGAGCTAGGAGATGTGCTCTGGTCCTTGTAGGTCTCTTTCAAGTGGTGACATTCTGTGATTATTTGTTATTGGAAACATTACACATTTCCATTGTTATGAGATATTAGTAGCAATGAAGAACTGTTCACATTTCAACCAGGTTATTTGCTGTTTCTTCATCTGAAAGAAGTGGTAATTTTTTTTCTACTATACAGAACTTCTCCTTAAGGACAGGATTAAAGACTCTCCATGCTATGCTCACACATAGATGTAGGAGTGACTTTGGCAACATATCTTCTGTGATTTGATTAGTATCAATAATGCTTCAATAGTGTTCTTAACAACACCAAAATTACTTTCATCGTTGTGTTTGTATGCTTTGTTTCATCAAACTGTCTTCCATGAACAGTTAAGCAACTAATTGTCAACAATTTTATTCTTTCATAGCTATTGCTATGATGAATACATCATTTATCCTTTCTGGAAAATATATTTCTTCTCAAAAATAACCAAGCAAAAAATAGATTACTCTTTCTGACTAGCTCATTCCAAACAATTTGATTTTTCTATATTTAGGAATATTTGAGAGAGAACTCTTCTTACAGTTACTGTCATATTTGTATGCATTCACATCTTAATCTACAAAATAAACACATCTAAGTAACATTTAGTCTCAGCTTTGTGTCATTGTTACATGTAGTGCATTGAACTCGTAGTTAAAAGTATTGCATTTCATAAAACTATTGCAATAAATAGAAATAAGATAGCCCATGATAAATGTAGAGCATACTACAACTCTCCTAAAAATGTGTTTTAAATGCACCTTTTAGCATTTCATTGGCATCATTATTCACACCTTCATGAATTTTGTTTTTAAAATTAAGGACTTCTTTTTGTGTGAGGATAAAGTATGTGAAGTCTATGCATATGAAGTACTGACATTTGGGAAGATTTGATCTTAGATGAGGTTGGTTAGAAGTATCCCTCTGACTGAATGCGGGTTATACCCCTTCCTTTCTCGTTCAGATGCTACTTTTTTCCTCACTTGGGCAAGTCTGAAAGGTCTGTGTGCTTTTCATATTGTCTCAGTATATGAGTCTGCATTCAGCTTCAAGAAAGGCTTGCCCTACAATTCACTGCAAAATTCAGCTGAGCCTTGTGGTAAGCTCAAAAACAGACAATTTCTTTTTCCAGTTGTATGTCACTGCTCAGAAACGCTTCTCTACAACTCCCTCAGCAGCAGTGTGGTAGAATGAGTCTCCACAAAGACTGGAGACTTTGTTTAATATACAAGCTAATAAAGTTGAATGAGAATTCAGAAAAGTCTGGTAAGACCATTCATCTTTAAAACTGCAGTTAGAGCAGGTGAGCATCCCCATGCTCACTTAGTCTTTGCAATAAAACAGGGAGGACACAAAGTAAATGCTCTTCATATGTCCATTAGCAAAAATTTCCAAGGGCTTCCCTGCACACACCTTATCTTACTGTATCGCAAAAGAGGGGAAGATGTAATGGGTGAAATATCATGAATTGACTCCATTTGTATTTCAAGTTTTGTATTTCAAGTGTCTAATTCAGTGTACTGTAGATCATACAACTTAATTTTCTTACAGAAGTCATGTCATCATATGGGTAAGAACAAGTAGCTTACACCCTGGGTCATGTCCAAGCCCGTGACTACAGATAGGCAAGTTTACAGCTTGCCTACTGCTAAAAAAGAAAAAATAACCAGGAAATTTAAGTACTGCTCACAGAGAACCTGAACCATTAGAGGAAAGTATCTGCACAGGTGAGAGCATTGCAAAAAGGTGAGGATGAAACAAGAACAGCAGGAACACTGACTTTCAGGTCAAACAGGAAAGCTGGTGAGATTGAAGGTTTTTCAGGCTACAGCTTTGTTCTACAGTGTCCAAAGTCTTGTTTTTCTAATATTTGCTTAAGTACAGAAATTTCAGCTACTCCAAGGCAGATGTTTTGCAAAACTAGTTCCAGCATATGTATCTCACTTTTGGACAGCCCTACTATTACACTTCATCTTTAAAAGAGGTAAATTATTTATTTTGGTCATCAGGTAAGTGGCTGAATAACAGCCACCAACAATGGCTTATTTTACCACTAACTAATGCTATTCTGAAAGACAATCTTAACTGTCATCTCTTGCTGGGAAGTCATTTATAGTTTAGCTCCTGATGATTTTCGTCAGGTCAGTTCTTCAAAACAGCATAGGGAAGACAGGCTGAATAACTGAAAAGCTGTTTGTCTCTAACAGTTCATGGTGTTGCAGTTAGTACTGCACACATCTGCAGTTCACATCTTAGCATGCATCTGCAATCTACTTCCTTATTTCCCTTTCTAATTGACATGTGACTGAAATCCATCTCTTGTTGTGATGTTACTTTCAGCAATGAGATGCTAGGCTGTCTTAAACTGGTACAGTTTCTGCTTAAGAAAATCTATCACAGCGTTTGCCAAAAAAATAATTATCTGCAGGGACATCATTAATAGCTATTAGGTATTATTAGGAAGAACTGTATTACCACATAACTTATTAGCTCAGGCAGTATAGTTTTGATGAACAGAGAATGAATTACAATGAAAGGTCAAGCAGAAGTAAAAACAGCTATACATCTTCTATTATTTGTGCTTCTTCTTAAGTATCTATTTTTCATTTTGGAGTTTCTTATTCCCTTAGGTACAGCATGAACTTAAAAACAACCTAGGTTCTTCACAGGACTTTTAGAGTATATGATGGATCAATAATTTGTTGGTTTGTTTATGAAATATGCCAACTTACTGGGACAGAGTCATTTTTAAGATGAAAGAAGATCAATATATATGTGTGTAGATTTATGGGTGGTTTTGTTACACTCAAAATAAGTCTTATTCTTTTAAGAACTCTAAAAAGGCAAGTTGGTTTCTCTTTTTCATTGATGAATCAGCTTGAGCAGGTCACTTCAATCCTAAATGCTAAGGAATGTTGAAATCTTTTTGGAGTTTGAATGAGTTTGAAAAACACAAGAAACCTAATAAGATTTTTAAAACTTTATGACCAGTAAGATTTGTCTGCTTCTTTACATATGTCAAATGTTTGCTTTAAACAATGAAGCTTATCCATTATTGCACACTTTCTTCTGTCAAGTCACATGGACTGAAGTCTCTAAGATTAAAAACAGCACCAGATTTACTAGACAAGAGGAGAAGAAAAATTAGACTTCCCAATAATCCCCCATTTCCAGCTGCAATCCACACACAGGGCCACAGCTTTTTCCTGGCTCTTGTACCAGCAACATGTTCTTGATGGGCAGACAGACTGAGCTTGAGGAGGACATCCAGGTCTCTTACCCTGCTACTGTGGGATTTAGCACATAGTCCATGCTGCATAATTTCTATGGGAGTGAGGAACGTTTCTGACTGCATCAGCCTGGAGTTAGCTTTCAGTACTCAGTGCCATGCTACCCTCCACATTTTAAGTATTTAAACTTCACCTGTACCCTTCTATTTTTGCTGCCAAATCTGAAGACATAAAAATACCTCAGGGTTTCAATGATGCCAATTCTGTTGTCTAAATTTTTGCTACCAGCCACAAGCAGAGCAACCCATCTCTGACTGGCATGTAGTGCTCTGCAGGCACTGTACATGTTTCAGCTAAAATTTCAAACTGGGTGCATCTGTATCAATCTCAGCCCTAGGCTAGGTTTCACTTTGGTTACTTTATTATACTTAGAATCCACAAAAAAACATGAGGGTTAGAAGGTAATAATTGTACACACAGCACCTAGCTGTACACCCAGTAGAGTAGAGCACATCTGTGGAATAGAGGTAGGAAGTTATTCTAGCCCATTTCTGGGTAGGACAGGTGTTTAACGCTACCTCTGCAAAATAACCTTAGGAAGACAGATAGCACCTCCTCCTTAAACCTGCTGAGCAAGCTTTGTATGTATACAGGCTGGGGTCTAGAACCTGTGTCTCCTGCACAGTCTACTAGTGATGTGAATTTTGACATGTGTCATAAGCATATTAAGAATCCTTCAAACACACCCTGATCACTTATCCATGACCTCACATTTGAAAATAAGCAAGATGCTCCTACTGAGTGAAGTATGTTTAATGTTTCCATATGTTTCTTCTGGAGGGTGTGGATTTGAAATAAAAAGCATAGTTTGATGCAAATCCCCCAGCCGTCAGTTTTTTGCTGAATCCTAGCCCCTAGATAGTCTTACTGAGTACAACAGATCTAAGATCCAGACTCTCTGTTGTTGCTGCTTTTGTGGAATCTTGCCGAGGTTACTAAAAACAAAACACAGAACAAAGTGGTCATTGCCCCTTAGCAAATCTATTCTACTCATGGTAAGGCCCATCTTTCAAATCATGCAAATGCTAGAAATGAATACATCTTATTACCCACAATATTATGTAATAGTATATAAAAACATAAGTATATAAAAACATAGAAGAAAATTAACTTTTATTTAATGGATAGATAACTACTAAGTGATTTATTTTTTGTTTCATTTATGTTCATTGTATAGAATTCAAAACTGATTTTTAGGGGAAAAAAATATATAATTGCATATTTTCAGCTCCTCGGAGGTTAATTTCTCTCATACTTTGCCCACAATTACAGTATTGCTTAGAAAACAAGAAACTACAAAATTGATTTTTTTACTGCTTGAGGAACTAGGCTAGTTTATTGAACTTTCTGTTCTCTCTGTGGCTTCAGATATCTTTCTTAAAAATGTTGGAACACTCAGAGGTTGTGTGTGGGGCAAGGATAATATATAACAGTATATAGTGCAAGCCCCCTATTGAATGCAGTTAATTCAACACTGCTAAATTCTGTTCTCTTCCCCACTGTATGTATTCACCAGAACATTTTCTCTCTTTCTTGCCTACTGAAGACATTCAAATTAACTACCAAAAAAAAAAAAAAAAGAAAATATATTAAAAAATATTTTAAAAAATAATAAAATATTTTTATTGTTTATATGAAGCTATGATGCATCTCAGTGACAGGGACAGTCTAGAAGTGTAACTACCCTATGTCTTCATTACTGCACCAAAGATTTCTAAACATATCAGGTAAACTAGTAGAATATACCCTATTTTTAATTAAAACCAAAGTCAAATTTACTTAAGAAATATATTTCACTGTTCTAATCATAGATTATATTATCAACAATACAGCTGGAAAATCTGAGACTAAATAAAAATTTCAAAGCATGTGTAGAATTGCCTATAGCTTGATTTAAAAAAAACAAAACAAAACAAAAAAAAACACAACTTGAAGAAATTTACCTTCCTTCTCTTGTTCTTCTGCAGTCATGAGTGAAATCTCCAGTTGCTGCTCTACTGATTTAAAAAACAACAGCAACAAAAACATCAAACCAAAACATATTCTTCTGTCAGGGCTGTCAAAAAGGTGGAGAAGACTATCCAGAGTTTTGGTTGTTCTTTGAATAAAATGGATTAAAAGAACACATTTTTCTTCTTCTTTTCAGCATACTTGTCCAAATTCAAACATACTACTTGGCCTTTTTCTACTGCCCGTTATGTTACCTAGTTTTGAAATGATCTCAGTGCAACTAAAGTAGACTACATAATCACAGATGAATATCCTGGATGTGAGTGAGAAGTGGTACCCAGCTCCAATGAATAGTCTATTTTGCCATACCACCACATGCCACATAACATGTTTCATATTTCTAATCGCTATTTCTGTTACCAGTAATGACCCTGTTAACTTTCGTAACTACATTTAGTATCTAAGCAGTGTGAGACTGTATAGCAGATCTTTTAAAAGGGACTTGAAGTAATACCTTGTTTTTGTGCATTACAGTTTAATTCACAAATTCACTCACAGTTTAAAAAAAAAAATTACAAAACCGAGAAAGCCTATATTGAAGAAGCTGTGCTATATTTTGTTCTTATTTATCCCTTAATTTTCCAGGTTAGTCCTGTTTGTTGAATCTGAGCTGATTAAGAAAGTACATAGTCAAAGGTAAGTATGCTAGGCCTCAACAATGCCTAGTTAATTGATGAGGCTACTTAAAGTTACTGAACTGTTTATACACACTTGTATTGGAGATATTTTCACATTTATTTTACACATGACTAACTAATAATCAAATGTAATATTGCACTATTCCTCTCTCTTCAGTCCCTGTTATTTAAACAAAATATTTATTTCACAAAGTTTGTGTTCTCAAATACATTACTGTTTTTCCAAGTTTGTACAGTATAAACAAATAATTCCTAGTGATAATGTGAATAATGTAATCTAACAAAAAAACTATAGTAAGATCCTGGAATTTTGCCATAGCATAAAACACACAAAGTAGCAAATATCTTTCTACAGATCTCCATTATGAAAAGAAACTAATCTGTAACATGATGGTTTCATAAGGCTTAGCTGAACAGAGGAGGAAGCCTAATTCTGCTATTTTTCAGGCTTTGGGGAAAAGATGTTCCATGACTGAGCAGCTGACTGTGCTGAATGCTAGAATTCCTGAAACAATAACTATTTTTGTTCAAACCCTTGGAGATTAGATCACCCCTTATGAAATTCATAACAGTTGTGATCCCATTCTTTGTGCATGTTGACAATATATTGAGGGGAAAAAAAAATAAAATACAGTGATTGAAAAGATCACGCAAAACAATTTCAAAATGCTTTAGGCACAAACTACATGAGTGACAACTACAAATTTAAGTGCTGTAACTCTTTGATTAATATAAAGAAAGTGATTTAGATTATTTTGATAACAGCCTTAAGGAAAAAATGACACTTAAAGGAATATAAAGATTTGAGGGCTGAATTACTTGCCTAAGATGTGTTTTTATAAATAGCCTGTGTCACCTATTATTTTGGAGGGAGAAGAAAAAAGGTGAATTATTGGTTTTTACAAAGTAAACTACCCACAGTATACTCCACAAGTGACATGCATTTTATCATACCCATTTCTAAAAACCCAAAAACTTGAAATATATGACCTATTACAGAGCCAGAGTGCAAACATGGTAAGAAAGCAAATACAGAATTTACTTCTAGTTCACTAAAAAGAGCACAGTGATGTTTCCCTTTAAAACATTCTTCCATACAGAGGTTTCTCTTTATTAAGAGTAATTTTGAAGACACTGATTAATTATGTATAATAATTCAGTGCCCCAAATATCTACATGAAATAAAATCATCTATTTTAAAAAGCGTTTCTGAAACCCAGTTCTGCTAAGAGGTTCTACTTGTTCACCACTGGGAAAGAGAAGTCTGCAAACATGCCATCTTCAAAGAAATGTGTCGTTCCAGAATCAAGAAAGGGTTCTTCATGGAGAAGATGGCAGTGCATTGGAATAGGCTTTTCAGGGAAGCAGTCACAGCACTGAAGTTGCCAGAGTTGAAGAAGTGTCTGTCTTAGACATATGGTTTGCTTTTTGGGTGGTCCTGTGTTGAGCTGGGAGTTGGACCCACTGATCCTTGTGGGTCCCTTCCAACCAGGGATATTCTACAATTCTGATTCCTTCTATTTCCACTACTGTCCTGTCTCACTGAGGTTTAGCCCACAGAAGAAACATCCTGCCATTTAGCAAAACTACTGCATGATTTTGTGTAAAAAGGTAAAATGGAAAGGGAGAGATCATGAAGAAGAATAATTACAGATCTTTTGTATCCTTGGTTAGACAAAGTTTCAGCTCTTAGACCAATCAGTGCTGACACCAAGTAATGAAAACCATGACAGGAAAAGAGACAGCATTTGTTTCAGTTGTCATTCTTTCCTTTGTAGATACTTTCACATCTGTTTGATCATTAAATTCATTATTCAATAAAATAATTAAATCAAACAAGTTATCTTACAGTACATCTTTACAAAACTCCTTACAGAGGACAGTCACATACTTGTATACAATATGTTTCTTAGGGACATAACATTTTAACTAGTTCTGTCAACCTGCTTGGCACAAATAAGTACCAGCAAATAAGGGGATCTGCAGATGGGCTGGCAGATAGAATAAGTGTATCTGTTTCATGCTTTAGAATCATTTTACTTTACAACTATAGAACCAGATTAAAAAAAAACAACTATAGTATGACATGGCTGAGGAGCAAAAGAGACAAAGTTCAGCTGGAAAACAAAAACTCCAGATTAATCACAGGCCTCTTTGAGTAACTCTGAAAGATCATGGAGTCAAATAAGGTAAGTTTATTCTTCTTCCATTACCAATGCCTTAGAAGCATTTTTTCCTCCTCTTCAGAAGAAAACACAAACAGGGGCTTGGTTTGTTCACTCAGAGTGGTGAAGCACTGGAACAGGATGCCCCATCCCTGAAGGCATTCCAGGCCAGGCTCGATGTGGCTCACGGCAGCCTGGTCTGGTGGTTGGTGATCTTGCACATAGCAGGGGAGTTGAAACTAGATGATCATTTTCATGGTCCTTTTTAACCCAGGCCATTCTGTGATTCCCTTGTCATTCAACTCCAAGTACACTATGATCAGCTATCCATTGTTCTGAGCCTTACAACCCCTCCTCACCATGTTTTTTCAGTCACAGAATCACAGAACAACTTGAGGTTAGCAGGACCCTCTCAGCTCATCTGGCCCAACCACTACTCAAGCAGGGCACACAGGCCTATACCTAGGCATCTCTAAAGATCTCCAAGAAATAGAATCTAGAGCCCCCTCTGGACAGCCTATGCCAGTGCTCTTGTCACCTGTGCAACAAAATCTCTGCAGATCCATCCACATCTATAAAGGTTTTAAAAAACAGCGTTGATCAGTGACTGTGAAAAGTCTTCACCCTCACTTGCTTTGAGTCAATGCTATCATATTTTTAAGTTAGCATGCAAGATGACAGGCTACCTGTTCAAAGAACACAGAACAGGGAATAGTAGTGGTACAATGTAATAAGAACTGGAACACACAGCTGCTGCTACATTTAAATATGTCAGAGCCAGAAGCAATTTAACTGGTAGTATAACAGATAAAGTAAAGCAGCGTCACCTTGAAGTGACCAAGCATGCACTAAAGTTCAGCATTACTCTTTCATTTTGCGTTGCTCCACCTCAGAGCAGCCACTCAATAAGAGTACACCTGTTCCATAAACAATTAACACCACTGAATAGGAAGTGAGCATTTAAAACATTATTGTCAGTATATCACCAGAACCTATAACAAAGGATAAATGAAGTCGGCCAAATTGCTTCATTGAATTCAGTGGAACGTGGATCTGATCACACTGTTTAGATATTAGATGAAAAGAAGAAAAACAAGTACTTTTCTCAAGGAAACTACTGTTTCAGTCAGCCTGAAAACAGTAAACTAAGAAAAAGATAGGATATACACAGGAATGCATATGTAATACATACTATATACCACCTAAATATACATATATCATTCTATTTATGTAACCAATGATTAACAGATTTTGTTCCCTTTTGCTTGAATGAGGATACTAGAAATGTAATGCCGTACGCAGTCCACATTTCCTTACAGTCAACAACATGGTGGGAAAAGATCTAGTAGTCTGCATGCATATATTCTTTAATATTTTGCAAGTGCACCAAGAAGCCAGGTTTCAAAGGAACAAGGAAGTTATTATTGAGAAGATTTCTTAATAAAAGATCCAACTTTGCTGTATTGTGAAAACCTGAAGCTATTTCAGCAAAAAAGCACAAAAGTTCTTGTGATTTGTTTCAGGACAGTATTAAAACAGTTGTGGGTTGTTTCATGTTTTTTTTTTTTTTTTTTAATTATACACATGCACTGCCAAATGATCTGTTGTTTTTCTTCCAAAGACTACTTTTTAGTTTGACATTGGAAGGTGTAAGTTTAGAACTCTTTCTTCAAACTCCAAAAGAGGCATACAGAGCAGTTAGTAAATGTCCTACGAAAAAGACTACAAAACTTAAGGTCTGTTGGAAACTCATTTAATACACCAAAATTCTACTTAAATAAAACATCTGTAATGAACTGTGCACCAACTGTGCAAAAAGTAAAGGCAAATCCACAAAGAAAACAAAAATCAAGATCATCTCTGATATTAGGTACATTTACATCAGTGCATTTTGGAGTATTCACAATTGCTTCAAATACAGCACTGAAGGTCTGTGCTTTCACTTAGAGACAACCAAGCCTCAACTTTCCTATGCCTCCTTAAATACTTACAAGACAAAAGAATTAAAGTTCTTATTCAAAGAGATTTTACTCACCCAATGACAGAATAATATAAGTCATCGTAAGTAATTTAGGTATGAAGTAGCCATGGGAGGCTATCCAGTCAAACATACAGCTCAAGGCACATTTAACATCAAAACCAGATCAGATTGCTTAGGGCCTTTTTGAAATTCTCCAAGGATGAGTTTTTCCACAACCTGTCCAGCATACTAATTTAGTAGTAGAACTAGAAAAACAGTTCAAGCTACGGGAAGCATCTGATGGGACATCAAGGATCTCCTCTCCTTCCAGCAGCACATAACACAGGGCTTCACATCATGCAGGTCTGCTTAGACAAAGGGTTCCCAAGCAGTGGGCTACAGGCAGAATCTCTGATACTCCTACAATGACCAAAGGCAACACTACAACAGATGTACACTTAGAGTTCTCTTACTGCACTTCCATTGCTCTATAACCAAATTCCTTTTGCTTCCGCTTATGAATGGTTAATCTCTTTCAAAACATCAAAATTGACAAGAGGGTCCTCTCTGTAATTATGCTCTACTTTCTTTGCAACTTGTCTATTTTGACTGTCAACTCTGTGTTTGTACAGAACTTGCAAAACGGGGATTAAAACTTGACTGATCCTTAACCATACCAATAATAAATAGAATTACTAATTTTTTGTTCTGAGACCACTAAAAGAAAAAAAAATTGAGGAAAAATGAAAAGTAGAGTGGCTCCAATTAATTTTCTCCATTGCACACATTGTTTAAATTCAGATTTACAAAGCCAAATAAAAACACATTTTTCTTCCAACTTTGCTCACTTCTTTCACTGTATGAAAGATAATCCACTGCTACTATACAGAGAGCCATAGTTCATTCATCCTCCAATATCGGATATCCTTTACTTCCCACCTTACCTTCAGATCATTAGAGAATTTTATCAGCTGGACCTTTTGCACTCTGATACCCATCAAAAAGAAAAAGGAAATTCCAGAGTCTGCACACTGATAAGACAACCCTGCTCAGAAGGAAAAAAGACCAACTTCTGTCTTATTTAACACAGCATATAAAAAGAAAAACAAACAACCCTATAATGTGTCCCCAAGGATGATCAACTAAGATTATTCCTGTTTATGCAAAACAAGATCATTACACTGTCCTAACATCTTCCTCTCCTGTATTTAGCTGATTATACTTCGATGTTTTTACTATAATATTACCTTTTAAGCATTTGAGGGCAAGAGTATTTTTCTACACATTAACCAGGGCATTTCTACTGAAAGTACTTTTTGTAACTTAAAAATGAGAAAAAAATATCTTATTTTTGTATTTAAACACTTGCATTATTTTTCTATCTGAAAAGATGCAGTGTTCAGGGACTAATACAGGTGTTGGTTTGTTTTTGTTTTTGTTTTTTTTTTTTTTTTGAAGTAAAAAGGAGTCAAAACTTGATAATCTCTTCTATGAGCACAGAAGATTCAAATAAGTATCTCTTGATTAAGGATGAACCTGTGCATATCTTTCTTCTGCAATTAGGCACAACCGTTACACCAACAAGCAGTTAACTACCACCAGACACCAATATAGAATTTCTTGTGCCAGTGCTATTATTAAAATCAGAAGCGTAAGCAATAGTTACTCTGTTCAAGACTGAGTATATATGGTAAAGCAGATACTGAAGAATAACTGCATTAGCTCCTTGTAACAATTTTGCTGAACTATTTTTCATACACTTCTTACTCTCCGCTGTTCGATGCATTTCATCGCACCTCTCTTTATCCTGATCTGCTTGTGATGTATTCCCAATAAGTCCATAGGTTCACTAATCAATGGAGAACAGTGTCTCCCATGAAAATTACTGTGACAGAGGGGTGATGGGAGAAGAGATTTAAAGAACACATACATTTCAAACGTATAAGGAGAGTGTGCATAGAGTCAGATCATCCTGATCATCAGCTGGAGGAGATGCTCATTTTACAGTAGTCCACTTTAATTCAATCAAGATTTTTTTTTTTTTTTAAACTATCCTTCACCAATCAAGTCATATTGAATTCTGCAAATATTTCACACTACAGTGTTTTTCTTTTCTTCCCTATGGACAGGCAGGATGACCTCGATGTAGTGGAGGAAAATGATGACAACAAAAGCATGACGAAGATCATCAGAAGCATATAAGAGCACTCACACTAACAGACTTACGTTAAATATTCAGGCTCAGGGATGAGATGGCTGAGTTTGAAGTGCATCACGCTCAGGGTGGTCTCAGGCACTTAGTAGCCAGGATCTTTCCAGCAGATGATTCTGATGATCTTGCTGTACACATAGAAGGGTGAAATCAGGACCTAGGTAATATGCTGATTCGGAGATCAGTACAGGAGATAAGTACAATAAGAACACTAAAATTAAGGAACCAGAAGTTGAGCATCTGAGAAAGGCAAGAACTTCTAGCCATACTGTTAGCATTTTGCTTTGGTTTCATTAAGAATTATTACCAGTTACTATCAAAAGTAGCAAGTATCAGCTAATAATAGAGATTACTTAGCGTAATGTCTCTGTGCAATTTAAGCAGATTCTTCCTTTAAGTATGAAGTAGTCAGGCCAACTACATTTGGTTCATTCATGTAACAATACTGTTATATTAAATAAGAATGTATGAAACAAACTGTAGTTAGGGAGAAGTATCAGAGAGCTATTGTGATAAGAAGCATAAAAAAAAAACTGCTGTGATCTGTCTGGTAGCACGTCTGCTGCAATTTATCTCACATGGCTTTGCGCAGTCAGTCATTTCCACTGGTTGCTGTAAAGGAGGGATGCAAACACCTAACAGCCCCCACAGAACTCACTCTGCTTTCTGGAAAACTTTCTAATGCAATCTCAGAGAGGAAGATGACCATATTCCTACTGAATGCAAGGACTATGATTCTACTGTGTCTCTGCTATTGTGGCCAAATGGCAGGTACTTGCATTACCCTCCAGTTGTGCCTTCCTTAATGCTCTGGGAATACTCCTGCCTCCAGAAAGTCTGCAGTCAGCACCTTACACAACTAATATTCTCATTTTTAAATGTAAAACAGAAGATTCCTGATAATCATTTGTGCAATGAGTCCTAAGGTGTTAAAGTGTGACCACCATACTCCTAACCCCAGGTATTCCACAGGACCACAAGTCAACCTGTGTCACACATTTGTAAGGGTCAACTCTGCCCAGCTCTACCAAACAGTAAAGACAAAGCATAAAATGACACTGGCTGGACAGAACACATATCATTGCCTGAGAGGGCTTCTCTTTCTCATGCTGTCAACATAACCTCTAAACTCTTGATAAATAAAGTGTGGAGGAGAGTCCTGCATATGAAGCCTGAGGAAGGACAAGTTATAATGACTCTATATTAGCTACTAAAAACCTCCCTCAAAACATAAGATCCAGGATACTGCAGCAGTGCTCAATGTTTCGGCCTTCATAAAGACACACATTCAAGGTTTTAATTAGCACTGTGACAGTTTCGAAACTGCTGTCAATCAATCTCCATGAAGAAAAAAAAAAAAAAAAAAATCACTTGTCAAGTTTGCATGCCCAGGGAGAATTAAATTGAAATTAAAGTGAATTTTAAAAGATAGGAAATAATTAGGGCACCAAGCAAAAGCAGCCAGAGAAAGAGAAAACAGAGAGGGAAATGTTACTAATTATGCTTTTTACTTTTTCTAATTAATCCCCAATACAGCCCCATCCCACCTTTAATAAAGTTAATGAATGATTATACAGGGAGTGTTCAATATTTGGTTATGCAGATTCGCCACACCATGTCTGCACATAAAAGCATACCAAATGACCAAGTACGTGCCCATCGGAACTGCAGCAGAATAGTCTACACTATACAAACAGGATTCCAAAACTCCTATGTACAGCTTATTAGCATATTCACGTAGCCCAATTTCAAGTGCAAAAGCAAAGTTGTGTATTCCCTAAAGTCTGCTCAAGAAGATTACAGAGGACGTTCGCATAGAACAAAAGCGTATCAGCATCAAACACTTCCATTCTCGTATGCAAAGTCTGAAATCTAGGAGGACTGGAAACATTAGCTTGTGAATGAGAATTGTGGGAATGAGAAGATTAAAACAACTGTGAGTTAGGCAACCAAAACCACAAGCTAACAGATTGCACAAAGGAAAAGCAAAAAAGGAGGGAAACATGGAGGAAAATCTGTCATCATGTTCTTCAGGTGTGCAAAAAGAATACAACAGAAGTCCTAACTATGGAAGTCAAGCAGGATATTATTTCACCAAAGCAGAAGTTGTCAAGCACTGTCATGCCTCCCATGGCTACTGCATTCTTACACAGAAGTGTCAGGAAATGTGCACACAGTTTATAGATAGAAATATGGAAAATACAGTGTCCTGTATAAATACAGACAAGAAACCTTTTATCTGCAAGGCCAGTACACAAATGCAATGTCATTTATACTTTTTTCAGGCAACCAGCTGTTGAAGGCATACATGTGAGACATCTGTCTTTGCTTTAAAGGTTCTGATGCTACTGTCTCAGCAGAAGTCTATAAACAAAATGAAATTACAGACCCAGCGAATAGCAGTGATACTTATAATTGCTGCACAGGTCCAAAGTTGTGGTTAATCCTATATGTCTGACTCACTCTAAACAAAAGAAGCATCTTTCTTTTAATGCTTTGTGAACTTTTACCTCAAAGTTAAGTGGCAAGTAAAACAAGATAAGAACTCATTCCATAGTCAGCTATCAGAGTGAATCCAATTCCCAGCCATTGCCCTCCTTCAGAAGCCCTAGCTTTATCACTAACAGAATACATAAGGCTGTTCCAAAGTGACAGTGCATAAAACAAATGTATTTTTAAAAAAAGTCTCTGACAAAGGCAAGATTTATATTACAAGATCTTGTACTATAGACTCAGATCAGCTGCTCTTGAACATGTAACAGTACTTGTGGGGTTCTACTTTTCATGGGAGAAAAAAAAAAAAAAAAAGATGGACCTAACTCTAAAGAAGTGTGCATGCTCTCTATGTTCTCTTATAGTCTAACACTCCACTAGGAAGGCAACATCCTCTCTAGTTTTTTCCATTTCAACTATTAGAGAGTGCTAAGAGTTAAGGGTTGCTTAAATATGAACAAAAGTACTATTCTACAACATTGATATAGGAAAGTTACTTCCCTTCACACTCAAAATCTTATGGAGTACAAGAAAACAAATCCAGGACCTCTCCATGGTTCATTATATTTCTTAATAGTTCTACAGCTCATCCATGAGATAAATGGACAAGTCAAATTAGCTCCCACATTTTCCCTCTTTTTTTTTTTTTCCTAACAGAATTTTGTTATCCATACTTTCTCTTCTATTACCCAAGGTGGAGATACTAGACACTCAAGGAAGAGAAACAACTGAACAGGCTCCTGCAATGCTCTCAGTGACACTGTATTTTATCTCACCCTTTAAAGGATTGCTTGTAATACACACTTAAGACATAAATAGCCTGAGTCTGAACTCCTTTCTCCTCAAGAATCGTGCTGAAACAAGGTCAGTACATTAGAATTGTATTTAGTGAAAATTATTATTTCCAAAAAGGAAAACATTAACAATAACAGGTCTTGGCAGGAATGTTTCATCTCCTTCAGAATGACTGCTCTTAAAGATTTTTACAGGTATATAATTAGATGCATCACATCATACTCAGTTTCACAAACAGGTACTGCTAGAGCTGCTAATACTTAGAAATGCCAGCACCAGCAGCTTTCTGTGACCCCTATTTACCTCTATGTATGTACAGTTCCACTGGCAAATATCTATAGTATTTGAAAGTGTACTGTAAACTGAAATGATATCAACTCAGCCTGTGTACTAAGGCTATATTTGCTGCTACTTTTAATATATATACTGTTAGAAATATGTTTTGGAAATGTCTGCTGTTTTAAGAGACATGTCACTGAAAACAATTACAGACAAATATTGTGGTGCCTGAGTTCTTCATTAGAACAAATACTGATCCAGACAGCCTCTCTTTTGTGCGTAGAGAGTAAAGCGTCAGATAGCTTCAGAAAGTCAATTAAGAAGAGAGACGGTGCATCTTAATCACAGGGCTTTTCCTATCTATTTTTTCCAGTAGTTACTTAAAACCACTAACTTGAAATCACAGTCACATGCTGTCTTCAGAAGTTCACTCAATCAAAGGGCCAAGCTCAGAGTAATCAAAGATCTTAAACCACTGGAGCTCCCAACATCAGCTACAGGAGGATTAAAAATCCAGTAGCCAGAACTCAATTCTTCGACCTAGCAAGCACCAGCACATTATGAGAAGTCCCTAAAGCCCTAGATCACAGCCCAGCCTCTGCCTACTGTGGAGCTAAGTGGAAACCGTGTTTAATTCCTTAGGAGATCCTATCTGGCTAGATGAAAATAGATATTGGCCTCTGTGTGTAGGATGATTAGAAGAATGGAAGAGGATTAAACAAGATGTAAGGGGAAAGGCTCAGAGTGGCTCATTTACATGGTATTATGGCTGACAGATAGGTGTTAACAGAACAGAGCAACCTAAAGGCAAAACTGTATCTGAATTAGAGCTGTATTTATTTACTGAAGTTATAAAGGGATTAAGGCCTGTTTATTTTACCACATCCAGGACTGTATTATCTATTAAGCATTTTGATGCTTACCCAATTGCTCTGTGTCATGCATTGCACAGCTGCTTGGAGATGTGTTTATCTTCATTTAAAACAGCTTTTAAATGTTTCAAACATAAAATATAGATGCTAATGGCAGGTTAAACATGCTCAGATGTCTTCTTGTCTCCTGAAGTGGAGACATTTTTTAAAACAGACAACAGGAAAAGTAAAAAGCACAGTCATAAATACTTTGCAGGTTGCTGACAGGGAGAACCAGGTACAGAACAGTATGTCACACACACATGTGAACACAAAGGCAGTGTCACTAATGCTAAATCACTGCATTTCTATTAATTTACAGTTATTCAAAAAGCTTCAAGTCAGACAGGGAAACAGTTTAACAAAAAACTCCAGCCAACCTAGATGACCAGTCTCTGGGAATCAATACAAAAAGCCAACTTAACGTGTCATAAAGTAGCTCCCTTTTCACTCTGGCTGAAGCCCAGTAACAGCTACTCCCAAGTGACTGGATTCTCAGGGGACTACAGAAACCACCCCTTCTCTGCCTGCAACACCAGAAAAATCAGTTTTGTATGACTCAGTCTCAGTGCTGCTTGACTGCTCTTTACAGCCTTTGCCTGCCTCATTCCAAGCTTGCATATGATCTCTGACAGTCAGTCTTCCCATTTCTGTTCATTGGACTTCCCAAGTCCCTCTTTTGCTCTTAATCAACTCAGCTCACCTATATTATCCTCTTGGAACTGAAAACTTCCCTGAACCACTTACCTTGCCCTTCCCTACTAGTGCTCCAGCAGACCTAGCTTCTTCGCTCTCTCCTCTTCCTGCTCGCTGCAGGAGCACCACACTGGGCAAGAAGGCCTAGCCTGTGTCACAGCCCAAAGCTAGCTAAATCATTTTGCACAAAGTTAGAAAACATGAAGACCAAGGCATAAGCCATCTTTCACAGTCTCACTTTTCAGTCTCATACAGGACTACAACCACTTTGTGTTATTATGGTTTTGCCCATGTTAGTACTCTCCACAAGAATATATTTACCAAGTCATTAGGAATCACTTAAATGCAATCCCAAACTTATTAATCCAGTCAAACAATTTATTCAGATTTCTCCTTCTGATGATACATGTTCTGGTTCCAGCTGAGACAGAACTGAACTGATATGTTGTGGAAATAGGCATTTGCATGAATTTTTTCAGCAGACAAAAAAGAGCAGATAAAAATAATAATTGTACCGAACTGTACAAGAATAGTAATGTTTGTACAATCCAAATATTCAGCTCCCTCAAAAAAGGACAGTTAATACAACTTACCATTGTACTTTAGACTCACTCCAGGTGAAAGAGAGTGAAAGCCAGAGGCTTGTTAGGAACAGCTTCCATATACAGCAAGGACAGACCATGGTCCTTTTCTTAATAAGGCATGACCTTCTTAGCTGAAGGCTTATTCCTTAAAGGAAACCAACTATGATGTCAAGAAGAGGTCTGCACAAATATATATGAAAACAAACCCCATGCCTCAGAAAAATTATCATTATATGGGCAAGAAAAAGACATACACAGATGAACGCACACACATCCCAACACAAAAGTACCACAACAACAAAAACAGTGGGCAGAAGACATGAGTAATAGATTCAGTTCTTCCTTCAGAAAACACCTGTAAACCTTCACATCCTGTTGGGTGAGTAACTACCTGTTTATATACGTAAGGGTCTAGCAGTATGCCTGTAGCTGGGTTCATGTCTCCATGTTCATCACACTCAGGTCCTCCTTCCAGTCACCTTAACTGTCACTGACTCTCTCAACATGCTCCTCAGCCATCCTGAACACTTTATGCAGTAACATTCTCAAGTTTGCCTGCAGTTGAAGCATGACCTACTTACACTCCATTTTGAAAGGTAGTGTGACCCTGACATTGTTGAAGATTTTCTTTCAGAAGTGCAGTTTCTTGTATTCTCCTACAAGATCAGACTCTGCCATTAATACTTCAGATGTGAATACTGGCCCTGTTACGTCAGGTACACTGTTATGCACAAAGGAAACAAGATTGAAGTAAACAAGATTTCCAGGCATTAAATAATAATAAAAAGAATCAGAGACTTTAACTAGCCTTTTTAGAGCTTCAATGCCTCTTAAAATAAATAGGTCAGTGTTGATAGAAAGACTGGGCTGATTTATCCTCCTATGTTTTCAGAACACTTTCCAACGTGCAAGTTGAATATGAACAAAAACCTCAGGCCTATCTGTTCATGCCTCTCTAGCCTTAGTATTGATATTAATGCCAACAAAATTAGTAATTTGACAATTAGTTTTCTACTTACCTGAAAAGACATGAAAGGCAGAGAGAAAGCAGTTTAACTAGATTATAATGCGGCTGTGACAAGTCAGGTTCCTGTCATGTTATACCCTTCCAACTTTAACATTTTCATGTCTGCTTGGCAGGTTATTAAAATAAATGAGGGTGTGTTGGACTGCTGTTGCACTTTCCTCTAATGGGAGTTCAGGAATTTGCAAGCCTCTACTGTAAATTGACCGATCGTGAAGTCTGAAAGAAGTTGGATAAAGTGGACAATTAGGAGCATTTCTCCACAGCTGAGTGAAATATTCCTTGTTATTTTAATAATTCAGGCAGAGGCTAATTTTCGGAGGCTGAGTTTGTCAAGATAATGTGCCTCGTGCTTGTCTGCTTGTCATTTTTAACTCAATCCCACATGTTACAGGTGCAGTCTAGCTTACAAAACAGGCAAATCACTCACAGTGGAATTTACATACAGAATATAGATATATTGTACTAAGGAAAAGCAGACCGAGGAGTCAACAGATAGTTGTGATAGGAATGCATATGATACAAAAACTTTTGATGCTTCATAGCTGTTGTATTCCTCTTTATGCTGATATAATTAAAGGCGTTATTTGGCAGCATGAATACACAAATATGTATAATGTAAAGCACCACATAAATTTCTTCAGTATAGGGATATGGTAAGGCTACAGAATTCCCAAGTGGCATGCAGATGTTCTGGGTAGCCTCAGTTACTTTCTTCAACTTAAAATATCTTGATGTCAAAAAATGTGAAACATGCAGGACTCAACTGAGAGAGTGAAGTCTCCTTTATGAAAGATGAAGGAGGTTCTACAGACATTATTATGCCCAGCTTCTGGATGCAAAGGCTACACTACTGAGTCAGGATTTTGAAACCTCCCACTCTCCTTTCTTCTCTACATCACTTACTAGTTGATGCTGAGAGAGGCAGTGGGAATGGCCTTCTTACCATGCATTTTCTCTCTCATTTTCTCAAACAGGACTTCTTGCATAACCTGAGCACATACAGAAGGGAAGAGAATTTTAAAATTAAAATTTCTACAAACTTCCCTTGCAGATTTAAGACCTTGACATGAGGCAGAAAAATCCCTTCTAAGGCAAAACAACTGCGAAGTTGCAGTGGATGAAACACTTTCAGGGCATAGCATCTTCAAGATTAGCTCACATATCTAGAATACCAGCCTATAATCTTCACACTACAGCAGTCTTGAGGAATGCATGGAATACTTTCAGTGACATACCTTCCTAGCTCCATAATCCCAGCAGCCCCTTACAACAACCATCAGGGTTGACACATAGGGAAGAAATACTACATAATGACAATGCTGTTAGATGTTTACAGAGAGCAAAATACTTCAAATTATTTATGAAAGCTGGACAATAGCTGCATCTTTGTTTTCTCTACCATGCTATGTGCATGTAAATACACACAAGTGTATGTATGTGTTTTTATATATTATATTTACTGATATAAACTTTTTAAGGTACAGGTAGATTCAATTGATTAGCAGCATTTTATTATCTCATATGTCAACAAAGTTCTCCTTTGAGGCCAAGCAAAAGAGCTCTTCGCCAGGAGACAAAGCAACACAACACTTCAAGCTCACCAGTCAGACGCCACATGATCTCTTATTACCTGAATATTCAGGTAATAATGGAGCAAAACCACCATCTCCTGGTATGCAACAAAATAGAAGGCCATTTTACTAAGTAGGTTGAGGTGGAGATGGAGGATATAGATCCTCAGTGGCAGCAAAAAAGAGATGATTAAAATTTGCATGATCATGAAAGATCTCATGTTGGGAGAGTATATTTATGCTTAGCAGTGATGGGGCTTGAATGCTTAAAATAATACAGCACAAGAGCGCCTGTTCTCAAGCCATTCCTAGAGACACTCTAAAACACCAAGAACAATCTGAATTCTGATATTTGCATGCAAACCAGGCTATCCATGTGTGAACATGCATATTTGTCATATATTATTCATTTCCAATTCCATTTTGAAAGTTTCAGTCAGGAAGCAAATCCAGTCCCAGACAGCTGCAGTGGTCACTCACTCAGCATGAAGAATGAACAGCAGAGAGTGAATAGCTGAAACAAATAGTTCAACAAATCACTCTCAAAGATTATTCTTGAAAAATTGCCCATTTAATAAAGCACATCTGTAAACAATCAACTTGCACTCACAACAATTTGCAAACACAATTCATGGAATGAATTACACATTAAAAATTAGTCTGAACAGCTCTGGTCTTCATACACAAGGAACAAAAGACATTGCTAAATAATGAAATAGTAGAGAAAGGGATTTATAGCATATGTACACTACCCCCTTCTGATAATTTCACTCAGAAGCTTCAGGAAGGCTGCTGGGGTTGCTGCATCAGGATTGAGGGAGAGACAGGTCAACACATGAGCAAAGATCATTCTCAAGTAACTTGCTGTCTGTGCAAGGGAAACTATCAACAGTTAAGGTAGGCAGCAAAACTCATGTCTGGTCAAGTGTGAAATACAACACCAGATCAGAGTCAACACAAGTTGTCAGACCTCCAGCTTGACAGGTGTCTTCAACAAGGAAGAAAGTGAAGTCAACAAATCACAGTATTACTGAGACAGTGAGAAAAGAGTGTACAGTCTCATGCCCCCAAGTACCATCTATGACACATCAAGTTAAAAAAAATAAATTAAAATCTTTCATAGGAAAGGCAAAAAAAAAAAAAATGAGCAGAAGAAAAGCATGAGCTGGTAACTTTGCTTCCTCTGCAAAGGCACAATGTCTCAACGTGCTGCTGATGCCTACTTGCTCATTTACATCCCCCTCTTTTCAGCAGATTTTAGCAGGAAGCTTCTCCTCCTCTGTACTCCCCAACCCTTTCAGAGGAGAAACAAGAAGGAAATGGCTTTCTTATTTAAGTGTCAAGCTTACACTAATATTTATGATACATCATTTTCCTTTACATAAGGTTGCAGCATCAAGAAGCATGACATAACTTCTAGTAGCACAGATGCCATGCCCTTTCAGGATTCAGCAATGAGAATGATTGAAAGGTTTTGTCTGTTTGTGTCTCAAAAGCCATATAAAGAAGAAAAAAAAAGGAAAAAAGTTATTTTTGTTAGACAGGCACTTGACTTTAGCGTGTGCCAACACACTGTATATGGAATTTAAAACAGCAAGGATATTACACCTGACATTTTAAATACGTAACAGCAGAAACATCATGGCTGTTTGGTCCTCAGAATACCTTTCAGTGGTCAAGGGGAAAAAGTGAAATGCTATTACCAGCAGAGAATTGAGGCCAAAAACTAACCATAAATAACACTGCAACATTTAGGATTTAAGGAACACATTCACAGACATTAGTATTTAACTAATTATTTATGTGCCTACTATTGTGCAAACCTAAGCTCAAATACCTTGTATTCTGAGCACTTAGATATTTAAAAACATTATACTTGGCAGAATGAGAGCATACTACTGCATGTGATGATCTCTGCACAAATGTAATATTTTAATTAAACGTAATGAAGGCCTCTTTATAAACTTAATCTTAAAAATAAGATTAAAATATCTGCATGCAGAACTGGCGTTGAGATACTATACGTTAACTGCTAGGCTCCGTTTTCTCAGCTTGTTTAATATCTACAGTTCTCTTCTGTAGAATCATACAATTGTTTATACCTGCATTTTACTACAAAGTTGCAGATGCAGAATTCTCAACTTTGCCACAGAACAACAGATTGAGAACATTCCTATCATCATGGTTCCCTCCTTTTTTTTTTTTTCAGTACAATTACCAAACAATGCCATTGTCTGAATTGTTTGTGCAACTTCACTTGTAATGTAGTGAACAGAGACTGAAACTGGCTGAAGTCACCACCTGCATGGAAGAAGATACAACATTTCTTTTTCACTAAAGATTTTTTCCCCCCCCATAGATTCACAGACTTGTCTGCAACTGCACACAGAGACATGCCTAAGTCCAAGCACACTTAATCCTACAATGCTACACATAGTAAAGTCTGAAGAGCTTCACAGAAAATAAGAGCCTGACATTTATAAATAGATTTTAATATTCACTGCATAGCACAGTTTACCTCATACACTGTATGTTTGTAACAGAAATATTAAGCCTAACTAACAGAGGGGCTAAAGAAGCTTTGGTCCAACTATCTGAGATACAAACTTGGACAGAAAGAGTTACAAAAACTTAATGATTTTCCTAATTCATTGTTTATAAAAAAATACCTGAAAATATCAATGTGTATAATCAAGGGATGTACAGATGTTATAATTAAGAAACATACAAGAAAGTTAAACACAAGAAAGTTAAGCTAAATAGGTTATCACACTAAAGAACAACAGGTGGAACACTTACCCTAGTCCTAGGCTCACTGAGAAGACTCAAAGAGGAGCAATCTCCAAAAGAGATCCTTCCTCACTGGTAGTCAGCTCTTAAATGGGGTCTAGGAGAGGTGGAGCCAGTCTCCACCCCTTCCAGTGGCACAGGTGAATTGCCTTCACCTGTGCTCCTGTGGCTGACTCATTGCTTGCCTCAGGTGATCAATCAGAGGTTCAGGCTGTGATTGAGCAGTTTCCATACACAACATATGATTTTCTCTACCTCGGTCAATTTAAAAACAGTACTGCAGCACCTGATACGTGGGACTGGAAAGTGTAGAAATATGCTGAAATATCTTGCCTATATTCCACATGCACCTTAAAGGAGACTGAAACTTGGTTCAGAGCTGTCAATCCACAGTTTAAACACAGCAAATGAGTTGTGGTATGATGCATTATATCACGATACATGCAGATGACAATATGCAACTACATAATTATACAATTATGTAACTACACAAAGTGCACATAAAACTATGTACATCAAAAAGGAATGTTCTACAAATAACTCTTCTCCCCTTCAGAAAGCTCTTGGAGAGAAACCCGCCCTTTACAGGAAAATTACAGTGATTAGTTCCAATAACTTGGACAGCTAAATAAATATTTACAATATGAAAACATACAGTAAAAACCTCATTTGCATGGACTTAGGTGACCTCATAAGGATTATCAATTTTTGCAATTAGTGTGTAAATAAATAAATAGGATTAAAGAAGTCAAGGATACTGCATCACAGTGTTCTTTGTTCATTTACTTTGACAAGCACAATTTTGTTTTAATTGTGAATAATAATGCTTCCAATCATCTTAAAGTATTATGGGATGTTTGATAAAAACAACATACTGTGAAAAAATATCTGCAAGGTTACAACTCTCTTTAATGGAGATAAGTTCAAAAGTAATTTTGATTTAAAAATACCTATGTTTTCAAAGGAGCTTTAACTTCTTTTTCTTTCATTTTATGACAAGATTTCATTATGTTTTAGCCTCAATAAACCACAAAATATGTTTCCCATTATCAGTTGCTGAGGCAATTTTTAATTTTTTTTTTTTTTTAATTTCATGCTTCCACATACTTTTTCCTTACTTTACTCTCTCTCTGGTGTTTTCAAGGGTACTAACTTAGTTGTGTAATCTTGGGCAAAGCAGATTCTCCATGCTTTGGCTTAGCCACCTATAAAAACTCTGTAAAATGTCAATTCTGCAGAATTAGCATGATGTTTAATCAATGTTCATAGAAGCACTTAGCTTCAGAAAGATGGGAGCATATACGCAGGAAGTATCAACACTGACAATTTCCTAAATTTGTAGCATCAACAGGATGGTAAAAATGAGTTAATTCCACTTTAAATGTTAAACCTATTAATGAGCCAAGTTTTTCACAATCTAGAGACAGAACATGCTGTTATTTCTCCAAGTCAGAGTTGCCATTTTGGTAATGCAGCCCAGCATACACTGGAAATGTATTAGGGTATAATTGCAGTAATCCTAAGGCAGAAGGATTCAGAATCAGCAAGTTCCATTTTATTTTTCTTCAGTGTGTAAAAAATATTAATGCTTAAGAACAAGACTTGCTATACATCATCAAGCTGTCCTTTTACTGTTCCCTGTCTGAGCCGTATTCCCTATGACCAGTTCTGTTATCAGACTCCTAAAGCAGCAGCCAGTTAAATAACTGTTAATGATTAATCATCATTTCACAGGAGATCCCAGAATACATAAAATGCTAGATAAACTTTATAGCAAGGCAGAAACTGTGTGGCCTTCCTTCCACACCCTCACTTTCCCCCCCTCCTCAAAACCACATAATGTAAAAAAGCATTGAGAAATGTTCTTAGTTCATTACCTGTGAAAGTCAATGGACGATTGATCAGGCTGTACTCTTGCTATTAGAGGTCACTATTAGAAGGTTTGTAACACTGCTGCTTAGAAAGGAGACCAATTGTAGTGCAAATGCTTAGTAAGTAAAACAGCATGTTTTACTCATCATTAGCATTGTTTTCGTCTGCTTAAATGTATCTCTTTAAATAGATTTGTTGGTTAATAATATTTTAAATTAATGTCTCGTGTTGATCCTTAAAGAACAGATTGGAAACTAAAGTAGCTGTGCCTAATTAAGTAACTATTACTACTTCAGCAATGGGACATGTGAAGCATTTATCTGCTTTCTTAGCAGATTGTTAATTTAAATGGCTGGCATAATAATAAACCAGTTAGAGTTAATCAGCTGAACAAAACTGTGCAGAGACAACATAAGGATTATTTTAATGTTAACTTGGAAAGATACAGCTGTGAAATATAATAATTAATAGAGTTCGTGAGAAACTAATTTCTGAAAAACTGGACATCATTCTAAAACTACTCATGGGTAGAAGTCTCTGAATTTCTTCAGCATAATGGCCTGAAAAGGTTTTACATTCTAATGAGAAAAATTGACTTCTACCAAAAGGAGCTGGGATTTCTCAATCTCTGTACCAAAATCGAAGTATTACTAGTCCCCTGGATGCTGAATTAGCAGCAAAGCAAACCTGCTTTGGTTGCTTACTGCAGGTAAGAGGTAGAGAAGTAGCAGGAAATCAGAAAGTGCAACAACTGCAATACAGAAGTGAATTCTCCTCCAAAAAGTCAAAACAAAAGGGTGAAGAAATATTAATTTCCCTTTCTGGGATTAGCTTTCTCTCTTAGCTCTCTTAATGGAAGCATGGTCTACCTCTTCATAATAACAGCAGTAATTTCCAGAACTTGCATAAAAGGAATTATTATTAAAGAATATCAAACCCACAAAATAGAAAAATGTGAGAAGAATAAATTACCAGTGTTGAAGTTTATGAAGACTAGCAGAAATCATTTGAGAAGAGATTGCCAATCTTTCTGTACTGAACTTTCTGTACTGAAGCCATATTTGAAAAACTTAGCAACAGTCTGCTCTTGTAATCACAGAATCACCAAGGTTGGAAAAGACCTCCAAGATCACCTAGTCCAAACATTCACCTACCACCAATATTCCCCCACTAAACCATGACCCTTTGTACAACATCTAAACGTTTCTTGGACACCTCCAGAGACTGTGACCAGCTCCTTGGGCAGCCTGACCACTCTTTTGGGGAAGAAATTTTTCCAAATATCCAAATTGAACCTCCCCTCGTACGGCTTGAGGCCATTTCCTCTAGTCCTATTGCTAGTTATGTGGAAGAAGAGGCTGAGCCTCACCTCACTACAACCTCCTTTCAGGCATTTGTAATCTACAAGGTCTGCCCTGAACCTCCACTTCTCTAGACTAAACAATCCCAGTTCCCTCAGCTGCACTTCAGAAGACCTGTGCTCCAGACCCCTCACTAGTTTCACTGCTCTTCTCTGGACAAACTCCAGGACCTCCATGTCTTTCTTGTAGTAAGGGGCCCAAAACCGAAATAGTCAAGGTGCAGCCACATCAGAGCAAAGTATAGGGGGATGATTACCTCCCTGCTCCTCCTAGCTGCACTATTTCTGATAAAAGCGAGGATGCCATTGGCCTTCTTGGCTACCTGGGCACACTGCTGGCTCATGTTTAGCTGAGTGCTGACCAACACCCTCAGGTCCATTTTTTCCACACAGTCTTTCAACCACTCTACTCCAAACCTGTAGCATTTCCCAGAGTTGTAGTGGCCAAAGTGCAGGACCCAGCATGTGGTCTTGCTGAACTTCATCCTACTGGCCTCAGCCCAGCAATGCAGCCTGTCCTGATCCCTCTGTAGGGCCTTCCTACCCCCAGGCAGATGGACATTTCCAGCCAACGTGGTGTCATCTGCAAACTTACTGAGGGTGCACCCAATCCCCTCATCAAAATCATCAATACAGATATTAAACAGGACAGTCCCACTGACTCCTAGGGAACACCACTTGTGATCAGTTGCCAGCAGGATTTAACTCTTCACCACCCCTCTCTGGACCTGGCCTTCCAACATGCTCTTTACCCAACAAAGAGTGTACCTCCTAAGCCACAGGCTGCCAGCTTCTCCAGAATACTGTGGGAAACAGAGTCAAAAGCTCTGCTGAAGTCTAGCTAGTCTGCATTGACAGCCTTTCCCTCATCCACAAGGCGGGTCACTCAATTACAGAAGTAGATCAGGTTTGTCATCTACATGGAGAGATCCTTACCTCTTCTTCCTTGCTGCCTCAGCCTCACTATGGCCACTGTGCCTTCTCTACTACAGAAATAGTACCTTATCCAATATTGTCTTACAGGGTGAGACACTGACTTCCCTAGTGAGGAACTGGTACTCCGCAACTTTTAGGAAACTGATCTTTAAACCATTTATTTTTGAGAACTTTGAGAGATTGGCAGAGCAGCAAAAGAAAGACCGAGTACCTAGAAGGAAGAAAATGAGAGAAAGTGCTAAGGAGAACATTGATGAGAGGTTTAAGCAGTGTGCCTGTGAAGAGAGGCGGAAAGAATTATGTCTTGCTCAACTTCATTAAAAAAAAAAAAAAAAAAAAGTACTGAAAAGAATCTCCACAAATATTTTAAGACATGATGATCAATATTCTATCATACCCACTAAAAGGGACACAAAAAGTAACCAGCTTCAATGAAAGTGGAAGGCAAAACTTTAAGGACTGTTACGATATGAAGATTGCCTGGGAGAATGAATAGAAAGGCACAGTCTGGCCTTCTGAAGTCCAATCCTACATTGCTAAGAAAATTATCTGCTTTGTAAGCTATATAGGGAATGCTCTCAGGATCCTTAGTGCAGACTGCAAGGTTGGGAAATGGTTCTGCAGAGCCTAGACGCCAGCTGTATAGTGCTTAGCTCGTAAAGGTCCAAAACAAATAATAGGGGGCATCAAAGCTTGGCTGCTCCTTAGGGGAAGGGAAGTAGGAAGAGAAGAATAACAGCAAAGCGAGCAGAAATTTCATTAGTGAGGGCACAAACCCATGGTACCTAAAAAAGAAGACTAAAACAGGTCTAGTAGCAGTGATCACGTTAAACAAGAGTCCAGATTGCCAGACAAGTCTTTTGCACAATAACAAGTCCCAGCAAGGCTTTAATGTCCAGAAATCAGCATCTACCCCAGGGGGTACATATCTAGACACTGACACAGCTACAGTAAGGGTCAGAGAGGCTGATCATAAATACATCTCTCAAGCAAAATGGGGACAAACCCCATCAAGACCTTCATTCACAGCAGCTGGGCCTAAAATCATGCAACTGTGCCAGATTAGCACTGACTATAGGGAAGCTGGTGTACTCCCAGACCTGATAAATCCTTGGGAAATGACATGGAAATAAATGTCCTATCCATTAACCTTTCTTCATTAGGTTTTTTGTGCTGTTTATAATTATTTTCAGCAAACTTCTACTATGATGTACTTTAATGCTTTCAGTTGTCTCTTCAATGATGCTAGTACAGTTACAAAGTAAAATAATCAATCCAGCATAATAATATAAAAACCTGGCATACACATGGATACTGATAAACTAAAAAACTTGCCTTCTCAAAATGAATAAACCTACAGACAGGTAGAAAATTATAGCAAAGGAGTATGAATGTTTGAATTGCTAATATTAATTACCATCTTTCATAAACATTAATAATATTTTAGTCAGATTCTGTTAAATAGCTCACTTATTAATCAATTCGCTAATTGCGGTATTGTAGAAATGGAGATATGAGGTTTGCAGGTATCCTTGTTGATAGAATAAATAGAATTAGTTGAAGTTGTGCTGTTGAGTAAAAATGATAATCAAAATTTTATTACCAATTAATAGAAATGCATTAAAATTTTTGCTTAAAAAAAAAAAAGAAAAAAAAGCTTCTTGTATTTCAAAGCTACACAACTATATGACTGGTGTACCCAGCTCCCATTCAAAGATCAGCTAAAGCTCTCTCTAGCAGATATTCACCTAACCTTCTAATCTACAGCTTGTGCTTGCTACTTTACAGCCAGCTTTTATTCAAGCCAGCTTGTCAAATACACAGTTCACACATTCCAAATACCAGTGATAATCTACGGTATGATCACCCATGATGCTTTATCTTGGGAAAGCAAGGGGCAGTATTGTTTTCTTGTATTAAGAAAACATAAAAAAGTCTGCAACATGACAAGTGACACCTACAGTTTTTAAGATCACCTCTATAATACATTTGAAAAGTTCTCCACCATGTTTGGCTCATGTGTTGGAAATTTAACATTGTCTGTTAGATAATACAGTGATTTTTCAGATCTTCTCTAAGCATGGCACAGAGAAGATGCTGCATCAGTTTTTATGTTCTTTCTCTCCAACATTAGTCCTTTCCTAAATTGGCACATATCTGAGGAATTATTTTACCTGTGATAACTGCTATCAAATTATTCAATGTATACAACATATGCAACTGTTTCCTCTTAATATTCTACCATAGAATATATAATCTAATGAATTAATTCAGGTTAGTTGATGTTTAAAATGATGGAACTTGCCAAATTACACTTACTTAGGTTGTTTTAAGAATGTGTCCAATATTAAAACTAGAGTCTGATCATGGAGTCATAGAATGGCTTGAATTGGAAGGGACCTTGCAAGGGACCCCAAGGATCATCAAGTTCCAGCCCCCGTGCCATAGGCAAGGCCATCAACCTACAGATCTGGTACCAGACCAGGTTGCCCAGGGCCCCATCCAACCTGGTCTTAAACACCTCCAGGGATGAGGCATCCACAGCCTCTCTGGGCAAAATGATGATAGATTATGAGGCATTATGTGAATTATTCACCTTAAGATTCCTCCATCTCCTTAATCTGCCAGTGCCCAGAATAGTGTTGAATACTTTGGCATATTTCTATAAAAAGGCCCTTGCATTATTAATCATATCCCAAGAGCAATGAGTGACTGACTAAAAAAAGACTGTTGTGAGATCACAGGTTTGTGGGACAATAATATTTGGGAAGTAAAAAAAGTGAATGGACCAAATGTGTTAAAGAAAAAAAAAAAAAAAGACAAGTAGAGACCTTTTCCTTTGGATGTGAAATCCGATAGGATTAAATTCGTCTCGTTCTTTCTTCAATCAAATTATTTTCAAAAAATACACAAAAAAGTTTTCAAAGTTTTCTTGTTGAAATCGTTCCTACCAGATCCTGGCTCCAATTCTCTCTTTTCAAAAAAAAAAAAAAAAAAGAAAAGAAATGTTTCCTCTGGATATCTTTGTTTTAAAAAGACATACAAGATACTTTTGTTTCATGAAAGTTACAAGCAGGTGAAAACTTAACAATTAATTGTATGTTTTCCTTACTAGTAGTGCCAATTATATGCTGTTTAACCTATTATCTAATTGCATGCTAGTGCTGGCTTCAGAGATGGCATGACATTAAGTCAGACTTGTGCTGCATTCCCCAGCAGTGGAATATTCAATTATTTGTTCTGACTCATGTAATTCCCTGTATTCCAAGCTTGTTAATGTCATTACAGGGCTGAAATAAAGTGATTACTCTAAATGAGTATTTATCCGATAGGCAATGCAATTCCTGCCCCCTCCAGCTGACAATAGATGATTGCTATCCACTCCCTACCCTGCACCTCCCCCTTCCCTGTCAAGGAGGAAACCATAACATTGTGGTGCTCTGTGAAATACTGTCAGATGGCGTAAAATATATATAATAAAATAAAGGAAGCGCAACCTTCCCCGGCAGAGTTAAAGCTAATGACCACTGCTTCCACTCCCAGTCAGTGATGACAGGTTGAACTAACTGATAATGGCATGCCTGCTGTTGAGCTGGCCACTTATGTTATTTCTCTTGACATGGTTCTAGGGAAGGCCTAATTTTTTTGACATTTGACCATGCAAATTTGAGTCCTGATACATTATTCTGCATTTACATCCTCCCAGTGTTGCTGTTTAAAATGTGCTACAAGCTCCTTGAGCTCAACTAATAAAGGCCACAGAATGAAAGAAAGTTAAATATGAATGTAAGAAGAGACCTAAATGAAGGGCTAGCTTGTACATCTCAGAGATGACCTTCTGGAAATGAGCAAGTGGAAAATCCTTTTTAAAGCAAATGGTAAAAAGTGTAACACTGATTTTTTTCTTCTTAATTTTTTTTTTTTTTTTAATTCTAAAATATTCACAAAAAGGAAAACATTAAGTTTTACACAGGCATTTCTTCAGTCAGCAATTCAGCTGAGTGTATTTTAAGCCCAGGTTCCATTAATGACTCTTAGTAATACACCTTTCCCAAAGAGCCAGAAATTCATAGTGCTTCATTAAATATAAGGAAAAAATATGGCTCTCTCTCTTTTTTTTTTTCACTTGCTCTTAAATTTTTCACATTGTTGAAATCCAAATGTATTACCTGCGAGCAAACTCAACTTTTTTCCATCTCTTAAAATTAATTTGTATGAATGTACTGCTTATGAATGGCACCAGTTTGACAGCTCTGAAAAAAGCACATCTCTTTTTAGCTACAGAGCCTGTATAAGTTGGACCACAGTTTTAAGTCTTTTACATCAAATCCAAATAGTTCATACAGAGGGAGAGGTCAGCTTTCCACTGGCCCTCTACATGATCTGGAGTCATGAAAGCTTTGGTGAAAGTGTAATTCCCAGGTTTTTCTCTGTTGTCTTCTCTCTTATTGACTGTTTATTAAGTGAATGTCTCAGTACGTAAGTCAATATCCCCTGAATTCAATAGAAATTTTTCTGGCTCATGTGCTCTGCTTCACTCTCACATAAAAACTCCAATAATGAGATGGCTGCAAGAGGATTAAGCTGCATGCAGCTTCCAGTGTCTGGCATGTAGTTAGCACCCGCAAGGTATCAGACTTCCCCCAGTCACTCACCCTGCAATGTACTGCATTTCAGAAAGAGCATAAATCAACACTACTTAGCACAAAGAAAGCAGTAATCTGCCATGAACAAGAAAACTTTGACTACTGTAAACCGTACTTCAAGTAAACCGTCCACTCTAAATCTGTCACATCTTGTTTGTTAACAATATTTATTCATACTCTGCTTAATTTCCTTGCAATTTACTGTGATTTTCACAACTAAAACCTCTGCAACGCTAAAGGAAAGGCACACTCTGTATGATGTTACTGATAATGCACTGTATCTCATTATTACATTATACAATATCATCATATTATTTACTATCTTGGAATATTAATCTATAGAAAAAAAAACAAGGTAACACCAAATGCTTGATTCCTTTTATTTATTTATATATTTATAATATCTGCTGGCATTAAGATCCAATTTTCAAATTCCTTTTTTGATGAGTATTTTAAATGTGTAACATAATCTATTTAGTCTGACTAACAGTGGGGAAAAATCAATGATCTCATTGCTCACTATTCCCACAAATATGAAGACACTTCCTTCAGTTTTCAAGTGGTTTTTTTGCAAGACCAACACTGTGTCACACCGATCCAGTTATCTTGTGGTCACACTGAGGACAAAGAACATCCTCTAAACGAATGGTCTCTCCAGAAGACTCACTAAATTTGTTAATCCTTAACAAATTCTCCTATCCTGATCAACACAGAATAGCTCTATGAGAAGAATCCTTTTGATTTATCAGCTCCCAGCACTAAAGAAGAGCTACTGAACAGTCTCTTCCCCTGTCTCTGTGGCTCACACGCAACAGGGTGATGTCCTCCCTTGTTTTGTGAAGGGAGCAATAGTGACTGGCAGCCAGCTACCCCAAAAAGCATCAAGTAGAGGAGTACAGCAGTTCAATATAATAGTGCATATTCTTATTTCAGCAAAGAATTGTCACTTCTCCTATGATACCTGCTGTTCATAAAGTATTTCTTCAAGCTACTTGCAATAACACAGTTTATCCTTTCCTCTGTTTCTTAAGAAATCTAATTAAGAATAATTGACAGAGACATAGTGCTGTACCAGGCAGATTTTGCCTATTGTTTAACAGAACTAAACCAAAACAGAAACGAACTGGAGTATGTATTCACTGTGCTAGATGGTGTGAGCGAATACTGTGTGATCCTGTGTGGAGCCAGGAATTTGACTCGGTGATCCTCGTGGATCCCGTCCACCTTGGGATATTCTATTATCCTATCATTTTGTGAAAATCAAGGGAAGATGGAGATTATAGGTTTCTTCTTTTTTTTCTTTTTTTCTTTTTTTTACTGAAGTAAATGCTAATGACATTTGAATAGACAATAAACTAACTGAGAAATCAATTAGATTACTTGAATAAAGCTTCCATTTGAGTAAATATCAGTTATCTTTATTTGGTCAGATAGTGGCCATACCAGCAGCACCTTAAAAAATCCTGTATATTTTCATTTTGTACAACTGTATAAAATACATTCTCATCATGCTAACACATGAATCATCTTGAAAATCCCCCCACCTCGAGCTCTGTTTCCTCCCACTGCAGCTGAGGCTGCAAGGGAAGCAATGTGAAAGAGCTGGCTATGCAATATCCTCCCACCAATACTGCAGTTAAACTATAGACAACACAATCTAAGGCATATACTCCAAATCAAATAGCATTTTCCTCTGCAATACTTTAATTCCTCCAGGACTATATCTGAGATAAAATGTCAGCATCTATGTTGGATATCCATGTTGCAATTTTTAGAATGACACTGTAGGCAAAGGAAGTCCCAAATTTGCTTTCTTTTGGAAACTTAACAGATACCTGCAAGATTTGCTTTCCTAAAAGAAAATCATGTTTTAGCACTGCATTTTCCTTGGAGAAAAAGTCATGAACATCCCCATATTCATCACCAGTCTGTTTTAGTAACCCAGTAATTCAATAACCATGAATCCAGTAATAACAGAAAATACAATCTTTGAGGCAGGGACCAGCTTTTCAAAACAAAACAAAACAAAACAAAACTGTGGTACAGGCATATTTTAAACACTGCAGTGCATTTTTCTGGAGGGAGAAAAGATCCAAAGGCATAGTGATGTGAGTGGAAATTGGAACAGGGAAAAAGACATTGATCAGAGGTATAAACACCTTGAAGACCAAAATTCTTCCCCTTTCACCATTGGAAAAAAATTCCACTGAGTGCAAATGCTGCTCAGTAGTTATTTAGTTTGAAATGTTGATGTCCAGCAATGTAAGTTCAGGGGTTTCTAGATTTACCCAAGCTGTCTCCATTTCACTACCAATGTAGAATTAAAATAAATGGTAAGAGATGACAACAGGATTGGACACTATTAAGTTCTTCACACTTCCCTTTGTGAAGAATAAAAACATATTACTTTCTATTTTCATTCAACTATACAAGTCCCCTCTGTAAGGCCAATTTATTACACATATTCTGTACAAACAAAAGAAAAACTAGAACTTGCAAATACCTTACAGTTCTAATTTAACTCGTGTACCACATTACAACACTTCAAAATTGTGGGGTCTATATTTACACAGATTCAATTTATTTCTACAGCAAAGCACTTTCAATATTAACATTTTCTTGTTTGCACCCCACAGTGAATAAATAAAGAAATAAATAAATAATTGTAGAAATATTAATATGGTTCATCTTAAAGCATTAAATACGTGTATCCATACTACTGCTCTCTGCAGAATGGAATTATGCTGCCTTGCAATACTCTCTTTCAAGCCACAGTATGTTTTTAAAATGCTTACAATATACTTAGAAGCTTTGAACTGCTATATGTGAATATGATGCCATTCAGAGAGACCTAGACAGTCTTGAGCAGTAGGACCATGTGAACCTTATGAGGTACAACAAAGCCAAGTGCAAGGTCTTGCACCTGAGTCATGGCAATTCCCACTATCAGTACAAGCTGGGGGATGTAAGGATAGAGCATAGTTCTGCTGAAAAGGACTTGGGGGTACTGGTGGATGGCAAGTTGAACATGAGTCAGCACTGTGCTCTTGCAGCCCAGAAAGCTAACCATTTTCTGAGCTGCATCAAAAGAAGCGTGGCCAGAAGGTTGAGGGAGGTATTCTTGCTCCTCTACTCTGTGCCGGTGAGGCCTCACTTGGAGTACTGCATCCAGATGTGAAGTCCTCAGCAGAGGAGAGATGTGGAGCTGTTGGGGCACACCAAGAGAGATAAAAATGATCCAAGACATGGAACACCTTGCTTACAAAAACAAGATGAGAGAGCTGGTGCTGTTAATCTGGAGAAGAGAAGGCTCTAAAGTGACCTGATAGCTTTCAGAATCTAAATGGGGCTATAAGAAGAAAGGGAACAGACTCTTTAGCAGGGTCTGCTGTGACTGGGACAAGGGGAAATGGTTTGAAACTAAAGGAGGAGAGAATTAGATTGGATATAAGGAAGAAGTTTTTTACAATAAGGGTGATGAGGCACTGGAATAAGATGTCCAGAGAGAGTGTGGAAGACCTGTCCTTGGAGACATTCAAAGTCAGGTCTAGCTGTAGATGTCCTTGTTCACTGCAGGGAAGTTGACAAAGATGACCTTTATGGGTCTCTTCCAACTCAAAAGATTCTATGAACTCACATAGTCACAGAATCATAGAATAGCTTGGGTTGGAAGGAACCTTAAAGACCTCCCAGTTCCAAGCTCCTGACATGGACAGGAACACCTCCCACTAGATCATGTTACTCAAAGTCCCATCCAGCCTGACCTTGCACATCTCCAGGGATAAGGCATCCACAGCTTCTCTGAGCGAGCTGTTCCAGTGCCTCACCATCATCTGAGTTAAAAATTTCTTCCTTACATCTAATCTAAACCTATCTGTTTTCAGTTTAAAACCATTACACCACGTCTTCTCAAAGCAAGCATACAATTTATCCTTTCCCAAGATAGGACCATGTTTTATGAAATCACATTACGCCCATGTAGATTTTCACATTGCAATGGAAAAGTATTTAGACAGTAGCTGCATCTTTAAAAATGCGTCTTGAATTACTGGCTACTTATTAAAAACTGCAGCTGTTATCAGTAGAATGTAAGGGCTATTACAAGGATTTCGAATAAACTCATAAAACTCACAGATAAGTAAGTAATAAAGCTTAGCTCCCTGCTTAACCAGGTTATCAACAAGAAAATCAGAATAACAAGTTCAGTTAATGCCTAATAGGAGAAAACTGGTCTATGCAGAAGAAGCAAGTAGATCCTTCCCAAAGACCTCTATTTCTCAAAATCCCATCTCTTTACAAGATTAACACAGGATTAATATCAGTGCAGCTGTATTTTTGTCACTTTAGCTAACCACAAATATTCTGCTTCTACATGACATTACCTTAATGCTAGCTAAGTATAACTTGCCATGCTCTGGGGTTATTTGCTGTTGCAATTTTAGCTTGCGTTCATACTTTGTCCCAAGAAATAAAAAAAACCCTACCCTACCTGTCTAAAATAACTTTTGCCAGAGCCTTGCTCGTCTGTCCCTACTTGCAATTTCTGCTATCTTTGCAGTTTCTGTTATTAATATATATAACCTCGATTAAGCAACAGAGTTAGACCACAGGCTTTCTGCTCTATTAGGCCTTATGCTCTGTTGGACCACAGTCTTTATGCTTAGGTTATAGAAGTGACCTGGATTTTTCCATCTTTCAGAGCATCTATATAGTAGCAGTTAGTTAATCTGAAGAGAAAAAACGAGCAACGCATAATGCCTAAATCTTAACCATGAGACATAAAAAATGTGTTTAGAACTCTGAACCAGCAGAGGTTAAATTAACACTGAGAAGCAGGGTAGCAAAGAACAAATAACCTGGAAGAAACTGAACGCCCAACAGAGAGGCTATAGTGACACAAACTGGAAATGATACGACAATAAAGAAAAAACTAATAAACTGTCAGAGCTCCTGTTAAAAATACACTCATTGATTGATGCTTCTAAAAAGAGAAAAATCTTAGTCCAAAGAGAAAGATCATGGGCTGCAAAGTGCCCTGAAACACAGACCTGTGCTGCAGAGGCACTGTGAAGGGAAATACCATTCTGGGTTCCTCCATTCTCTTCCCCTGTGGTCCTGGGAACCCCAGGAGGAATAGGCCTGGCAGGTCCAACACCGCCTGCAACATGAATGAATTTTCATTTACTACTGTTTCCTCAATATCACTGCCAGAAAGGAGCACAAAGAAGCAGTAGTATGGATCGACAGGAGCACAAAAAAAGAAGGGGGGAGGGGGGGGCAGACTTGAATCAGAAGTGGGGGAGAAGGAGGAGAAGATTGGGCAGTGAAGCATGTGCTCCAACTGACTTCGGGTAAATCAATGGCAGCTGCAGAAAAGCATCGCCAACACTTCTGACAATCTTGAAACAGCTCTGCCATAAAGTGGCATTCTGACACAGCAGCAAACACCAAAGTGATGGTGTTTCTTTAGACTACTACTATAGAGCTGCTGGACTCCCCAGGAGACGAAGCACGGCAGCCAGCAACATAATGCAGAATGTGACACAGACAAAAAGAGTACAACTGAGACAAACACGGTCTGATCTTACTATGTTATCACTGGCCATGTCTATCTAGAAAAGTGCCTCTCCATCATTCTTCCTGTGTGGTAATATGCTTAGCTCCCATGTAGCTGCCATTTGTCTGATCCTCCTCAGGTTTGAGCACTTGTTCTACTTGAAAGCTTCCAAAGGTAAAATGGAATTTGGACATTTGTCCTGGAGTAGTCAGTTGGTCAGAGCAGAGACAGTAGCTTTGTCTACTCACCTGGTGCACGCACCTCCTTCACAAATGACAACAAATGCACATGCATAAAACAATTTGGGTTCACCGAGATTGAAAAAAGTCTCTGGGCACACACTGCAAACTTGGTGAATCCACAGTGTGTCAGATTTGCTGCACATCCCAAGCCAGTGTGCATGGTGAACCTGATGTGGCATGCAAAGAAACAAACCAAAGGGACTTCCTAGAAAGAAAAATAGAGATGGGCTATTTGTGAAAGGAAATTTAAAATTGTTATCATCTTTTCTTCAGTTTCAAGAAACTGCTTTACTAAAAGATGGCTAAATAAATCTCCTTTGCATTGCCAAGGATAAAATGTCTACAGAAATGTTGTCTCACTCTTGGTTCCACAGTTGAAAATGACAAAGTACCAAGCACAGTGGTGCAGTTTCATAGAATGGCTTGGATTGGAAAGGGCCTCAAAGATCGCCTAGTTCCAAACCCCTTGCCATGGACAGAATTGCCAACTGCTAGATCAAACATTAGATCAGGCTGCCCAGGATCCCCATCCAGCCTGGCTGTGAACACCTTCGTGGACAGGGCATCCACAACTTCTCTGGGCAACTTGTTCCAGCACCTCACCAGCCTTTCTGCAAAAAACTTCCCCAGTTTAGTCATAAATAATCTTGTCCAGAGGAGTCGGTCCTTCTACAGAAACCAGTGTTATGCAAAGAGATTATCCTGAGGAGAAAAATAAAAATAAAAATAAATGTAGTTTTATTACCATAGCATAGCCCTCTGCCAATTTCCTCTTTGCAGATCTAATTAGAGCAGAGCACATTAATCCAGACAGTCTGCCTGTTTTGCCAACTCCACAGAGACATAGAACCTAGTTTTGTCCTCTCCACCAGCAGCAAGACAAACACATGAATATCTGCTATGAAAAATTCACTGTTAACACTCATTCCATAGTTGCCAAGTTCTTATTTGTTACCAATCTCAGCGTGTCTTCAGAAGATGACAAAAAGGTCCTTGCAAAGCTAAGAATCTGGCTGCACATTTCAGTATGACAACACAAAGGTGGATGTATTAACAAGACCTTTTCACGGAAGCAAAAGCAGGACAAGCATCAGGGAAATGGACCTGGCATCCAGTACACCCAGCAGATAGCAGTGATGCTAGGTGAGTGAGTTCAGATACTGTCAGGGCATTCACATAAGCATGGAAAACAGATGTTGAAGAATACTAAGTTCTAGATTGTGAATCACAGCCTCTTGGCTTGTGCTTGTGCAATGCAAAAGTGCACCACTGTGCTTGGTGAAAAAAACACAAACTTTTGTTTCATGAAATAGCTGACAGAATTTGCTCAGAAATGGCCTCCATATAACTCTTTTGGAAAATGACTGGATTTTCATATAGTATAAGAGCTATAACTCACTTCGGTTTCCATATAAATCTCAAATTTCATTTGGGAGTTGTCCCTTTGTTTATATTAGCATTGCTTCGTACCACTGCAGAAGTTGAACTCTGAACATTTTTTGATTTTGCATGTTGGTGATATTACAAAACTTATCCTTCAGAAGTAAGGAAAATTGGCGATCTGCGCAATAAAACTATATAGCACAGGAATACTTTTTGATATTGAAATTTTGGTTTTGTACCTTTTAAAATCTTTGGATGGCATGTAAAATGTGAAGGAACCTATTTTTTAATTGCAATGCTAGTTTTCATACAGTTTTGCAAGGATTAGGTTGAATAAACTAAAGGTTTGTTGGTTTTTTTTTCCCCCAAGAGCTGAAATCTGGTCTATAGCCTCATTTCCAGTAATCTGGAGCTGCTATCAGAGCTTTGATCATATTAAGTCTTACAGGTGGAAAACTTTTACTTGAAAATTCCCCCCACGTTTGCAGATGTCAATAAAGGTCTTCTAAAGTGTCAGAACTGATTGCTCTGTTTGTAGTTTTGCTAACACCAGTTACAGTGGCATTGTTTCCAGTCAGAAGAGGGTATAAGGAAAGAACTAAATGCTCTTTTCTTCTTTTCCTAGGCAGTGCAGATGGTAAACATCTATGCACATAACTGGATGCACTCATGCACGTGCATGGCAATCTATTTCTTTGGAAGGAATACATTAAAGTATTTGCACCTTGAGATAATGAAGGAAACATGTAAATACAGCACTCTATTCTTTCAAGAAATGCTTTCAAAATGCACATACTCCACTTCCCTTAAATTATGATAGAAGATGGGTCGTAATAGCAGATGTAATAGGCAAGAAGGGAGAATGAAGCACAATTCCCTAAACTCGATAAAATAAGCAATTACTCCTGTTATCTGAATGGCTCTGTCAGTAGAGAAGTTGTCTGTGTCATAACAGAACCTAACAAAGCCTGTTGCCTTTAAGCATCAAAGGCTTTGGCCTTATTATCTTTCTAAGATGTGCATGTATAATAAGTTTTCCCAACAAATGGCGAGGAAGTGTCTCTGGCAAAATATAAAATGGTGATAAACTATGTCCAAATGATTAATTCACAGAAATTCTCCATCACACTGCAGCGACATGTGCCCGTCTCTTCTGTTATGCCCTTGGAGATTTTCATACTAAACGTATGTGCATATTTTTCATGGCCACTGATATTTGAATTGCAGCCTGCTCCCATGCAGAACATAAAACACTTCAAACTGCATAATGCTGACTAAATTATAAGTTCTCCAGTGGCCCGAGGTAGCAAGGGCCATAATAATGAGTGTGCTTAAGTGGTTTGTGTAGAATTTTTCCCCTTTAATTTTAATGCCCTGACTTGCTGCTGCCTTTTCTAAAGCTAGGAATTGTCTCACACAATCATAACAACAGGGAAATAGAAACTGCATTATGCTTTGAAAAAATGTAGGATGCAAAGCAGAAGCTTCAGTCATCAAGCATAGTGATAGCCAATTCAGTCCTGTCGATCACGTGGAATAGGAAATGCTTTGGTGACTTTGTTCGTATTTGTAATCATATTTGGGCTGTTTCATGTGTAAAGACAGTTCAGACCCCATTTACTGGATACACCATAAAGCTGCAGTCCTTCCAATCACATTCATATTGCACATTAGCAAAAAAAAAAAAGAAAAGAAAAAGAAACAGCTGAAATTTCAGTTGATTAAAATGATAATGAAACCAGGTAAGTGAAACCTGCCAAAATACTGAGAACCTTACTCATAGCATTACAATAGGTCAAAGTGGAAATCTGTAATGAACACTTAGCCATTTTGCAATGTTTTCAATGTTCTGGTATTGGTTATTTTTCTTGGTTTTACTCAAAAGACAAATGGACAAAAATGCTTACGCTGCAGCAATGTACACTTCCATGGTAATTGGAAAAATATACACAAACTGTGCTAATATCCACGGATGTTTATAGTCAGGCAGATAAAAAGCTCTTGGGCACATTTTAACTGTTTCCATCAACTTCCACCACCTCTAAATGGAGACCACGTTTGGCCAGCACATTGAGGAGCAAGGAGCTATTGACTTCACAGACCAGCACAGAGGAAGACAGTCTCTTTACAAAATCCTTTTCATGTTCCCCTTTTTTGTCACACTGTGTTTTGGGAAGCTCATTTCTACATCCCCTGCTCTACATGATTGAGACAGATGTTTAAAATCACTTCTCACAGGATTTGAACCAACCCCCATCTGTACCTAACTTCATCTGGCCTACAGTCTGAGGCCCTCTTTATAGAAGACTGCAAACACATGTAGTTAAAACACTTCTATATTAATATGACTGTATGACTCTTCTCCTGATACAGTTTGCAGACCTCTTCTTCATTGTGAAAACAGACTAAAATTCATTTTGTTAGTTTCTCTATGAGAATCTTATGGGAGACAGTGTTGAAAGCCTTACTGAAAGTAGACAACAGCCACTGCGCTCCCCACATCTACCACACCAGTCATTTCATCTAAGGTGGTTATCAAGTTGGTCAAGCACAACTTTCTCTGGATGAATCCATGTCAACTGCTTAGAGTAGTGGCTTCCAGAATTTTTTGCTCCATGCTTTCGTAACAGCATATCTGGATGCTCAGACAGTCTCTCTCTTTCTTTTTTTTTTTTTGTTTTGAGTTCTACCAGCAGCATCTTGTTCGTTCATTCATGCAACTCTCCTGAATTTTTTTTTCTGACTTCCCACTAGATGCAGTGGATGGCTCTTGAGCTTGGGGGAGGTGGTCCTTGAATCTCAACTAGCTTTCTTATGCCTCTCTTCCCTCAAGGCCTTATCCAATGGGATTATGCCAGATCACTGAAGAATAAAAGTTTGCTCTCCTGAAGCCCACAGCTATTGTGATCTTGCTTTTTGCCCTGCTCTCTCCTGTCAGCATCCTGAACTCCATCTGCTCATGGAAACTATAGCCAAGGCCACTGTAGCCTTCAATATCCACAACTTTAATCAGCCCTTCCCAGTTTACAACTATGAGGTCCAGCAGAGCACTTCACAGAATCACAGAATCACAGAATCACAGAATCACCCGGGTTGGAAGGGACCCCAAGGATCATGTAGTTCCAACCCCCGTGCCTAGCAGGGCCACCAAACATACACATTCAGATCAGGTTGCCCAGGACCCCGTCCAACCTGGCCTTAAACACGTCCAAGGACGGGGCATCCACAACCTCCCTGGGCAGCCCGTTCCAGGGCCTAACCACTCTCCTAGTAAAGAACTTCCCCCTAACATCCAACCTAAATCTTCCCTCCTTCAACTTAAAACCATTTCCCCTAGTCCTGCTGTTGTCAGCCCTTTTGAAGAGTTTACTCCCCTCCTGGGTGTAGGTTCCCTTCAGGTACTGATAGGCTGCAATGAGGTCACCCCACAGCCTTCTCTTCTCCAGGCTGAACAAGCCCAACTCCCTCAGCCTGTCCTCATAGGGGAGGTGCTCCAGCCCCCTGATCATCTTAGTTGCCCTCCTCTGGACCCTTTCCAAAATCTCAATGTCTTTCTTGTACTGAGGGCTCCACACCTGGACACAGTACTCCAGATGGGGCCTCACAAGAGCCGAGTAGAGAGGGACAATCACCTCCCTGTCCCTGCTGGCCACCCCTCTCCTGATGGAGCCCAGGATCCCATTTGCCTTTCGAGCTGCCAGAGCGCACTGCTGGCTCATGTTCAGTCTCTCGTCCATCAGGACCCCCAGGTCTTCTCATTGATTCTTCTATCCTTTGGGTCAGGGAGTTATCATCCATATTTGCTAGGAGCCCCCTAGATTGCTTATGTATGGTTATGTTGTGCCTCCAACAGATATGGGATTGCTGAAGTCTGCCAGGAGGACCAGGGCCTACAAATGAGATGCTCCTTCTGTTAGCTGGTAGCCTCATTCACATGTTTTTACTGATCAAGTGGGCTATAGTAGATACCTACTAAATGTAATCCATATTTATCTGCTCTTTAATCTTCACTGTTAGTATTACACAAACTCCTGAGAGCCCTGTACACAGGAAGATGCTTGGTCCTGAGAAGTTTCTTTGGTCATGAGTGCATTTGACTAGCCAAAAAAAATGACAGTTATATTTATTCTGGAGATACTGACTCAGCATTCCTGATGCCCCATGAAATCAAATCAAGTATATTTCATAATCTATCAAAACATCTGTCTGTAAATTTCAGTACCTTAAGTGGTCTGAATGAGTGAATTCCCAATTGTTAAGACATCATTAACTGATTCATACAAAGAAAAAGGTGCCCACACTAAATAATCTGTTTAATGCATTGCCTTTACTGGCAAAATTAAGTAGGGATTGTATTTTAACAACTTAAAAATCAAACAGATATAGTGGTTCATCAATTTGAATTCTTGTGATAGAAATTCTTAAAAAGCTTAAAACCTAAACTTACTCTATTCACATGTGAACACCCTTTCATGCCAAAAAATGTATAAATAGCCAATTTATAATGCCAATATATAAATAGCCAAAGCTTTAAGCTTTGACTCTTTCTCTGGTATAATTTGTCCTGTATTATAAAGTATTGAACAGTCACTGTATAATACAGCAGAATTTTCCTACTCTGAAGTGTTTGGAGATACAGGCCTGCAAGCCCCTGCAGCACAGCAATCTTCCTAATGTCAAAGGTACTTCATTCAGTTCAAGTGGACAGCTAACCTTCAAAGTAGCTTTATGAGGTAAGTGCCAGTTTTGATTTGTATCCATATTCAAAGAACAGTGAGCTAAGAACTCATCTGTGGCTTCAGGCAGACTTTAATTTAGAACTAAAAATTACAGTACTGGTGGAAGAGAATAGACAACTCCACTGATAGCCGGGCATGCAGCCATCCTATGTAACACTTTTCTGAGGCAGGCATTCTAGTTCTTAAGGCTGAATAAAATGCCAAACTTCACTTATTCCTAGAGATTTCTCAGAGAAAATTTGAGAACAGCTGCAGGTTTTATGAAATCTCCTTTACAAAACTGTATGTACAATTGTCAGATTACATTATATTTTAATGAGCACATAAGGCCTACATTTGAAAGTGAAATATATTTACATTCCTTTCCACAGCAAAACAATACATCACAGATCTTGGGCATTCACATGTGAATCCTGCCAAGATCTGCAGCAGAGTTTTCAGGTGTCACTTTCAGGATGAAAGATTCTTACAGAAGTACCTCACAAACAAACTTTGAGGAGCTGATTGATGTCTGAAGCATCTTGCTGTGAATAAGACACTGTAGTTTGTTCAAATTAGCGTACAAGATTTCTCATTTGAGCTCATTAAAAGCAGAAATGCTGCATGCTAATAACTCATGGAGGTGAGGTAACTTTTATGTATCCTCTTGGAACATACCCCACGTTCCCCAGTTCTCTTAGGATTTAATATGTGATGAAAGGTTCAATTTAGAAAAGAGAAGGCTAAATTAACAATAAAAAGGGCTTCCACCCACTACTTCAAAAGGACATCTATGACGCCTCTGAAGTTATACCTACAGTTTATGTTTTAATTAATTTCCTACTTACATACACACATATTTTTCAATCCCACTGAATGTGTAAGTTTTAGGCACTTATCTCCATCTGGTTCCCTGATAAACAAGGACAAAGCTTATACTAAATCCAAAACTAGTGCTCAAAAATAAGCCTCAGGTAAACAGTCATTAAATATATATTTTTTTTCAAGCACAAAACAGTCACTCAAACTGAAAATCCCTGTTTGTGTAGCTCAGCCTCATTGCTAAAGGACTTCTGTTCTCCATAAGAAAAAATTCAGCCTTCTTACCAAAACCAGCCCTAATGAAACACTTATCAAGAGCAGCAAATGAGCTGATAACTTGGTAATGTGGCCACCTGTCAGCTAGGCACTGGTCCAATGTTTCTCACTGGTTCCATGTAGGCCTTCAAAAAATGCATTAGCTCATAGTAACTTTCAAATATAACCTGATATAGGCTGAATAGATCCAGTGGTCCAGAAGCAGTTGGTTTACGCTGCAAAATTTTAGTCTCCCCATCTTGGAGCAGCATCTCCTTGCGAGCTGAAATAAATCATGGGAATACGAACCCTTTCTTCAAATTACTCTTGATGTCATTCATAGTACGATTTTAAGGCTGCATAAATAAAACGCACATCTGTCTGCTAACCAAGAACTTGGCAGAAATATGAGTGTAACCTGCTTCTACTCATGACTCAAAGTAAATTAAAGCACTCTAAGACTTACTCTCTAGCTTTTGTGTGCCACTCAAGTACCCTCGGCTTGGATCTGCAAGGAATTTATCTGCAGCCAAAAGGAAGCCACAAAAGTCAGGTACTGAAATTAACCCCTTAAACATGCCAAGTAGTTAGGCACCTCATTCTGCTTGGATTTACAGTAGTGATCCCCATGCACTAAAACTACCTCCAGTTCTTATCTAAAGACAGTCAAATCATTTCTATGTACTGCATCGTGCCACCAGCTGAACAAATGTACTAGCTGTGGCTCTTGTGGTTCAAGAGATGTCATTACCACCATCAAACTTTCCTATTAGCACAGCTAATAGCAATTTCCAAAGCAATCTGGCTCACCCTAAGGAGATGCTGCTGAAAGACAAAAAAATACATAGTAACTGATGGCTGAGATGGTCTATTGTCAGAATTATATGGAGCATTTGCTCTTTATGTTGCTTAATTCAGCTTGGAGACTGCACCCTTCTGATGATGAAGACAGGTCAAAGAGCTTTAGTGATGAAAACGAGCACCTCCAATCCCCTTAATTTATAAAGTATTTAAATCTTTGTACTTCTGCGAGAGCTGTCACTTGTGTTATTTGTCCTTCTCTTTTTAATGGATAGTTGTAGTTCCCCCACGTTGATCTGAAATCTGACACATTCTTTTCTAATTAAGGACATCTAATGGGAAAGCATAACTTTCCCATGATGCCTGCTACAATAAATCCTCCTAATTATTAATGTACCCAGGCAAGTGACATCTCATTATTTTAGGTGACTTCACAGCACCATTTGACAGGAAATAACAATGATTCGACCTCAAGCCTCTAAATTTGGAGGAAGTTAAGCAGATTAGAGACTTTTACTCCCTTAAAAAAAAAAAAATGTTGATTTATCTGGCTCAAGCTGTTATTCACCTAACATGCAGGGGTTTGATGAGTTAAACCTCGTCCCACAGGCTGACTTTAAGGCAGAACAACGCTGGTGTGCTTAGAGGACTACGCACGGCACAGCGGCCCCGCACACGCAGACATCGCCCGTGTGCTCGCTGCTCCCTCATGGTTACCGGCACCGGCCGTCCCCTCCCGACGAGCGGCGGCAGCGGGAAGAGGCGGCCCCGAGCCGGGCCCAACGCCGAGTCAGCAGCGCCCCCTGGCGGGCAGAGAGAGGTACCGCCTTCACCTCGTCCGCGATCGCTGTTATCTCGCTGCGGGTCCCTCGGAGTATCTGCGGGGGGAATGTTAATTTCCCTCACGGTCAATACCATGAATAATTCAAGATGCTCTCGCGGAGGCTGAGGTGCCCGCGATAAGGGTATCAAAGGATCAAGGGAGGCTCGAACTTCTAGAAAGTTAAAGGGAATCTGTTAAACCTGGTCTCGGGAGTGTGGTTTGGAAGCAGCTCACCACCCTCGTGTGGCAATTTGCAGCCGAGAAAAATGCCCATATGCTTACAAACTAACCTCCTTCCCTGTGTTATAGGTTGCTGCCAGGAGACCCCCAGGCCTGAGCCAAGGCAGGTGGTGGCACCTCGCAGACAGAAGGAGGGTGCAGCACAGGGCAGGCTGCAGTCTCTCTGCGCAACATGTGAAGCTGTTGGAAGGCTGCATGCTGCAGGTTTTCTGCACAAAACATCAGGCTCTTGTGTGCAGCTGGCACGAGGTGGAAAGGAGAGGTGACATGATGCTTGCTGTGATGCCCCTTGTGGTATCAGGGGACCTTAGGAGGTGTGCCACCCTCGCCTAGACTCCACTCAGAGGTTTCACGCCAGCCTGTCCTGAGTTTTACTGAGTCAGTTCTTGAAATCTAGCAAGAATGGAGACCGACTGCACTGCCTGTCTTCATGGTGAAAAAAACATCAACTTATATGCAGATGTGTTCCAGTCTATGCCAATGATTTCTTGTTGTCCTCTCATGCACCGTGAAGAAGAGCCTGAAATATCTACTTCAGTGACTTCCTTGTAGATATCAGGAGGTTTCTGCCTTCACTGGCTGTATAGCTGCCAGAAGGACCAATGGAGCCCTTTTTTCCCCAGGCCAAACAAGCCACATTCTCTCTGTGCATCCTCCTCATAGAGCAAGAGCTCTAGGCCCCAACAATTTGCATGCCCTTTTCTGAACTCTAGTTTATCTATGTCTCTTCTACATCAGGAGTCCCAAAACTAGATCTGACAATTGCTGAGTGGAGGAGGATTACGACTCCCCTCAGGCAGCTGTTCTGGATGTTGTTGGCCTTTTCTGCTGACAAAGCACCCTGCTAGCTTATGTCCACCAGAGCTCTCAAGTCCTTTTCCACCAACCTACTGCCTCATCACTCTGCCTATATTGTTGCACAGGGTTCTTCCTTCCCAAATGCATTTCTCCCAGAGCTCCAGTTGACCTAATCCCACACTCTGTGCAGGCCCACCTGGATGAAATCTGTTTAGAGTTTGAGAATATCAAGTGGTTCCTCAGTTTGTTGTCACTTCCATACCTGAGGAGTGAGGTGTGCATAAATTCCCCCGGGCACTGATAGAAACTTAGAACAGCCAGTTCCCAGGACAGATTGCTGAGGTATCCCTCTCACTACTGGCCACCAGGAAAAGCATGAATGTGTATTGGGCTTATGTGGTGAGGTTTTGGTAGTGCAGGGAGCTGCAAAGTTGGCCTCTGTGAGAAGAGCCCAGAAGCTGACCCATGTTAGAGCAATTTCCTTGTTATTGTCTGTACATTTTAGTTCTTTTTCATCATATCTTCTTGCCCTGTTTCTTTGAGGAGGGGTAGTGAGAGAGTGGCATGGTGGATTTTAGTTAGCCATCAGTGTGAAACCACAGAAACATTCACTACTACCATGTGAGCTTGATTAACCACTTTTCACTTGTCTAGTTGTTACCTAGCCAAACTGAAGTGTCCTACTGTGGATGTAAGAGTTATGGGTAAAGAGATTATGTCAAAATTCTTATTGAAATTAAGCTGCGTGTCCTTCCATCCACAAATCTGGACATTTTACCAGAGAAGTGATGAAGATGGATCAGGTTGATCAGGCAGGCTATTCCCAACCACCTTCTCTCAGCTTTCATCATGAGCCTTGGAAAGGAAAAGGATCCAAAGCATGAGGGATTGCAGTGTTCCTTTCAAGTCATTACACTTGCATGTGTTTCTGCTCTATCATTTCAACACCCTGAAAGTACTGAGCGAGTCAAAGAGCAATTTACTACTATGATAATTCTGCCTGGTGCTTTCTGCTGTCAGTGATGGTCTTCACCCAACTAAGGATATAACATTGTCTCTTTCTGAAGGGAAACTCAACCTAAAAAAAAAAATTGTGTGCTCAACATCACACAACACATCCATTGTCAAGACAGGAGCAGAACTCAGGATGTACTACTCCCTCCTGGCCACATATTCATTCCCAGATTCATCATATGACAGCTATTGCCAAGAACATACTCTTCCATTCAGACCTGGTGAGACAAACAAATACTTCTTCCATTCATTGACCTCCATGTGAAGCCTCATTGCATTATAAATATACATGTCTAATTTACAAACAAAAAAGAAACACAATGGTGAACTGAATTATTCAGATTGCAACATGCACTTGGCTCTGATAATAAGCCCATAATGGGGAACAGGAGCTCATTAGGGAATGTTAAAAAAAACAAGGATGACAGACTGAATAAAGCAGGTACATGAAATGAAAACAACAAAGCTGGTGAAAAGATTTCTGTTCGAAATGGTAAGTACAAATGTCTCATTTGGTGTTTTTATACAAAGTTTCTAAATACGTATATTTTTAATTAGAAATGTAGAGCTTTCATTCATATTTTAAAACTTCATATACACTTTTTCATTTTAAAATGGGAAAAGCACAGGAGAATGCTTTTATTCTTTTTTTTTTTCCTTTATCATGCTTTCCCCAACTGAGGAATCGCTGCTGTGTCTCTGTTAGAGGTCTTCTTAAAGATATGAAATGGAGGGTTCAGGGTTTTTTTGAGTATTTTTTTGGAAGTACACTTGAAGGAATTCAGTACAGCATGGGAAACCATCCACAGCAGTGAAAAAAGGCATAACATGGATTTCTCATCCCAACATCAACACTGGCTTTTGTTTTTGTTTATTCTTTGGCTTTTTCTGCCTGTGAAGAAGAAGTAAGCTGATGTAAAGCCAGGAATGATTTTGTGAAACAGGGGTGCAGCTCTTCCTACATTATGCATTGTTTCCTGGACTGAAAGAAGGTGTTAGTCACACGGTGTTTATACAGAGTATTCCCAAATTGATGTAAAATAAAAACATAAATATCATGTCCTACATATTACAAGGATTTTGTAAATCTCTATAAAATAAACAGGATAAATCATTGTTTGGTTATGTTGCTATATCCAGTCAAGTCAGAGACTGGATTGTGTGGTAGCTTTTTCTTAGTTATCTTTTGTTCTCAACATCCTCCCAAATTTATATATGAATTCCTCTTTATGATTCTCAGATCTGATATAAAAGAAAGACAATGGAAAACAAGCCAGCTATTAACATTTGTAATTCTGCTTCTTATTAGATTGGAGAGCATCACGGCCTTCCAAGATGTTAAACAGCAATACAGTGAATGCCAACAGAAAGATGGGCTCCAACAAATTTAAGTGATGCCTAAAAGAACTCAACAGGCAACTCCTTCAGCTGCTTGAATACACCTACAGTCTCCTTGTCTACACTTGTGTTTAAAAATGATGCAATTTAACCTGTGTTTAGAAATGATGCAATCCGAACAGGTGGCTATTTCTAAGTTGTCAGAGCCCAGATTCTCTCACCATTCTATGCACTAAAATCCAAAGAGGCTTGAAGTTGATGGAATTGCATGGCATAAATCAAGCCAATATTTGGCTATTGACTACCTCAATTATTTACTGCAAAGTATAAAAACATGTTGCTTTCATTAGAACTTCTCAGTAAGTATTTTTTCAAAAGTAGCAAACTATTACTGTGTTTAAGCTGTGCTATCACAAAACCCAGCACATGCAGGAGTGTCAGAGGGACACAGCATAATCTGAGAACCTCATTGTCTTCTAAATCTGAAGAACAAAGGCACAATAAGAATGTTAGACGTTAACCTTGGCTAGCAAGGTTAAAATTTCAGGATACTTCAGAAGCTGCATCTCTCCTCAGGGAGGGAATAAGAAAGAGCTTGGCTGCAAGTAATTATTGCCATGTGGAAAACAGTACCTAGAGTCATTGGCTTGCTTGAGAATTGGATCCAGGTCCACTAGTCTAATGGTTCCTAACTTCACTGTCTGTTATCTGAAAACACCTGTGGCTAAACTAGTAAAAGACATTCTATTGTTTCAGGCTTTGCAATCTGTTTCTAGATCTTATAGCTCTTTTCCTAACTCTGAATTCATTTGAATAAATTTATTTTTATTGTACTTCTCAAAGTGGTGTCAAGAATGATAATGGGAGTAATGGGGCAACTGCAATCAGTTTTCAGTTTGTACTGTGCTTTTTCTCAGAATATTCAGAGCTCATCAAAGTCTCAGCATTTTAAAATAGACTCTCACTTACTTCATGATGATGCTTGTGTTCAAGACCAGGTTGGACTGGGGCCCTGGGCAACCCCGGTCTAGTACCAAATCTGGAGGCTGGAGGCCTTGCCTGCGGCAGGAGGTTGGAACTTGAAGATCATTGGGGTTTCTTCCAACCCAAGCCACTCTACGATTCTGTGATGATTCTGTGATGTTCAGCTTGCTTGAATGCTAATAACACCCCTAAAGGTTAGCTGGAATTCATTCACTCACTTTGTCCAAGGAAATGGGAGGAAGTCCCCGAAGTTGATTGATTGCTGTGTAGGCTAAAAAATAACTCATTAAGCCCTAAGAATGAGAACTACAAGTACAATTGAAATGATAGTAATGCAATTGAAATGATAGGAAGCTCGGACTGCAACTGATTAACAGCCATGAAATGCACTATAAGATGCTGTCTATGAACCATCAAAGGGCTAGCAGAGACGTATGCAAAACCCATGGACATGCAGACCACAAAATATCCTTACAAGTTGATCCAGGAGTTATAGTATGATATACATAAATCCATGGGATCTGGTGCACCCACAAATACTGATGGAGCTGACTGGTCTAACATTTTGTGATCTTTTTTTCCTTTCCGAGAACAAACTGGTAGCAGAGTAACATGAAAAAGAATGTACATGAAGAATTTACATACAGAATTCATATGTGAACCCGCTGAGAGGAATTAGAAGCAAGCCCATGGTAATCAAATCCATAGCACTTACCTAGCTGTTCTGTGCAAAGTGATTTTGTTCTGAAGCTCAGCAAAATGGAAAACTCTGCTTCATCTAATTGTAGGCCACTGATTCTGTGGTGCTACAAATGGCTTAGGCTTAATCAAAACAAGATCTTATAGACACATATGAGGTAAATGCAAGAACACAGAATATTTTTAAGCCATTTATAAGGCAGTGTCTTGAATGGCCATTTTCCTACATTCACCTTTATCTGTTTATTACCTTCAAGAACCATGCCTCAGTTCACTCTAACAGACATGGTATGGCATTCTCAAGACCAGACAGACCTATTTTGAGAGAGCTGTATGTATACTTCAAGGAGGACACTGCATTAACAGTTTATTTCAATAATACAAACTTTTGAAAGACTGGAAATTAAGTATTCCAAATGAGCTTTAAATATAGCTGAAGTTGTTTCAGGTTTAATGGACAAAGCCTGTTCCTACTACATGTACTCTTGTACTGCCAAGAGGGCTTCGCAATAAAATAAAATCTAGAAGTGGCAAGTTTGGGGCTATTAGTGTCAGAGCCAGACAAGCCAAGCAATTCTAAACTAAGATGATCTTGGTAGTAAAGATTTCTGTTTGTAAGAACTTTTATGTTTCCCTTCACTCTGGAAACCAAAGTTGTTCCCTTGAGAAGCTACCTCGCTTCTGAGGCATTTACTGAAGCATTTGCTGAAGCATGAAAAATACTACAGATGACTGCTTGAATCACTTCCAGATAATAAAATATCTCTATTTAAAATTTGATCTTGATTAATGCTCAAAGTGTAGGAAAAAAGAAAATGAAATTCCAAGTACCTTATAAGAGCTGTCTGCAAAAACACAGTCCTACTCTGTTAAATAAGACATCCTATGATTATCGACTACAGATTAGTCAAGTTCATAATCCTAGGCTAATCATAACAAGAACTATTTCTTCTTCTGTTTAATTATTCTACAAATCTTAGAAGATGTTTTTCATTATTAGGTAAGCAATCCAAACTTTGCTAACAGAGATTTTCATTTAAACTACAAAAGAAAACACAGTAAGTGAACAGCAAATGGGAAACAGCCTTTCACATTTGACCAATCAGAACAGGTCAGTGAAATGATGGTTGTAGTCTCTCAGTTGTCTTTTTGTTCAAGCAAATGCCTGCAATGAACAAATTGATCATAACCTTTGTTTTGCACCAATTTTTATAGGTATAAACCAGGGTCAAGACAAAGGACATTTGGTGGTTGGGTTCTATTACAGGCTGCCTACAGGCTGAGATTTCAACCCCTTGGATGTCTGCTGAGAAAGCAACACGGTGAGCTGCAAGCAATCCAAGAGACTCCTAAAGGATAATAATAATTAATACTAAAGAGATTAAGAATGGAGGCAATTTGGGCTGTAGTGACAATGCCCTGTAGAGAGGAAGACCTCTCTATCCCACCAATGCATGACAGCAGAAACAGCCAGAATTAGCACTTGTGAATGTGGACTCCAGCACTAGTATAACATTTTGCAAAGAAAAAAACCTTACTAAGCCACAAATTAATACTGAAGACTGACATAACAGGATTGGTAGCTTTTGTGTCACATGCAACCAATGGGAAGCATTTGATGTTTCAGAATTCATTGGACCCTTATTTGTTATCAAAGGCAGTTCACATTTTCATATAGATACATACAAGCACAGCTGACATACTTTACCAACACACTTTTCTTCTTTTTCTTTTCCCTTCCACTTTTATTCCCTGCTATTTATTCTTTCATAAAGTCTCTGCAAAGATACCATATCCCACTTTTCACTTATCTTCCTCTAAAGAGCTAGTAGTACAGTTTCTCCTTAATAAAAATACTTGTTTCCCTTCTTAGCTATCTCACTTGACAGGTAAACATATATTTTTAAAAAGGTTTAATTTCTGAAGGTTACTCTGTTTTGACATTTTTAATGTAAATAACACTGTAAGTAACAAAAAAGCCAAATCAGCACTCATCATTGACTTTTCCCTGGCATGGCTCAGCTGTTCTGCTGTTTGCTCTTGGCACCTTGGCACAGTACCCCAGGTGGCCAAATCAATGAAGCCATCACAGAATCAGCTGCCCAACCTGGAGCAACCTTAGGGAAAGTAGAACATCATTGCTTTCGCTGCTGCTGTTATCTCTATTTATCACCATGCACACCTCTACCTATTTTTTTTCCAAACTCCACTAAAACCTGTACAGTGAGGAGGAGGAAGGCAGGACCTTTAGATGTGGAGGGAACTGAGATTAATCTTCTGCACTGGATGTTCTTGACTTTACCTGCATTAGTACTGCAACATTATATATACTGATCTCAAACAGTGGTCAAGTAAAATATTTATGAGTTTTCAGAAAAATGAAAATAGAATCTGAGTTTTCAGGTAACTTATATGTTAGTTGATTAATAGAAAATGAATTTACTAAACAGAAAATTACTTCCACTCATAATTTCTGTACAAATCCTTTCAAACATTAACAAAAAGTTCTCAAAACACTTTGAGGATCTGCTAGTGTTAGTGTTCAAGAAAAATGGCCAATATCACTTAAATGGTTTTATTCTCAAAACAACACATTGGCAATATAAAATATTTTAACAGTATTTATATTTAACTATCCATAACATATAATGAATTTTCTTAAATAAAGTGCTATTTTTACAAACAGGTATTTTGTGTTTACATTTACTGTTCTAATCTCTAAATACTGAGTAGATAAAGTGTATTTCAGTTAATGAAGAATGCAGCATTACTTTCCCTTTATATTCCTTCCCATAAAGCCATTACACTTTTTACATGTCTTTTTTCATGCTTTTGTTGCTCTTGATCTTGTCTACAGGGGTTCTTCATCTCTGGGCACTGAAGACTAAGTAGAAAACAAACATCTTCATTCTTCCCGCTTTCCTTTCTTATCTTAAAATCCAAACCATGGAAGCTTTGAACAATTCAACTCTCAGGTTGAAATACAAAAGCAATCTTTTCATTACTTTCTTTGAGGCCTTGTAGGACTGGAATCATTAACATTAATTCATAAAGTTCTATACAAGTGTACCAAGGACTAAAGTTTCAAATTTTCATTTGTATGCTTGGATTTACTCATCTGGATCCCAGACTTCACTGTAAGATCAAAATCTCTTTTTATTCCAGTAGCTACCTCTTAGGAGCAACAGCTTCTTGTGGTTTTATGGAGCAGCCAGGAGCTGTAAAAAAAAAAAAAAAAAAAAAAAAATCTGACGACTTGCAGCCAGTGAGATTCAAAGCTTTACTCTAAAGAAGACCGACAAATTCCACAGTTACCACAAACAAGTTCACGTTTCCCAGTCTCACTGTTACATCTGACTCCAACAGCTTGACCCTATATAATTCATTTTACTCATTTTAAGCCTGCTCCTGTAAGAAGAAATCATTTTATTTTCAGTTTATTTTCAGTTTATTTTCAGTTATTTTTCTTTTTTTTTTTCATACAATATCATTTCATCCATATGAGCTTTCTTCATCTTTTTATTTCTGATTTGGCATGTTTTAGATTCAGCTCTCCCTCCTTTCATGTCATTTATCTCTATGAACCTGCAGATCAGTGTCAGCCACATTCAGCCCTTTGATGAATGAGTGGATCTTGACCAATAAAAATCCCCTACATATCTGTCCTGGCAACTGGGTATACTGGGTATTCAAAAAGTTCTGATTTGCTCCTTTACTAGAATCATCTAAGCAAACACATTGCCTGAACATACTAATTCAAACACTTCCTGTGACAAGTACCATTTCTTCAATCCAGAGTTTTCTAAGAAAATCAGACTTTATACTGCTGCTTGCTATCTCAGTGAAGCAGAAATTTTTGTATTGCAGAGCAGTTCATCTTTCCTCATGCCTCCACTGCTCATCTGCTCTAAATCCTAACAATGAAGCAGAAATCTAATAGAGTGGTTTTATTTGTTCTTTTTGAAACATTCACTGGGTTATTAAAAAGCAACATCATCCTAGTATGCAGTTTCTCTTGTCAGGAACAGAAACCTGTCTGTTGTGATTAGAACACATTGGGAAAATGTTAAGCCTTTTCTCTTCCTTGGAAATTATAAAGTCAAAATTTCTTTGAGGTTTACACTCGGAAAGAATTAATTTCAGCAGAATTTTCTGAATGTCATCAATTAAATTCCATTAATAAAGATACCAAGACAACTCTTCATGCAAGTACTGTTTGCCTGTTCCGAACAGGGATAAGAACCATAGTGTCCTAAATCCTACTGGCTTATATATCCAGAAGCCACTGCATTATTTATATCGAATAATCATTTGCCTTATGTAGTTCAGGAACAGATTTAAATGTGGAGCTTCTGCAGCCTGGACAGTCAGCCTGATCTGGTATCATTGGCAGAGGCAAGATGGAAGGTCTCAATATCATTCTGACAGAAAACGATTATATTTTAGAGCCTATTGTTTTCTGCAAAGAAGAAACATCTCAGTGCCAGCCCCAGGGATAACACAGAACCTGATGCACAAAGTAATCTCTCTCCCAGTGGTGAACTTTACTAAAATTGAAACAGCTCAGCTGCCAAAACCCAATATACACTTGACAACTTTTCTACTTTCTTGTAGTGAATATCACAGAGAGCTCTGAAGCAGAGGCCTCAGCAGGAGGTGCTCAATCAGAAGGTAGCTGAGGTTCCAAAAACTAGCAATGGAGTATGAATGGCCAAAAATCCTTTAAGAAGAAACTGCAGTATCTTCTCTAACTAAGCCTGTTGCATGAAATTAGTTATGCAATCAACCCTTTATTGCTAATGGCACTGCTTTTACCTTTTCTTCCTATTGTTTTTTTTTTTTTCCTTCTACTGCATTTCTTAGGAGTGTAAACACAATTACTGCTGTTCTATTTTCCATTCTTGAAACATTCATATACATGTTTTTCTGTTTCTATTGCTTGATATATTGAACAAGGCTGGAAAAGCACCAGCAGTTCCTACACCAGTGGCAGCAGAAGAGGAATTGAGCCTGGGCAGTGGGGAATGGGGCATTTTCTGGGGAACTGAAGCTGGGTGGGAAGAGTGTAAAAGTTGTAGAGAATCACAAATTTGGTGATGGCAGTTGGTCTACAGGCTTCCAATAATTTTGAGCTTTTTTTTTCCTCAGGAAGTCAACAAAAAGTTAGTTTTGTTCCCCCCCCACCACCCCCTTTTTTTTTTCTTTTCTTTTTTTTTCCTAAGCCTTATGGATATGCTCAGATCGCAGTGCATTATCTTCTTTACATCCCTAAAGGCTTCACAAAAGCAGAGCTACACTTGCAGCCACTCCATTTTAGGTACTAAGCTTTTAATATTACTCGAAATACTGAGGAGGTCACAGTGATAAGTATGAAACAGTGACACTGACACAGTTGAAAGAGTAGGATACTACTATTACCACATGAGCTACATCATGAAAGGGAGAATCATCAAGCAGCTTTTCTTCTCATACAGCTTGATGTATCCAGAAAGAGCTCTAGCAAAATCAGTGGTGGTAGGCCATGCAAATAGCATTAATATTTCATATATTTTTCAAACATTTCTGAGGAAGTAACCAGTTTCAGATGCAATTATGCCATCCAACTATTAGATAGCAATAAGAGCAACAGAATTAAGTTAACAACAAAAACTAAGTGTAATTAATATGGAGAAGCTTGTGAAAGTTCCCATTTCACATAAAGAAGCCTTCTTTATGTGGGATTCCAAGGTCTCTTAACTTAAAGTACTGCTAAAAAAAGGTTATGAAAGAAATACACAAAGCAAGTAAAAAACTGCTAAGCCACAAGTTCTAGAGGAAGTCAATGATTAAGCAGCTCAACTTCTGAGAACAGAGAGCAGATTCTTGTTTATATTGCCAGGTAACAGAACTGATAAAAAATGATGCTCATCTTTTCAAAGATTCCAGCGGAGATCCAGGGAAACACAGACCACAGAGAAGGCAAGTAGTAGGAGGAAGGTAAGCATGAAAAAAAATTGAAATAATGAACCTCTGAAATGTTGGAAAATGTGGAAAATATGGAAAAGAATCAAAAAAAGGGAATTGAATGTCTTGTTTCACTAGCCTACTGGAATTTCATGAAGGAGCCAACAGTATTGTACACACAGAAGAGATTCACTTGATGCCTGAATTTTTAAAAGGTGTTTGGCAAGTTCCAAGGCTGGCTTTTAAGACAAGGAATCCAGAGAGTAAAAACATTTCTTGTGTGGATAAAGAATAGATAAGAAGGCAGAAGACAGAAGGTCAGAGTAAACAGTGACTTTCCACAGTGGAGAGATTCACCAGTGGCATTTCACAGAGGACTACATGGACATTCGACTTATGACTCAGGAAAGGGCATATAAGGAAAATTTGTCATTTGACTCAAGTTATTCACATAAACAAAAACAAAGGCAAACAGTGAAGTGGAAAAAGGACTTTGTGAGACTTTAGTGACCAGACAGTATCAAGGTAGATGAAAACAGATGAAGATAAAAATGAGCTAATATGAAGTTAGGCATACAGGAAAAAAACCAAAAATGTATGAATGGTTGTATAAAATGCTAAGCTCTCAGCTCACCCACAGTAGATGATCTACCATGTAACACACAGTTCCAATGAGTACCGATTCAGTCTTCCACTGTACTTAAAAAAGCAAAGTACTAGAAGCAACTAGTGAAAGTAACAGAACTGAAAAGGTAAGATGCTTGAAAAGTAATTACTGTATCAAGTGTAAGTCAACAGCATGCCTACATCTTGAGAATTTTACGTCAGGCTGGTATCTTCAAGTCTAAAAGGATATAGTGGAAAAAAGAAACGAAGACAGAAAAACTATGGTATAGGGTATAGCCTCCAAGACTTCCATCTGAAAAAAAGAAACACAGCTAAGGAAGAATATCACAGATATCTATAAAATCATCTGTGAGATGGAGGGAGGCAGTGAAGAAGGAGCAAATCATCTGCTGTAGCTTCTGATCTGATAGGATAATTGGAAATGGACAAAGGACATGGTAAGTTCACAACAAATGAACGATGTGAAAGCAAGTAGCTCTTTACACAAATGTCAGATGAAACCAGATGATACAGCTGTACGTGACTATGAATTTTGGATCTCACTCAGAACAGATGCTGTTATGTTCTAAAATATTACACCTTCCTAGAAATCACTTCAAGTTCCACAGACTATGTAAAGGTCCCACTGCTACTTTTTAAAATAAAAAGCAGCTTACCTGGTGTGGAAATTTCTTTTACCTACATATTCACTTCCTCTGCTATTGCTTCCATTGCTGTATTTCAGTCAAATCTACTTCATGGAGCTCTCACACACAATAATCCAAAAGCGAGATCTCTGATGAGCGGGAGCAACTGTTGCCTCATTCTTACAAAACAACATTCTCCCCAGCTCTGTGCCACAATAACTGTTTTCTGCTTACCAGCAAGTTGCTTGAAGACAATTCACATCTATATTTTTTCAGTTATTGAGTAATTCCTGTTCAATGCATCATTTTATCAAATTCCAAATATTGGCTTCTGCTCACCTAGTAGTACCTACAGAAGAGGCTCTTCAAGTCTGGGATGTTATCAAGAGACATCCAGAAGTTCCCACACATGCTGACTACTCTTTGAATGGGAAGAAAGCTGCACAGTGCATTCATTGACACCTGACAGTGGCTTTCAGTCATGTGGACTACACAGAATTCAGGAAGTTGCTCACATTGGCTAACGACCTCAGCAATGACCAGTTTTCACAAAGACAGCAGTGTAACTAGAGTTTTAACTTCCTTTCACATATTTAATGATATTCATCTGAATGAGATTGGAACAACTGGGACTCATTCGTTACATAGGCCTGCTAAAGAACACAATACCTCAAATATTTAGCATAACCACAAAACAAGTGTTGTAATTTCATGAGTGGATGCAAGGTGAAAAATAAGCAACTGAAGGACAATAAGAGGTACTTAAATTTCTTAAGAGCCATTCATTGTCTCTATGTTCTTGCTAAAATATAGGTCCAGAAATACACAGAGGAATAAGTTTTGTCCTATTCCTCGACCTCGATTGACAGATGTGTATCTGTCTTTGGCTCAGACTGCTAGCAGGGCAGAAATTTAAAGCTTTAACATCTAAGTGTGACTGTGCTGAATGTATTTAGCTGATGTAGGTCAGAACACCTTTCACAGAATCACAGAATCACAGAATCACCCAGGTTGGAAGGGACCCCAAGGATCATGTAGTTCCAACCCCCCTGCCTAGCAGGGCCACCAACATACATATTCAGATCAGGTTGCCCAGGACCCCGTCCAACCTGGCCTTAAACACGTCCAAGGACGGGGCATCCACAACCTCCCTGGGCAGCCCGTTCCAGGGCCTAACCACTCTCCTAGTAAAGAACTTCCCCCTAACATCTAACCTAAATCTTCCCTCCTTCAACTTAAAACCATTTCCCCTAGTCCTGCTGTTGTCAGCCCTTTTGAAGAGTTTACTCCCCTCCTGGGTGTAGGTTCCCTTCAGGTATTGATAGGCTGCAATGAGGTCACCCCGCAGCCTTCTCTTCTCCAGGCTGAACAAGCCCAACTCCCTCAGCCTGTCCTCATAGGGGAGGTGCTCCAGCCCCTTGATCATCTTAGTCGCCCTCCTCTGGACCCTTTCCAAAATCTCAATGTCTTTCTTGTACTGAGGGCTCCACACCTGGACACAGTACTCCAGATGGGGCCTCACAAGAGCCGAGTAGAGAGGGACAATCACCTCCCTGTCCCTGCTGGCCACCCCTCTCCTGATGGAGCCCAGGATCCCATTTGCCTTTCGAGCTGCCAGAGCGCACTGCTGGCTCATATTCAGTCTCTCGTCCATCAGGACCCCCAGGTCCTTCTCTGCCGAGCTGCTCTCAAGGACCACTCCTCCCAGCCTGTACAGGTGCCTGGGGTTCTTCCGGCCCAAATGCAAAACCTTGCACTTTGCCGTGTTGAACCTCATCAGGTTCACCCGAGCCCAGCCCACCAGCCTGTCGAGGTCCCTCTGAATGGCATCCCTTCCTTCCACCGTATCAACCGCACCACTCAGCTTGGTGTCGTCAGCAAACTTGCTGAGGGTGCACTCGATTCCCTCATCGATGTCATTAATAAAGATGTTAAAGAGCACCGGTCCCAAGACAGACCCTTGGGGGACACCACTTGTTACCGGCCTCCACCTGGACATAGAGCCATTGACCACCACCCTCTGTCTGCGGCCTTTCAACCAATTGCTTATCCATCGGGTCGTCCACCCATCAAATCCACTTCCCTCCAATTTGGAGATGAGGATGTGGTGGGGGACCATGTCAAAGGCCTTGCTCAGGTCCAGGTAAATGACATCGGTCGCCTTCCCTTCGTCCACCAATGCCGTCACTCCATCATAGAAGGCCACAAGATTAGTTAGGCATGACCTTCCTTTGGTGAAGCCATGCTGGCTGTCTCGGATCACATGCTCATTCTTTATGTGACCGAGCATGTTGTCCAGGAGGATCTGTTCCATGATCTTCCCAGGCACGGAGGTGAAACTCACCGGCCTGTAGTTCCCCGGGTCCTCCCTGCTCCCCTTCTTGTATATGGGAGTGACGTGACCCTTCCTCCAGTCGTCCGGGACCTCACCTGACAGCCACGACTTCTCAAATATGATGGAGAGCGGCTCGGCAACCACCTTGGCCAGCTCCTTCAGGACCCTGGGATGCACGCCATCCGGCCCCATAGACTTGTATTCATTCAGTCTAAGGAGGCACTCTCGGACTTGCTCTGCCCTTACAGTGGGGAGGGATTTACCTCCTTGGTCTCCACATAGAGGTTTGGGGATGCAGGGTTCAGGGACGTGAAAAAGACTAGAATCCTGGCCACCAGTGAAGACCGAGGTGAAGAACTCATTCAGCACCTCGGCTTTCTCTTCATCTGTTGAAGCCAGTTCTCCTTTTAAATTTACCAAAGTAGGTACGCCCGTTTTGGCCTGTCTCTTCTGGGCAATGTACCTGTAGAAGGTTTTCTTATTGTTTTTCACGTCCCTTGCCAAGTTCAGTTCTGCCTGCGCCTTGGCTTCCCTGATCCCACGTCTGCAAGTCCGGACGGCATTCCTGTACTCTTCCCAGGTGACACAGCCTTGTTTCCAGAGCTTGTACACCCCTTTCTTTGCCCTCAGTTCTCTCAGCAGGTCCTTGCTGAGCCATGCCGGTTTCCTACCTCGCCTGCCCACTTTCTTATTCAGCGGAATGGAGACCTCTTGTGCTTCCAGGAGGGCCTCTTTGAAGAGCCGCCAGCTCTCCTCAACATCCATGTCTTTGAGGGCAGCGCGCCAGGGGATCTTGGCCAGCAATCCATTGAGTAGCTTGAAGTCTGCTCTTCTGAAGTTCAGTGTCCTGGTCCTGCTCTTTGCCAGGCCCACATTGCTTGAGATCACAAACTCAACCAGGGCGTGGTCGCTGGAGCCCAGGCAGCCTCCAACCTTGACGCCTTTGATGATCTCCTCGGCGTTGGTGAGCAGCAGGTCCAGCAACGCTTCACCTCTGGTCGGTCTGTCCAATACCTGAACCAGAAAGCTATCATCAATGGATTCCAAGAGCCTTCTGGAGCTCTTGCAGCTCGCCGTGTGGTTTTCCCAGCAGATGTCCGGATGGTTGAAGTCCCCCACCAGGACAAGAGCCCGTGAGCCAGACATCTCACGCATCTGGAGCAAGGAAGCCTCGTCGACAGCCTCCCCTTGATCAGGTGGTCTGTAGTATACCCCTAACACCAGCTGACCTATATTTGTCCCATCTCTAATCCTAACCCACAGGCTCTCAACCTGTTCCTGACTGCTTCTCGTAGGGAGCTCCTCACAGTTTATCCAATCTCTGACATAGAGAGCAACTCCCCCACCCCTCCTACCTCGCCTATCTCTCCTAAAGAGTCTATAGCCGTCGATGGCAGTATCCCAATTGTGGGAGTCATCCCACCATGTTTCTGTGATAGCAACAAGGTCATAACTTCCCGAGTGCATCACAGTTTCCAGTTCCTCCTGCTTGTTACTCAGGCTGCGTGCGTTGGTATAAAGGCACTTCAGCCGGGCTATCCGTCTCGCCACTTTTCCCTTTATAAGGGATCTAGGATCCCCTAGAACAGCAGCATCCCCAGCATCCCCCTGCCCTAGTCCTTCCCTATGCACTCTGCCGTCATTGCCCATGGAGTTTGGTATAAGCCCTCGAATGACCCGTTCAATTCCAGTAGCCCTTATTGTGTCCCCTTCCCCCTTCATTCCTAGTTTAAAGACCTGTCAATGAGTCCCGCTAATTCTTCAGCTAAGATCCTCTTACCCCTCAGGGACAGGCTGCATGCATCAGCAGCCATCATGCCAGGTGCAGTGTAAATTGCCCCATGGTCAAAAAAGCCGAAATTCTTGCGCCTGCACCAGCTCTTAAGCCATCTATTGAAGAGTTGGGTATTTTGGATCCTCCCTGTACCTTTCCCTGACACCACGGGCATAGAAGAAAAGACCACCTGCACCCCAGCTCCTTCAAGTATTCGCCCCATTCCCCTGAAGTCTTTCTTGATAGACCTCAGGCTTTCCTTGTCAACTTCCTCGCCGCCAGCCTGAATTATTAAGAGCGGGTAATAATCTGAAGGCCGAATCAACCTAGGAATTTTCTTTGAAATGTCCCTGACCCGTGCTCCAGGAAGGCAGCACACCTCTCTGTGGGTAGGGTCGGGCCGGCATATAGGGCCTTCTGTTCCTTGCAGAAGGGAGTCGCCTATGACAATCACCCTCCTGTCCTTACGGGTAGAAGCAGTCTTGAGGATTGGGGGCGACCGCTTCGCCTGAGGCAACCTCACGGGTGAACCCATCTCCGCACTCTCACTCGTCCCCCCCTCAACTTCCAGGGCCTCAAACCTGTTACGCAGAGGCACCTGGGGAGCCAGGGATGGTCGGGATGGGGGATGCCCCCTCCGCCGAGCAGGTACCCGTTTCCACTCCTCCTCCCTTCTCAAATTGCTGTTAGGGGGAAGAGAGGACAGGGGGCTCGCTGAAACGCTGTCAGCTGGCTGGTTCCCCTTTACCAGGTGTTTGTAAGGTGGCAGGGGCGGACGTGCTCCGTGAGGAGCCTCGTCTGTGTGCCGAGAACCTGAGGTTGAGAGGGACTGACACCACCAGTCAATCTCCCTCTCACACTCTTTTATAGTCCTCAGCCTCTCCACTTCCTCCTTCAGGCTAATCACAAGGCTGAGCAAGTCATTCAATTGCTCGCATCTTGTACACGTGCTGCCTGCTTCCTGTGGCACTGCAAAGGCCAGGCTGTGGCACTCCTCACAGCCAGTGACCTGCACACTAGCATCTCGTGATGTTATCTCTGTCTGAGTCACCACACACTTCATACCCTTGTTCTCCTCTCTATGCATGCACCAGACCTCAGTCTGGCTCTGGACCGTCTTCTTGGTTACTGTCTTTCTGGCGCGCGTGCTCGGGACCTCTGCATGGCTCCTCACAGATTTTGTGTTTGAAGCCTTCTGCCGGGGTGCACCCATGGCTACCAGCAGGCTCACTAACTCAACAAGAAAGTCCTATAGGGGTGCAAGTGATCAGCCCTGCCCTGCTGCCCAGTACCCTCTTGCTAGCCATTGCAATAGTTAGCAATTAACGTTGGTAGTTGGAATGGATGTATTCTAAACAAGGCACCTGCAGGTAGTCATATAAAAATATTACATATACAAAATAAATGCATGCATACAGAAATACATAAGTAAAGTAGCTGTTAAAGCCATTATGCTAAATTTCAAACCTCAAATATGTTGGATCTACTTGATCACACTGAAGGAAATTGTCTCATATAAACATTATGAAAAAAAGAACCAAATACCCTATATCATGTAGAAACTCACCTCTCACTGCTGCTCTTCAACATATACTTCAGTTTGCTATACTTATATCCATTTTTGTGTTCAACAATAATAAATGCAAAACAAAAATCTTACACTCCTTTCAAATACTACTGAAGTGTGTGCACAGATCTTATAAATATCTCTTCTTTTTTACCTTGAAATCTTCTCTACAGTCTCAGTAAAAGACACAGATGCGCATCAAACACAGAGAATGGTTAACTAGCTTGTTTTCCACATTCTGTCCTCCAACTAGAATTAATTAGAAATAATAATATGCCATTCAGTTAATGTCAGGTGGTACTTACTCTGGGAATGACCAGGAGGCCGTGTGTTACTAACACTACTCTCAAAGGAAGAGTGGAAGTTGTGTATAGTTTCTTGTAAAATCTGTCTCTCTCGTCCCTGGGAAAACAAAACAAAACCACATTAAATATTTCTGTTTCAGGAAAAAAATATTCTAAGTTCACAAAAACATGGAAAATATGCATTTCTATGCCCCCAGAGAGTCACAATGCATTATGAGGAATAATATAAAATCCTTTTCTACCTTATAGATAGAAAATTTTGCAGTATCCTGAAACTGTCAGACATCAATAAAAGCATTTTCAGGATTTTCTTCATGACTATAGCAGCATGGGAAATCATCTTTCTCTCCAAATTTGTAGCTTTGTCTCTGCTGCTTTTGATCTCACCTTGGGGAATTATCTTTATGTTTTGTTTATGTGAGCTTCCAATATCAGAGAGAGAATGAACCCTGAAACTTTAAAAAGCAGCTGAGTAGTTCAGCAGTCCAAATTAAAGAGATTCTCCAGTCCATAATCTCTTTGACATTAACAGAGCTTCTTGTACATCATCACTAGACCACAAGTATACGTGACAAGGCAGAAATAAAATAAGTGAGAAATGAGAGAAGTGATCATTTATCTAATTACAAAAAATAAACGTTAGTGGGAAAAATAAAGGAGACATTTCACGTCATGTTCAACTTAGTGTCACTGAAATCAGTGCTCACTAATCGTAACGTGGCCAACATTTGTGTTAGTGTCAATTTTTAATATATCTGTCTTTGTAAAACTCTGTATAAGAGCAGTACAGTTACTGAACTAGGGAGGAGTTTATGCAATAGAACAGGTAGTACCAGAAAAGAAGGTATTCTTCAATAAGTATGTTAAATGTCTTCTTTGGAAAACATTTCTTTCACTTTTCCAGCTAACATCTGCAATTGAATTTCCAAATATATATTCAATTAACAATACAAACGTGGAATTAACTTATTAAGTACCATATTTCAAAACCTACCTTTCCTGCATTCAGTTCAGAAATAGCTGCCAGAATTTGCTGCCTTGAACCGTCAGTTTTAATACCCAGTTCTTTCAGATCACCATCAGTAAGAGTAAGGAAGGCTTCCATATCCACCTGCATGTGAAAAAGGAAGAAGTGTTTACCTAGGTAAGATTCACTACTGAAGGATAGATTTTTTTTTAAAATTATATAAAATTACTGGAAATATATTCTATATTGTGTATGCAAAAAACTTCAATAAATTGACAACTTCAAATGGTACCTACTTTTCCACCCTGCTGTTGAATATTAAATCTGCTGTTAATACTTCAGTTGTTTGTTATGACATAGTTTAAATGTTCATGGATTTTATTGGTCTTTAGAAAAACACAGTCTTTTCCTTACTGCAACCGTTTGTTGGTCAGACTAAGGTTTTTCTCTCCTTTAAAAGCACAGCTGGATTTTCAGAATACTGTGTGTTTTTTTTCACTGCCTCCTAAGGAAAATTTAGGGTTTGTTCATAAATCAGTTATACTCTATCAGAACATCCACAAAGCTGTGATAAAAGCAAACATCCATAACTTCATATTGAGAGAAACTTCACACACCAGCATTTCTACAAAATGCTTTATTCCCTATCACTCTAGAGAGCAATAATAAGTCCAGAGTACATGGTGCTGAATTTTGAACTCCACAGCAATAGCAATTTATTACATGTCCATTCACTGCCCTCTGCCTTCCAACAAATAAACATGCAATGATTGTTTGCATTTGTTGATGCCTTAAACACTGAAATGAACTATTTTCATTTTCACTAATCATTTTTTTTAATTCCATCCTTCAGGTAAGTCACTGTTGCAGGTCTTATCTACAACAACACTCAAGTTCTCCAGTTTAAAATCACCTTCTGCTTATTCATAGTGGATAAAGTAGGGAAAGCAACCATCTCAGTGACTCACAGCCTGCTGTTCTCTGGCTGCAAGGTTCCAGCTGTGATTTCAGAAGTGGTACAGCAAGTCCTATAAACTGTTCATCCCCATTGGATATGGACATATATAGAGAAAGTAGGAAGTAAAAATGGAAGGAAAAAATATCTGAGGCATCTATAACCAAAATGTAGATTCAGTGAAAAAAGCATTGATATGTTCCTGGAGAATTCTAGGAATATGACTTTGGTCCATGTTTCAAGGTCCTTTCTGCAACTAGAAATGGTTGTAAAACTTGAATTTTTAAGTTGAGATTTTGGATCATAATTTTAATGCAATGTGTGTCATGTCATACTTTTTCTAAAACAGCAAAAAAATAAACATTTTAAAAAAATATTTACCTCTTGTTCCTCAAAAATAGGTTGATATTTCTCAAGGGACAATTTTTTAAGGATGCCAGTCAGCTCATCTGTAATGTCAGAAAAAAAAAAAGAAAAAAAAAAAAAGGGGTCAGAAAAGATTAATTGTATTGATCTTTGCAATGTTAACTGCTGAGGATATATTATCAAATGATATATTCCACACCATGACATACTGCAACATAAAACCAATAATATTTACTCTGCACCAAAAGTAAAAGTACTGTCTTATTGTAATTCTATCTAGTCATACCTTGGTAGGATAAAATCCTTTTGCTGTATCCTCCTTTCTTCCTCATAAAAACAATCTTAAACAAACTTTTGAGGACAGCTTTAATGCCTAAAATGCAGGTGCTTGGCCCTGAAAGGCTGATTCAGATCAGGCTATCTATACATCAAAACTTTTCAAGAAGGCAGTGAACTGAACGAGGAATTTCCATAGCATGATTCAAGAAAGTAAAATGTAGAGCAAGCACCTACCCACTCACTTATTGAAAACATTGATACAACAAGGGTACATGCAAATCTCTTCTGCTCAAGCAGCTGACATCCAGTCTTGAACATAGATAGCTGAAGTCCAACTAAGGTGAAACTTGAGCAGAATTTAAGTTTCATAAGGTTCCCTTCCCAGGCTAACAGGTCTGGATATTGGGCCTCCTCTCAAAGTCTGATCAACTTAAAAGCTGGAGGACCTGATAGCAACTCTTAAAACACTTTTGAAATATGATTACCTAGTTAAAAAACAAGTGCAGTTTTAGATTAACTCACCATTACCTCTCTTGATTACACAGTACTTCTCTGAACTCAGGATTCTGTTTATTTTTACTGTTATGGTGTCACAAACAATGCACGTATTACCAAAATTATCATCTGAACTAAAAAACTAATGTAAAATGAAGAACATATCATAGAAACATATAATAGGATCATAGAATGGCCTGGGTTAAAAAGGATCACAATCATCACCCAGTTTCAACCCCCCTGCTATGTGCAGGGTCGCCAGCCACCAGACCAGGCTGCCCAGAGCCACATCCAGCCTGGCCTTGAATGCCTCCAGGGATGGGGAATCCACATCCTCCTTGGGCAACCTGTTCCAGTGTGTCACCACCCTCTATGTGAAAAAAACATGACTGAAAACATTATACCATGAAACTATATTTAATATAATATACACTATGTAAACTTGCTTTCATTGCAAAGACATAACCATTCTATTTTCAAATATACTTTGGTTTTATTTCCTTCTTTGTCTTTAAAAACAAGGACTTATTTTGACAACTTGTTTGATATGCTTAACTTGTAAAGGCATACCAATCTTACACAATATTTTCAAGTTTTCCTTTCCTCTTTCTCTCTTCCTGTATTATACAGCAATTTCGAACAAAACCAGAAAAATGTCTCAATTTTGTAATTCCCACATTGAAAGTTGTTTCACCTTTGCTTTTTCTCTAAGTTTGGTTTTACTTACACTTATATCTAGTCTCCTTATCTGCATGCCTGAACAAAGAAGCATAGGTTCTCTGAGCTCTGCTACATTTAGCACCTCTTTGGCACTGTTCTATAGGAGTAGAAGTAGGATAAGGTTACCTTTCTCCAAGTTGTCACCACCTCCTTTTGCTCTCATGTGGCTTCTTCTTTCATTATTCTCTACATCACTGGTTCTCAGAATAGGAAAAAGCTGATGGTCCACCAAGTGATTACCTAAGAAAAAACCATGCACACTTCTGAATCACGCTGCCTACTGGTCATTCAAGCCATAACCAAAGAAAATGAACTGATAAATTCATTTCAGTTTACTTGAAATAAGAAATAATTAACACTACATAACTACTCTTCTGATTACTGCTGGGCCTCTAAGCTGTTACTGATGAAAAACTAACAATAAGAGAAGACCTTGAAAGAAAGGACCACTAAAGTATAAAAGCTTACAAGCACAGAACTACTTCAGCTTCTGACAATCTATACCTCCGCAAGAAACTTGCTGTATCATAGCTCTAGTGGTGCTGTCATAAAGCGCTGCTTCTCAAGGTGAGATTATAACAGCTGATAGCTTGGGGAATTCCCTTTCTTTTCCAAGAATCAGTTATTTTCCTCTCTATATATTTCTAACCTGACAACTTTTTTGTTATCAAGTCGTTATTGTAAAATGGCACTAACTGAAGCGTGAAAGGATTTTCTCCAGTCATCAGTACAATATGTTACAGCTAGGACACAATAAGAGGATAGAAAGTGGGTCAAATAACACCTCCCTTTAGGGTAGACAGGGAAGTACAGTGCCAGCAGAAAGTTAGCGTAAATGAAAATAAAAATCAATCCTGACACTTTCCAAACAAATAAACAAAAAACAACCACAGCGAATATAGGACATCTGCCTCTTGCAGAAACTAAATAAAAGTATCCACATCTCTTATTTAATAGATTTTGAGTCATGTTATTTTTTTTAATTTTTGGAATGTTTACAGAAAAAAAAAAAAGAAAGTAATTGATATTCTACTTCCAAATATCCTGTAGCAAGAGGACTTTTATATGTAGAAGTTGTAATTTAGACCTAAAAATTCAAGTTAAAAATAGATGATCTCACTGGAAAAGTATGAATTGTTATGAATCAAAAATTGTCTTTCCATAATGATGTGTTTCACTGAATTTATTAAAAACATTTTCATTTCAAATTTGGGGAGAAGTTTTCTACCCTTAGTAAGTGATGGAAAAGCATATTTAAGCCAGAAAATGGAGGAAGAAAGGATATGCCATAAAAGTGGCCTACATGCTCTATGATAGCTTCAGAATGGTAATTATCTCCCTCAAACTGGAAGCAATCATAGTTTTTGGACCATAAACACCCACTATTACTTCTGGAATGCAAATCTCAAAGCAGAAAAGACTAAAATATTTTTTTCTACGTAAGAAAATGTTCTCACTTTCATGCAGACAGACAATAGATCAGTACAATTATAGTTTTAAACACTATGTACTCTTGATAAATGAATCACTCGTAATTGCAGTGATCTACTCACCATCTTCTGTAATAGTACCACTGCTGGAACCATTGCTCTTGGCCTGTCTGTGAGAAGAGGAGAGAGAGGACTCCACGTTGTGAACCTTAGGAGACGGAGAGGGTGATGGGGAAGGTGTGAGAGTTGGTGATGTGCTTTTAGACGTAGATGAAGTTCCAGATGGAGGTCGTTTGTTCATCTCTGCTTTTTGCTACAGTTAATAACATAATTATTTAGGGAAGAAAAATTTTAAAAAGCATTTACCTATACATGACCTATATATATATATATATACCTATATTATTCAGCTTTTAGTTTCCTTTCTTTAAATCTTGTACAGTCCCTCCCTCTCATGGACAGCATTTGCAAATTGGTCAGTGTAACTTCATGGCACTTTTTAGATCAGTTCCAAATTTAGACAACATAATCTTAATGGGAGGACACAAGAGTTTCCAAAATGGTTACAGACAGTACTTTTCAGCACTTATGCTGCTTATTACAACAAAGTGGGCTGCTTAAGGTCTTGCAGCCAGTATGGATCCCTATGTAATTGTGTATTCTCAGCAGACACTGCTGTCCAGAAAATCATCCCAGAGGTGATATGTGAACATCTATAGTGAGATGCACACCAATAATATGTTTTATTATTGATGGGTAAACCTAACTCAATCTAGACATCTGAGCAAAAAGCACTAAAGAGTTGTTGCCTTTCTAACATACTAGCATAATTTCTATTTGAAAATCTTTTCAATAGAATTACGAACTGCATTCCCATGAGATTATTTACAGTGCATTATTACTCACTACTTCTTTATCCCCTAACATCTTCCACTGTGAGTGTGAATAATAATTAAACTTCTTACTGGCAGCAGTGTTGTAATGACAGGCCTTAAGATTAGCAGGTCAAAGCTCACAGGCACAGATATTATACCTTAATAGGCCAACTAATGGAACTAGGAAAAAAAGTATGATTTTTTGGATGTATAAGCAGTTCTGAAATTATTTCCAAGACGAAAATAAGCTGAGAGCAACTGCTGACAATTTAATTAGAAATATATTGTTCAGACCACCTCTGAAAGAAAAAACCTTTTGATACCTGTTCAGCAAGGGAGACTTTAAGGAGGGAAGAGGATAATAAAGTGATTTTGTCTACTAGAAAGAAAGAGACAGATCATTCATAACCTGCAGAGTAATTATGTGGGGTAGAAAGGAAGGAAAGATTATAAGTCCATAGCTTTTGGAGTCCAGCAGAGTTATAGATTTTTAGTCTTAATCTTAATTTTAAAACATGACTGGTAGTCCATTTAGAATCAGGGCTGACAGATCGCACAGTGACTGTTCATGGAAACTATTTTGGCATTGGTAGTTGCACAATTTTCTTTTTCTGACTGTTGCCCTCTGAAATTTCGCTTTTTAAATCACTGAAGAAGTTTGTGACTTTGTTTAACATCAAAATTTCACTTATTAAACATGCCTATTCCTTACTGTTCCCATAGAAGACATCACAGAATGAGAGAGCAAATGTAATTTTTGTTTCTTCAGGCAAAGCTCTAAGAAGAATCCTATGAACATGCAAAGAAAACAAAACAAAAAAAAGAGTTGTCTAGAGATTACATAAGAAAACACTGAGTTTTTCTCTTGGTCATGTGTATTAACAGTTGCAGAATAAAGGACTTCAGAACTAAAACTCCAAATTTCGTGCTTTCTTTCTCTTGCTGTCTGAAATTTAAACTTTTCCTGTGTGAACAAACACATATTTCACAACAGTATATAACATCTTCTGCAAGGATGCTGCTCTCTAGCATGCTCCTGTGCAGAGTCTGAAGATTTTACATCTTCATCCATGAAAATTTTGCTTTATGCAGCCATTAGCTTCAAAGTCCATACACAGAAATGGGCAGGTCATGAGGGTAAAGCTATTTCAGGAAATCCACAGAAAAGTCAGCACAGATAAGATATCCAGCGCTCGTGAGCAAAGCCTGATTTTGATAATGATATCTTGATGTTCATGCTGTTTAAAAAAAACATCTTGTGGACCAGTACCTGTATAATATTGGGATGAGCAGATCCTGGTACCCATTATTTAATGCTTTTCATTCAGGTTTGGAAGGAAGCTTTCCTCAGCTTTAGAGGAAAGCTTAGGAATAACTAACACGTGAAACACAAGCCTCAATTATGAGTCAAGGATGGAAGTCATAAGAATTATGAATTCAAAATAACAGAAAATACATGCCTCAAAATCAAGTATTACATTTACTGCTTGTAAAATAAAGTGAAAATAACAATAAAGCAAAATTGCATTTCATTATTAGGTTTGATCCTTTGTGTATTTGTAATTACAAGAAAGGTTTGTAAAACTGTAAAGTTTCCACTACTTTAGCAGTAAATTAATTAATTTTAGGCTTTGCAATGTCACACAGCTGTACTTATCAATCGCTCACGACTGACATGTGACCTATTAAAATAAGTTAATTTAGAAGCAGAAAAACTTACATTCATTTGTATCTTTACTACGTGTCCATTACCAGCTGTTTGAGCACACTGCATATCAGACAGGGTGGATGAAGGAGTTGCCTGGACTGGACTATTGTGTTGACTGGGCTTCTGTTCAGGTAAGCCTGCTGCTTTTCTTCTTTGGGCTGCAATCTGTGATAAAACATTGTCTGCACTGCCACCTAAGGAAAACAAACAAACAAAAGAAAAAACAACACATAGAGTCAAGGAGATCATCAGTTTTAAAGGTCTGTTAATACTCAATTCACCTGTCTTCACCATTCACTATCACTTTAGAACTGACTGTGTATGAGGGAACTTTAAGGTTCAGATCTGTTCCGCAACTTTCAGCAAAGGAGCAAAATACCAGCTATGAGAGGAGGGGAGCCAACCTTGTTTACGTGCACACACACATATGCACTGACTTTCATCCTCTTTGGATACATTTCCTGCATTGCTTCACCATATTTTCTTTACAGTTGGCAGATACAGTTCAAGCCACATATGCAAGCTCCATGAAATACATGCTGGAACATCCAGCTGGAACAAGTGTACATCTGAATCACCATGAGTGGATTCAATAAAATAAAAAAGTTTTTCTGATAGAAGAGTTAACCTATGAGACTTCTGCAACAGATGTGAGGCTTTTGCTTCCTTATGTAGGTGTCCAAAGTTCACTTCTGTTCCAACACTTCATAGAAATGTAGATTGTGCATCAGGTTCAAGTGACTTTCATATTAAAAACAATAGCAGCATGGTACCTGATCTGTTATGCAGTTCTCCTCCATGCCTATTAATTCCTGCAATGTTATTGGATCCACCAGAAGAATGAGGAGAATGGTTGAAATTGGTAGAATTTGAAGGAGATGCAGGTCTTCTTGCAAATGCTGGTAATTTGACTGGTCTCGTACCTTTACTAACAGATGTCTGAAAAAGAAAAAAAAAAAAATTATCTTCCTCAAGCAAAACAAAAATCAAACTTCAACAGCTATTTTACACATTTTAAGTTCAGGATCTTTCAATGAAGAAACAGAAGGATATACAAAATATTCTTTCTTTGCATATACATGTATATTTATACAAACATATTTAAATCTCTATTTATATAAATGTATATAGTATATTGAATATGTCTTCAATGAAAAAAAAATGACATCATAATAAAGGTATTAGGCCTCCTTAACCTTTGGCCAACATGAAATGAGTAGATGCAATGCACCTGTGAAAAAATATAGAAAAAATTGTGATTAGTGGCAAAAAAAAAAAAAAAAAAAACTTCTTTCATGCAGAATCCTTTTTTGTCTCTCCCATCTTACAGAACAGCTACCACCTCCTTCTCAGCCTTAATATCCTTCTTTCTTCCCAATGAAGCTGCAACAAGCAACATGAACTTTCTCTCCTCCAGCTGCATACTCATATTCTCCTCAACGTAAACATCTACCTGCATCATTTTACTATTTCAATTGATGCAGTAAAGATATACCTACATGCTAGCCAAATGCTCAACCACGTCTGCAACTTCCTTGAATTCTCCTTACACTCTATTGGCCACTGCTGACCATTTGATATATGACTCCTAAAGCTCAACTTTTTTGTGCTTCTTAACTTGTTACTCAAATAACTTCTTCCAGCTCTGACTTACAATATTTCTCTCCTCTGTTCCTATTCTCTGAGTAACACATTTCTCATTTCTTTCCCTACAGAAATGTAGCTAGTGGCTAGTCCTCCTTTACATGCTTTGCTCATCTCTTTATACATGTGAGCCACAATCATTTTTAGGATGATAAATTAAACTTTACCATCCTGAGATCAATTCCTTCTAATCATAGAATGGTTTGGGTTGGAAGGCACCTTTAAGATCACTTAGTTTTCCAATCCCCCTGCTATAGGCAGGGATACGTCCCTCTAGACCAGGTTGCATCCAGCCTGCCCTAGTGCACCACATTCCACCTAAACCTCCTTATTGGTGGTATTAAGCTAACTTTCACCTAAAACAGGTAGACAGAAAAAAAAAGTTGCTCTTCTCTGTGAGCAACTAGGAGAACAAAGGTTGTCAAGATTGTTAAGGTCACATGATCGTTAATTGGTAAAATATTATCACTTACTAAACTTCCCAGCATATTTTTGCATACGACACATCTCAGCAGTTTTTCTTCACTTCCTCCCAGTTCCTAAAAAACTGAGAAACCTTCTTCTCCCACAGCTTGTCTTCAGAACTAGAGCAGCTTTAGATATTCTAGAATGGCTATGCCTACTTTGGCAACTAATGCATAAGGGTGGAAGCAATAGTCACTTTAGCAGTTTGCAGCAAATTCCTTATGTCTAGTCATTTGTTCCAATGAACATCAAATAAGACATTTTATTTCACAGGAAACTTCCACACCATTTACATTCCTCCCACAGAGGTATGCATTATTCCTAAAAAGCAGACCTTAAAAGGAGAAGACATTGCTAAGACAATAGGTTCAAAATCATTTCTAAACATAGAACTGATGTGATTCACCAGCCAGCATGCCCCAGACATAATAACACACAGTATTATTTTTACATATTTCATTTGCTTACCACATCTGAGTTCCCACTACTGTTAAAATCGTGCTTGATTGCTCTCTGTGGCCAGGCAGTTCTCATCTGTTCAGCTTTGCCATCTTTGCTGATTCGTGTTCGATCAGAATTCCAAAGCTCAAAACTGGAGGGTGGTAAGAAAGGGGGTATCACTGCTTTCAATTTATCGCTAGGCAGCCTGGTAAATGGAGCACTGCTTCTCAACTGAGAGAAGGGAAAAAAAGAAAGGAAAACAGAAGTGAGATTCTTCTTAGAATGTTACTGGGTGCTCACGATGCTGTTTCCAAGTTAAATAAAAAGATGGAGACAAATGCATTTTTAAACAAAATTAAATGGAAATGAGACATAAAAGTACCATCTGTGAAGATGCATAGCACATAATAACAGACAGAATCCAAGGTGCATATTGGCATGAGGAAGTTCATTCACTCAGTACAAAGAAGTGGCACAAACTGTCCCTTTCTTCATCAGTTTTAACAGGAATGTTAACAAGCAACTTCCAAAGAAACAACAAACAGGATGCTTGGTAAAGCTGTCCTCTCTGATCTCCTAGATAAGACACCTGGAAATACTGAAAACCTGTTTGTTCCTACCCTACATGCATTCACCAGAAAAAAAAAAAGAAAAGAGCAGCACAAGTGATACTGGCTCCCTGGAGTTCTGTCAGTGAATCCTATCAAAATTTACTCAATCTTCTTAAAACAGAAAATAAAAGATCACCAACCAAATTTAATGACATCTCCATGGAGTAACCTGTAGGAGAACTTGAAGATAAAGCACAACAAAAGAAGAAACAGAATAATATAAATATACATCCTAAACTATTTTACGGTTTACTTTATTTCTTACTTTCAGATTGCTCTGTTTCATGTCTTCCTCACAGTGTACCACTTGTCACTGAGTAATCGGCCATTCAGTCAATCTATTTTACTAATTCGTTGCTGATCACTCAAAAGGATAACTCATGAAAGAAGCCAGCATTCATCAAGAGCTGTCATACTGTACTATTTGTACTACTTCCTAGTCTATAGAACAACATATGTATCACAGCTTGTCAGTTCCATTCCACTGACTACCAACCAGTGATAGTTCTATTCGTAATGTATATGAGTTGTATATCATGTAAAACAAAAACAAAACAAAGCAAAAGTAAAACAAACAACACAAGGAAGCACTAACTGCATTATCTTCTGAACATGCCAAGAATGTTTAACATACCATGGTTGTCAATAATTCATCATCCTTCCCTCCTTTTGCAGTGTTTACACCTGAAAAAATACATAAATGAAGTTTTATTTTCTGCATGCTCCTGCTTTTTATTCTTAAGGATAGCTTTTGTTTGCACAGAACTATAGAACCATTATGGTTCAAAAAGATTTCTAAGATCAGCTAGTACAACCATTCTAAAACATTCAGCAGCTGTAGCCTCAGTAAGCACAGAGAATTACATTTTCCACTGATGCCTCATATACCTAAATTAAAGTGAAGTCAGTAGTCTTTCTTCACATTATAAACAGTTGGACTTTTGCACAAAGAACCATACAATTTCAATAAGTGTTCTTTATAATTTGGGCTTTTCTGAACTTTTTTTCTCAGATTGCTTTTAAACATACTGATTTTCACAATATAAATTATTTTATTGAGGATAGGAACAACTCCTGAGTGAGCTGTCCATTCCTTGACAAATTTAAGAGTTCCTGCTACAAAGCAGTACCAGTGTTACTGTAGCATTTCCCTGCTGAAAGAAGGTTGCCCTCAACATTTAGCACCATCAACAGTCAGGGGTACAAATGTATCTCTTTCTATACCATACAGATACAATTTGTGACCTTTCAGCTACACTAAACTGAACAAGAACTAATAAACCAGAAATAATATAATCTCAACTATCCCATAAGAGTTCACTTCCTATCAGACAACTCCAGCTTTATCACTACCTGTGTTATTTGTGACCCAGGCCATAGGAGCATCAGTAGTTCCAGAGGAGTTTGTGTCACTCTGTGGAACTGCTTTCATGGTGGAATTTAATGAAGATTCAGGTTCATCAGGAAAAGGCCCAAACTGATTGGAAGAAAATCCATGGCGCAATGTCTGAGTCAGCTTCAGCTTGCGGAATCGATTGGACATCCTGCTCCACCAAGACTGGATTGAGAAGGAAAAAAAGAACAATTTAGTTCCAACTAAAATAAAAGCACGAGGAAAAGAAATGTACAACTAGGTAATCCTTACTGCAGTGACAAAGGAGTTCCAGAGTGAAACTACAAATGCAATCTTAAATTGATTTGCAAATATCAACAGAATCCTTCTTCATCAGGCATAGGTAAAATTAATCTTTGTCCTTATTCTTCATTTGGAAAATAGCTTACAATACTTTTGCACACTAACTCAAAAAATGAAGTAGACAGCAATTTTGTTTTAATTTGAGCCAGAAATCTTTACAGCTACATGGCAAATACTTAACCTGACAATCAACTTTCAACTTTACCATCCATTCCTCTGTTCTGTGGCATCAATGAATGGGAATGCATATTTTCTTCTTCTTAGAGGCATACATAGAAATTATTGGAGCTGCATGGAAGCCTCTCCTTCAGATTTTGAAAATTAGTGGCAAACCAACAGAGTTCTGACATATTACTGTCAAAATCAAGATTCACAATACATATAGTGCTGCTGTACAGGTAACTTTAACACTGTCAGACTGAAAAGAGACTATAGGCTGCCAAAGAACAAGGCAAGGAAATAAAACAATACAGAAAACAATACTGCCTAAGCACTACTGCACCTGGAGCCCCTACCTATGTAGGTATATCATATATAAGGATAATGTCCGAACTTTTCTCAAAACAGACTTTATCTAAATAGGTCACAGATTTCTGTATTTTTGTAGATGGATGATGCAAGATGCTTCCAGTATGGAGGATGGTTCCCCTGTTACATTTCTCTAGGCTACACAGAGCTTACAGTTTATATTAAGAAGACCCATACAGTTTGTATTAAACTTCATGTGGCTTGGGGGCAAATAAGTCAAGATTCTAAAGATGGTCTGATTAGATCTTAATTCTTTGCTTTCTGAACACTTAAAAAAAATTAGTCATTTAAAAATTATAGTACTTCATCAAGACTGCTTTATATGATGTCCAGTCCAGACACGTACTTTTGTAGATTACTCTTTATACTTAGCCATTACTCTCACCATACATATCCCTCTCTCTCCCTGACATTTAATAATTTTAACTGCTTATTGATATAACTCTTCCCAGCTGTCATAATGTAGAAATAAGCAATATAAGCTGTAAACTTATTTCCCATAAATCAATCACTCTAGCAAATGATCATTAAGATGATTTTAAAATCCACACAGGGTATTAGTAATGGACAAAGTACTCAGACCTTTGTATCTCTTTGGAGCCATAACTAATAAAGATTTACATTACTTTCAGCAACAAAGACCTGAAGGAAAAAGGCAATGGAGACAAATGGTTCTGAGAAAGAAACAAAAACCACAGAGTTCAGCATTTATTCACCTGCCAAAAGGAAATCAAAGAGTGAAAAAATCTCTCTAGTTCTAATGTGGAGAACAATGAGCTTACAAAAGGGACTGCTTGTACAATGTGGTTTGCTTGTAAAGGGATCAAAATAACTTCACTGAGCAAAAAGATCACATGTCAGTTCCTCTCATATTTGCTACTCTTTACAGTGCTTTTGATTTCTTAACATATGCTCTCATCACAAAGTCACCTGAAATAAAGTAAGAGCAGCCACTACATTACAGTACAGAACAGCTGTACTACTATCTGGTAAGAAAGGAATTCTAGCAGAGAGGTTAATTTGTCTTCTGGGCTTAGAGTACACTCGTCTGAGCTTTGGAGTCTTCAGTGTGCTGCCGCAGCAGTTGTGGCCTGTCCATAAACCTTCTGTCTCACAGACATACAGAAGCTGGAATAAAGGGTTTTAAACTAGGTTGAAAAAAGCCAAGTAACATAAATGTATTGACAGATGAAAATAGCATCTGTCAAAAGGCCAAGATCTAGTAGCAATGGGAGAATGCAGTGGTATCAAAGATTAGAAAAATGGTGCTGCCCCTTGAGAAATACCTTAGATGTTTATAGCAATATTAGAAAGTTGGCATGGGTTTGTCAGAAATAAATCACACCAAATCAATCTTTCTCTTTGTCAGGATAACTGGTTAAAGTGGGCTGAAGGGAGGAGAAAATTTGACATAGCTTGACATTAATAAATCTCATCACTATTCCATGTACAACACTCTAAATGAATGAGGGAAATATGCTCCCAGTAAAAATAATCTAGGGAAAGCAACATGACCAAAAGACATACTAAGAAACAAATTGGCAACAATTTACTCTGAAACTGGGAGAAAATATTTAGTGGAATAAAACATGAGCTTGGAAATATTCATTAATAAAAGCAATGATGAAACAGAATTTATTTTGTATAGTTTAAGACATTGTATAGTGTAAGACATCTGAACAGATGCTCTAAATAATACTGATAAATTTACATTTTTCAGTAGGACTCAAGGTGATAAGTAAGAAGAGAAAATCAAGTGTAAAATACATAAAAAGGAATAAGCAGCAAAGCAGCTGCACTGTAGAAAAATGGAAATCAGAGCTGCATCATCCCACTAAGTATAGGTCCTGTAAGAACAGATCTACAGAATTCTGCTGCTTGATAAGAGGTATGTTTCCAGCCATTCAATGAGATACACAACTAGGACCCTAGTTAGAATTTCATGACTTGTTTTGGATACCTCATCTTAAAACAGATAAAGACATACTAGAAATAATATGAAGTTTAGGAACCATAGCCTGCAAACAAGGAAATTTGAGTGAGAAAATAGTAAATAAGAGGATGAAGAGAATTTGATACCTAAATATTTATGTAATTCTTCTAAAGATGAAGCTGGACACTTATAATTGAAAAATAATCGATCAGCATAGAACATAGCAAGAGAGATTTGGATTAGATCAGGGGAAAAAAAACTGACTTTAGGAATAGACAAGCAGTAGAACTGGGTGTGGAGGGAGATCATGAGATCATCACAGTGAGAGAAAGGAGACTAGAATCATAGAATCATAGAATCACCAAGGTTGGAAAAGACCTAAAAGATCATCCAGTCCAACCGTTCACCTATTCCCAATAGCTCCCACTAAACCAAGTCTCTCAACACAACATCCAGCCTTTCCTTGAACACCCCCAGGGTCGGTGACTCCACCACCTCCTTGGGCATCCATTCCAGTGCCTGACCACCCTTTCTGAATCATAGAATCATAGAATCACCAAGGTTGGAAACTTTGTAAGTAAGTAAGTAGAAACTTTGTCAAGGAAGCTCCTGTCATACTCATTTGTTCTCCTTAAAAAAAGGCAAGTGGGCCCCTGAAGCTCCCTCTCATTCTTCCATTTCCTGTGATTCAGAAGATTCCATGTTTTGTCATTTGCACTGACCTAGATAGAAAATTTATGTTTTGGTTGAGTCACCATAAATACCTAACTGAAAACTTCTGGGCAATTTGTTTTACAATCCTGGCTCCATGCAGAGAAGTTGTCCACAGGGAAGAACAGCTGTTGCAAAAGACAGATCCTCACTTAGGCATTCTCCTTTCACACTGGTCAAAAGCAAGATAAGTTTGATGACCACCCAGCAACTCTGAGAATGTCATTTTTACTCTCCAAACACTATAAGAAGAATAAGATGTGGAAAATACAATCAGACAAAATAGTTAATAAAGCATTATAAGCAAGAGGAAGCTATCTAGGCTTACAGTTTTCTAACTATCTATCTGTTTAAACACACACACAGGAGAATTATATAGAATACAATTTCTGCTGGAAAAGTGCTTGATTAAGACTTGTAGATAATATGAAGTTTTGTTGCTTTGAGACCAAACATTAAAACATTCTAAAAGTTGTGGAATATGGTCCAAGCACGACTTTCTGAAGAAGGGGAGAAATTGGGCAAGACCAGAGAACAGCACAGGGTGTGCCACTGAAGTACGCTGTAGTGACTGTCTTCTCTCTGGGTGAAATAAACCAGGGATCAGGGTGTGATACACATAAATATATTAAATGTGAATATTCATATTTAAATCTTCATCAGTGACAAATCTTTCAAAATTACTTTTTTTCTACTTTCACCTTGAAATCCCACATGACTCCAATTCAGGCCCTTGCCCCATATCTCTGCAGGAGTTGATCTGCTTTACACAATGTCAAAGACTAGGCAAAGCTAGATAACTGCATTCCTAAAAGGTCCATCGAAATTCATACCAAGGGATAATCATATGAAAATAACAACTTGTCACTTCAAGAATTGTAGAACAGATTCCAAAGTAGAACTGTAAATGATCTTCAAAATTCATGTCAGGAATAGTCAGGAAATTAGCACATGTGTTTCCAAGATTCTGGTACTGTTTATGTAAAAACTGTGAGCTCAAGATGGAAAGAAACTGAGGCATATAATCACCAAAACATGTTCACCTAAGCAAATAAACACAACAACAACAACAGAATAAACTAATATGTTCTTTTCTTCTTTTTTTGAGGACAGACCACATAAGTCACAATATCCTTATTCAAGTGGCACCCACTGTTTTTTCCTACTGCTTAATTGCTAATTTCTAGTTAAGGATAACAGCATTGCAGTTACTCTACACAGAGGACATGTAAGCTCTCCACTCTTGCACGTTCCTCCACTTTTTATATTAGAGGTCTGCTATGACCTTCATAATTTTCAGTGCCAACTTCCATTCATGATTTAAATGAAGTCTACACATCCTCCTAGAAACTTGCTGCTTCATGATGAATCTAAACGCCTCCTTTTTATTATTCTTACATTTAGATGACAGAAACAGCCTCTCAGTTTCTTTGGCTGTCCTGCACACAATCACAGAATTTTCAAATACATAACCCTAATTTCTGTTACCCTCCTACATCATTTTTCTTCCTTTTTGTGTCAACTACAAAAGCAAAATATAAAGAACTACTGTTGCAATTTCTATCTAGAACAAATACATAAAAAGCAGCTTCTCAGTGTGTCAGGAGATGGAAAAAAAATCCAGTAACACATCCACTCCCATTCCAAAGAAGAGAAGATTAGTTGTGGGTACAGGAAAAGTCTATGAAAATTAGATTACATTGCATGATTTAAAACTAGGATCATAATGGAAATTCAGTTCCAAACTTATGAATGTAGTACCTTCCACTATTTAATTATCACCCCTACTTCTAGGCACTGAAATATACTTTGATGCTGACTCTTCTTTAAAAGTCTTCTCTTTGCCTTGTTACCTGAAGAGGAATAAAACTGGACATATACTACATTTCATAAAACTATGAAACACTGCCAATTAGGAATTCAGAAAGGCAAAGATCCCAACAACTAGTTACAAATTAGTTATAAACTACTTCTCTGAAATGACCTTCTCTGCTTCACACATGAAGGATGAATAAAAGCATTTACCTTTAGACCTCCTTTGTCATCTGGCAGCACTGGGACATTTAAGGATTGCCTACTTCTGGAAGAAGGCAAAGATGATCTGTTGTTCATTTTATTCTTGTCTTTGTCTACTTGCATGCATGCTGATGCGAGTAACCGTACAAGTTCTGTGTCTAAAAGAAATAAAGATACCTTTTATTCTATTTTGCTTTGCCAAATCACAACTGATAATGCTGATGATTTTCCTGTAATTTCCACTAAAGTTTAATAATAAATCTAAAACTCTCAATGCAGATGAGTACTGACATCTTTGTTTCTTGTCCTGTTTCCCACCCCTTCTCCCCACACAATGAGCTGTAGTCTTACCATCACCTCTCTAAAGATGTTTAGCAGTATAAATAAGAATATGATTCAGTTGAAATCACTGCTGTGACCAAGTGAACTGCCTGCTCTGGTATTCTGCATAAGTTCAGAACAGCATTGTGGTGCTCCCTTTTCTCACCTGACATAGAATAGAGCAGAGAAAAATGAATATTCTTTCTTCAAGTGCAGGTTGCAGAAAAAAGGCTTGAAATTAAATCCCAAAGAGAAAGGAGATGTTCAGCCTGGACAATGAAGGGACTGAAAAGACATGGTAAGAAAAAAAAAAAAAAAAAAAGAGAGAGAAAAAAAGTAAGAAAAAAAGGAAAGGAAGTGGCAGAAAAAAGAACAAACATGAGATGAGGACAGGAAAGCAAAAAAATATTCTGTAAAATCGTGTTTTACACAGAAATAAGGAAAGACTTTCAGAAGGGCAGACAGAACTGACCAATATATTCCTCTTTCTGAAAGGCAACAAGATGAACTATTTGGTCCTACAAGAAGTTAATCATATGAAAAATATATTCACTGTATTCATTTTCTAAAATTTCATACTATTAGTTATCAACTTTAGACAAAGCAAAGATACATGCTAGTGACCAAAAACACTATCTTGAGTAAACACAGAGAAAACACACTAATTCCAGTAGCAGTATGGATTTTCAAATTTGGAAAAAGTAATTTATGTACCAGGTGAGGTCAACAATAAAGTCCCAAATTAGCTGGGCTAAAAAAACTACAATAAAATCTAATTGCGGTCTCTCCAAAGCATGCTGATTTTTCCAAAAGCAGCTCCCGTAGCTAACAATTTTAAGACTAACATGTGACTTTTCTTAGTTTTGTATGTGGAAGTGATGCTTGCCTACCTACATTTTTCCAAATAGGCTCAAGTACATGAACTGGTGAATTGCTGTTGAGGTTTGTCATTCCTTTTTCTGCAACGGTGAAATTGATTAGTACTTCATGGTACTGGTAATGGGAGGATGGTTGGACTAGATAATCTCGTAGGTCCTCTCCAACCTTGTGATTCTATGACTGCACTCTCTTTGTCCTGACCCTACACTGCTGCTCACTCAGTGGAAACTTCTAGCTCCAGTTCCTAGTTCAGTGCTAAAGACACTACAGAACACATGAGCCACAACAATTAAATAACACTGAACAGGATCTGATGACAAAAGCACCTCATTTTGGAGTACCTTCAAAAACAAAAACAAGAGGAACAAACTCAATTAGCTCATATGGTTATTTATCCATCTGAACAATTAATTCAGTAAAAATATTTTTCAGACACTATCCTTACTTGGTCCAGTAAGGCATGGACCTCAGCCAATCATCTGTAGGAACCTCAGTGTAACTTTCAGAATTTAAGAGTTTATCTGTTTATGTTGCAATTACAAACACTTCCTTGGTGCTCTCTGAAATAGCATACCTGGGTCATTCAGCAGCATTATCAAGTCAAAAGCAGTGTATCCATTTTTTGCCCGAAGATTGACATCAGCTCCTTGGTTTAATAAATACTTTACAACTTCTTTGTTTCTTCAAGGCAGAGAAAAAAAAAATGCATTGCTTATATGAGAGAAAGAGATAAAGAGAGAAGACCAGTGCTTCATTTCTATCCTTTTACACCATTTCTTCTCAATTACAGATCAATTTTACCTTTGCAATAGCTAACCACGTATAAAATTTATCCACAATTTAGTCAAGAGCTCCCATGATTCCTTTGTCACACACTTTTTCTTACTACAAACTGAACTAATTGGTATGCAGAAAGTCTGCTTTAAAAAACTAATTTAAATAGTTAGTTTCTTAAGCTGCTCTTTGGAAATAATCCTGAAACTTGTTGCCAATTTCCCAATGAAATTTCGGACATAAAGCAGGTAGAAATACAAAGATCAGTCCAGAAATCACTATAAAGCATCATTAATAAATAAAAACAACTTCATATTCGTAACAGCTAAGAAATTGCATATAATAAAAGCCAAAGTGACTAAAAATAATTTTGAACTCCAGACAGTCTTCACTTAGAGATAGATATTTCACTGAATTGTCTGGAATGCACAAAAAGATCAGCAATAAGTGATATTACAAACATCTTCTAGCAAAAGCTCATAAAAGCAAGTTGCATAACAGAACATCCAATCCTCATCAATCCCTCTCCTTTCTCATATTCTTCAAAAAGTAAGCAGGACTTGCCTTGCAAATTAGAACCAATACTGTACTACAGCCTACAGAATAAGTCAACAGACTGCAAAGTTATGGAAAACATATTCAATACAAAATTCCTCGAGACTGACCTTGTATAAAAGCAGTCGCATATAACCAACTCAAAAGAACAAATATTCTTAAGCAGCAATAGTTGACAACCAACTCTACCACAGAAGCTGACAAACAGATCTCAGCATCTCCACTTCAGAGAATTATTTCTATCTGAAGACACACCAAATAAAATCAACCTAAAATGAAGAACAAATGTTCTTCTTGTCTTCTAATAAAACCTCTGCATACTCTCATTGTAGCTCCTCAGCATTCTTCCCTTACTTTTCTTCTACTCCTTAAAAATGTGTTCTTCATCCTGCTTTCCCATTCTGCACCTTCAGAGCACACAGAGTAACTCGATCCTTCAGAGTTCTTAGCTCACATAGAACTTGCTTGCAGAGATCATCCCACCAACTGCTTCTAACAAGGGGTAGCAGAGATTCTTTTGAGTATAAGGATTTTCAGTCCTTGTTTTCACAGACAAGAGGAGTACCTGAATACAGGAGCCTCCTGCATTTAAATATTGCCAACTGTAGGACTGAGATTACACGTGAAGTACCCATCCTAACTTCTGGGTTTTGACTCTTTATAAAACAGCCTTAGAGAAAACAAGTTTTCTGGTAAACATGTTTTGGAAAAGTTAATGAAAACTTCTGAAGAGGGGAATTGTAAGAATGGATTTTGGACCAGAAAACAGGGCATAAGCAAAGGTGACTGCCTCGAGCTTGGTATAGGCTTTCTAAGAAGATGCAAATTTCTGTTAGACCCGAACAGCACTTTACTTACCCATGGTATGTGGCCTGCATTAGTGCTGTCCAACCATGAACATTATCTTGTTTGTCAACATCAGCATTTTTTTCAACAAGGAGCTGGACAAGAGGCAGCTGTCCGGTTACAGCTGCAATCATTAATGGAGATGCGCCATCAACATTGGTAACATTGACTTGACTTGAGTCTTCATCAACTATCTCTTTAACCAGCTGAAAGTTGCCTGCAAAACAATGATAAAAAAATAATTTACACATCAGCAGTAGATAACTTCTCAGACAGTGAATTAATACATATTTAGATTTGCTGACACTGGCCTACATTAACTGGAAATGGCTTACATAACTAAGCCATAAAGGCTGTACAAATGACAGAATATCTCATGCAGAGTATGTAACTTTTCCATAAAATTGTCCTGAGATAATGTACAGGAAACGGCAGCGATGCTCAGATACAGTCATTCAGCACGATTAAGATCCCTGTTCAATTTCCATAGACAGAAATCACAGAAAGACACAATTCTAGAATCAAAAAGAACAAAGACACTCTGAAAGGTGTTGGACCTTTACTTAAGTAGAAAAAACAACATCCAGTGTCATACTGGCCCATAACTCCTTCCACAAGCGTGGTTCTTCTATTTAAAACCACTGCTATTGAGAAGCCACAGCCTCTGAGGGAAAGAGTCCATTACAGTGCTCAACCTTCTTGTACTCAGAAAGGAGTTCTTTTTTTAAACTCTGGTTCTGATATTTAAATCAAATCTCCAATCTTCCCTACTCCTTCATAAAAAATAATGCATTATTCCTGTCATCTTTTTTAAAAGCAAACCTAATGTTCACATTTCCACATAAAAGAGGCTGATAGTCACCAAGATTACAAAAAGCTATACAAAATATGGGTAGTTTTTTTTGTCTGATTTTTTTTTTTTGTCTAAGTCATACTAAAGAGAGGAAAAGGAATTTTTAAAAAATGTATGAGGTTAGTCAGGGCCATCTTTTGAAGAGAGTTTAAATTCACCCAGCTCCCTTACTTTTTTTGATGTCGTATGGCAGACAAAAGATGGAAGAAGCTAAGAAGAAAAAAAGATCTCTGATTGACTATGTACCATTGCAGAAATTGCAATTGCATTGCAGAGGCAAAAACAAACAAACCCACAACTGCTGTGCTGATGAAAATATTTTCACATACTAAAACAAAACAAAACGACAACTTAATATACTGCTTCAGGACATGGATTTCCCTCAACAGAATCAATGATGTCAGTACTTTCCTTGGAAAGATTGTCAGAACTCCAGATAAGCCCTGCAGGCACCATGCCACCCACAATAATAATCTAATTTCTTGGAAATAGAAAGCACAGAACTGATTTTTCATGTCTCAATTCAATAAAAGACATCAAGTGGCCTTTTTTAACATAGAAGTACATCACAGACTTTGTTAAACAGAAACCCTGGAACTCACAGAAACTTCAGAATTGAACTCTGGGGTCCTGTCACTTCTTACCGCAGCAAAGCTTTTTTATAACCAAGTAGTTTAGAAAGCAAACAAACAAAAAAGAAAACAACAATGCACTGACTAATATTCATTTGGCTCCCTAAAACTACTTCTGACCCAGCAATAACATTTTCAAACCTCAAACTATAGGTCTCACAAGTATGAGAAGGGCAGATGAATTGAAATCTGACTGACTCAAGGATGAGCTGAAGCTTACTAATTCTCAATGCATGTACCACAGTCAGCAGGGGTACAAACAGCTTTCAGTGCTATATGGATCACAGAATCACAGAATGGCCCGGGTTGGAAGGAACCTCAAGGATCATGAATCTCCAACCCCTCCCACCACAGGCAGGGCCACCAACCTTCATTTTTCATACTAGACCAGATCGTCCAGGGTCACATCCTACCTGTCCTTGAACACCACCACAGATGGGGCATCCACAACCTCTCTGGGTAGCCTGTTCCAGCACCTTACCACTCTCATATTAAAGAACTTCCCCCTGACATCCAACCTAAATCTTCCCTCCTTCACCTTAAAGCCATTACACCTTATCTACTCTTTCAAAGAGTTGACTCCCCTCCTGCTTATAGGCTCCCTTTAGGTACTGAAAGGCTGCAACGAGGTCGCCCCTCAGCCTTCTTTTATCCAGGCTGAACAAGCCCAGCTCCCTCAGCCTCTCTTCTTAGGAGAGATTCTCCAGCCCTCTGATCATCTTTGTGGCCCTCCTCTGCACCCTCTTCAACAGCTCCTTGTCTTCCTTGTGCTGGGGGCTCCAGACCTGGACACAATACTCCAGATGGGGACTCATGAGGGCACAGTAGAGAGGAACAATCACCTCCCTGTCCCTGCTTGGCCACCCCTCTTCTGGTGGAGCCCAGGATACCATTTGCTTTCTGAGCTGCAAGAGCCACTGCTGGCTTATGTTTAAGTTTTTCATCCATCACGATGCCCAGGTCCTTCTCTACAGGGCTGCTCTCAACGACTGCTACTTCCAGTCTGTATATATACCTGAGATTCCCCCGGACCAAGTGCAAAACCTTGCACTTTGCTGTGTAGAACCTCATTAGGTTCACTCAGGCCCCCCTTTTGAGTCTGTTGAGGTCCCTCTGGATGGCATCCCTTCCTTCCACTGTCAACTGCACACTCAGCTTGGTGTCATCAGCAAACTTGCTGTGGATGCACTCAATTACATCGTTGATGTAACTGATAAAGATGTTAAAGAGAACCAGTCACAAGACAGACCCCTGGGGACACCACTCATTACCAGCTTACACCTAGGCACAGGACCATTAATCACCCTCTGTCTGCGGCCTTTCAACCAATTTTTTATCCATCAAGTGGTCCACCCATTGAATTTGGAGATAAGGATGTGGTGGGGAACCATGGCAAAGGCTTTGCTCAAGTCCAGGTAAGTGACATCAGTTGCCTTCCCTTTGTCCACCAATGCTGTCACTCACACATCATAGAAGGTCACCAGATCAGATTTTCTATGCCACAGATTGTGTACAGTTCCAGACAGGCTTACTAAGCCCACTGCATATCAGGACTGTATTAGCCCCACTGCCTGGGGCATCTTAGCCCAAGTAAGGGAAGAATGACAGGAGAAGGAGGAAATCTCTCCTGAGACTATCATAGGTCTCATGGGACTCTTCTCATGTTGTCATCGGATGTAACATTTAATTTCCTAAGATTTAAAATTCTTCCCATGTTTAAGAAGATAAATAGGTAACTAGAAAACAGTTAGTCACCAGGAATGCAACCCATCACAGTCTGGATCAAATTTAAATCAACAGTATGGCTCTAGCTTTTTCTGTTTTCCACAAAATAGATTCATTAATGGTGCGCTCACAAAAGTCACTCTTTGTCATGAGAGAACAGACAAGATTTCAAGTACTTCTTTCTTGAAACAATTTTTAATAGCAATTACAATGCTTATATGGAGTAGAGGTCAGCATGCTGTTTGCAAAAAATTAGTAAATCTGTTTTTTGAACTTAACATATACAAGAAAAAAATGTCATGTTGAAGTAGCACAGTCTTAGAAAACACTAAATCACACCACTGTGGCACGAAGGACATGACCAGGATCTCATAAACATTTTCTCATGTTAGAATGGGAAGAAAAATAAATTCAAACCACAGAAATAATTGTACTTTTAAAAGTGAAAGGGAAGAAAGCAGTCATGAAAACAGAAAGCATTTCAGTTTCCCATGTTAGCAAATAAGCACACTGAGTGGTTACAGAACAAGGCAATAGAAAAATCCTTCCAGCTTACCCAATTTCAAAGCATGAAAGATGTCAGGTTGCCTCTTCTCTGTATCTGAAAAGCATAAATACTTTTATTAACAATATTTAAAATGCAAAAATTTCTTGTAAAAATTTACAGCAAAAACTTTTTAAAAATGAATTCTGCACAATTATACTATTAAATAAATATTTGCATATACATTTTATAAGAACAAAGAATGCACAGATAACTTTTATTCCCTTTAGTAAGAATCACTTACCTGTATGGTAAACACTGTAAACCTGTAGGCTAAACACTGTAGCACCATAGCACTGGTACTGGCTTTTTGCCTTTCAACTTCCATTCTGCATCAGAAAATTGTATTAGGAAATTTCTGTATTTCCTTCCTGGAAGATCTAAGTATCAATTAGAGAACCACAGTATGCTTCTGTGGTCAGGTGAGACCCTCTGTACAACAGTTAAGATTCAAATACTACAGGATTGTTTTGGAAAGTGATTCAAAAAGAGTTCTGTAAGATGACCCATTTTTTCACTTTGTCTCAAGTACTGACAGGTTAACTTGTGAAGGTCACAAAAATAATAGTGATGATCAAATGCGATTTGCACATTAATAGAAATCCATCACTCCTAGATCATCATGACCAAAAAAACTACTGTAATTATTTCAGCTTTAATACTTTGAGTGAAGAATGTTTCCTTCTGTATGCCTTCCCAGTGTTTTGAAACCATTGATTTTGCAGCAGATGAGGGAAAAATAGTGACATGTTTTGCACTTTCCACTCAAACCAGAAAAATAAATTTCCTTCTGTCTTCCAAGGCATTACTGACACTAGAGCCAATGGGCCAAGAAGTCTTTAAAGAAAACAAGATGTTGAGAGGTCTCCCAGGACTGATTCAGAAAAGGTTAATGTTCATAGCTTGACTAAAAAAGTAACTTGAAAATGCTGAACAAAGGCAATTGCTGGAAAGTCTGAAATAACAGAAGAAACTGTGTCAGTTCTATGTTTTCTTCTGATTAAGAAACTGCTAACAGAAGGAACCATATGTAAGCACACTGTTAGAAAATATTTCAAAAGACTAGTTGAGGAAAGGACGAGACTTTGTACTTGGCATGCACAAAGTCTGGAAGAGAGGCAGCCTAAGGGAGCAGGGGACCACAAGGAGGTGCCAGAAGGAAGGACTACCGCCCGTGTAAGCTGAAGTAAGGACAAGGACTGTACACAGGCAACGCCCAGGCCTTCAGAGGCAGTACTGATTTTGTTACTGAAAGCATCCGAGAGAAAAGAGGTGCATTCATTTGGGATGCAATTTGTCCTGTGCACGGTAGTGGCCCAGAAGACAAGTTCCTTTTTTGTTGCCTTCCACAGGATATGCAGACTGCAGTGCTAGAGTAGACTAAAGCCATGGTCAAACATCACTGTGGAAATTTATTCAGATGTTTAATATTTTTTCTCTGTTCTCCACTGCAATTAGTTATTACTCTTCTGCTGGTGGAAACACCCCCTCAGATGAGGTAGCAAGAATACTCATCCGCTTTAATGCAAGTCCATTCTTCTAGCTTAAGCACACCTTTTCCATTCTTTAAGTTGAATGATTACAGAAGGCCTTCAAGACTCATCAAGCTAACTGTGCGTGCACAGAACTTACATGCAAAACAGAGGGTATTGCACTAGCAAATCCCACAGATGCCTGATTCTGTGTAAAGTAACTAATCAAGGTCTCTTTCTCAGAGGGTGGTCAAGAGCAAATGTCAGCAGTCAGCCAGTTCTACCTGGTAGCCTGGCTGTGAAAGTTGTTGCTCCAAACTTAACCTAGAAGTCAGCACCTGACTGAGTTCAAATCTCCTCTGAAGCATAAGGAAGTGTCAGATTTCTGTCCTTCCTTCTTGAAGTACAAGGGAAGCTTGACCCGCAGGAATCAATTTAAGTAAAAATTAACAAGCTTTAAGTAGGTGACTGGGATTGTGGGTTATCTACCCTGCACTGTAACAGAGAAATAATTAGCTAAGATTTAAATAAACCTCTCCAGGTATCACAAGCTGCAGAGAGCTTAGAGTGGACTAACACACCCTGAAGGCTTTCTACCACTAGGACTGAATGAGTGGAAGTACATGGGAAAGGTTTGTTAGGGTCAGTCCTATCCTTAGATTTCATTGCAAAAACTTTAGTGTTAGAAAACCAGAAGCCTATCCTGCCTTGCAGCTTTTACAGATCCTCTTTTGCTGTCAGCATAAACAAACTTCTGGAGAAATAAAATGAGTAAATCCAGAATATCTTAGCAAAACTAGTGTAAGGCATTTGTAACACTTCAAATTGACAGCTGAAAACAAATAGGCTCAGCCTTTACCTTTAATAAAAAAGAAAAACCTAGGAAATTGGAGGAATAGTAACAGAATAATACAGATTAACAGAAAAATATCCTGTCAACAGAATACAAATTTACTTAGTAATTCAAAAAGAAAATTACTAACAGCAAATAAAATACCGTTCTGCCCTTCTGGTTCATTATGTGGTACTAAACATAATGTTGAAGTTTGGATAAAAAGTGTTGCAGTCAAAAGTTTGCTCCCATCTTACTTAGCCTTCAGATCATCTAGTAATAAGATTGTTTTATATCCTTCAATTCTCTTGGCTAAAGCTACCATCACATATTCATTAACAGCATAGTTACAGGCTGCTTCTTTATCAGTTCCTTTATCTCTTTCAGTGCATAATATATGCATTACAATGCAGAATAAAAACCACCATAAAAGCAAAATTTCTGAATGCCATTTTACTTGAGATTTGCTTTGAAATAAATTTATTTTCATCCAGTTTATATGTGCGTTAGCACAGTCTGTGGACACATGCAGGCGTATTCATGTTTGAGAGGAGAAAGTTGCTTACAAATGTTACAAAGTCCTGAAATTATTTAAGTATTCCCCTCCCTTGGGATCAGAAACATAGTGACTCTTCTAAGTCACTCGAGGTCTAAACTTCACCACTAAACACAATATCTTGTTTGCCATTTAAATTCCTCTATCTTTGAACTTTCAAGTTGTTTGTTTGTTTGTTTGTTGGTGGTGGTTTTTTTTTTTTTTCCCCCCTTCAGCTATCAGTCAAAAAGGCTCTTTAGTGTTGGAGTTCTTGTCCTTAATGTGGGCATTTTATTAATCACTTCTCTTAGTTACTTCAGGAAACTAGACAAAAGGAACACCTTTAGTCTCTCACTACAGGAGACAGGACAGGAATCTTGTTACACTAATGTGGAAGAAATCTGCCAAAGCCAAGCGTTCCTGCTTCACCCAAGGTAGGTGCACCTGCTCCAACATTTTCAGAAGTCCAGTTACAAATTTTAAAGAACACAAGTGTACATACAAATTAACTCCTTCAATTTCCAAATACAGGATCAAAACGTCAAGAAAGCAAAAGAAAAAAACAATGTTCCATACCTGTATGAATTCTAATCGTTGTGAGAGATTCCAGGTAGTCCTTCATGTCTTTGTGCTTGAAGCCCACAGAGATTTCAAAAGGCGTTTTATGCAGTACATTGAGGTGATCAGGATTGGCACCTTTCTCCATGAGCTGCTGTGCTAAGCTCACCTTACCGCTAACCGCTGCCAGCATTAAAGGACTCCAGCCCATAGTCTTCACAGTGTAGTTGCAATCAGCTCCCCAGTCTAGTAACAGGTGTACCACTGCCTCATGTCCATGTTGTGCAGCTGCCATTAATGGAGTGATGTCAGGAAGGTCATCTCTGCTGCTGTTAAGCACATTTGTGCTAAAATGGTCATAATTGTCTACATAAGCTCCAGATTCCAGCAATAATTTTACCATGCTGACATGGCCACCTCTACAGGCCATTGTGAGGACACTGGCTCCTAATTTGTTCTGTGCGTTGAGATCAGCACCATTTTCCAGCAAGATGTGAGCCACACTTAGGTGTCCAAACCTTGAGAGAAAGAAAGAGGTATGAAATAATCATAGAGGCTACTGACATACTTTGAAAACTGACATACTCCAAACACAAAAAATGTCATTACCAAATTGGCCTACTGACTAATGGAAAGGACTGGCCTACTATGGAGGATTATAAGCAACTCAAAAAGGGTAGATTCAAACTTAAAGATGGTAGATTTAGGTTGGATATAAGGAAGACGTCTTCTACAGTGAGGGTGGTCAGGCACAGGAACAGGCTGCTCAGAGATGTGGTGGATGCCCCATCCCTAGATACCTTCAAGGCCAGGCTGGACCAGGCTTTGAGCAACCTGATCTCGCTGTGGATGTCCATGTTCATTGCAGAGGAGCTGGACTGGATGACTTTTAAAAGTCCCTTCCAAGTCTGTGGGCTCTATGATTCTATTATTCAAAGCATACATTACTGAACGAGGCCGTGATCACCTTACTGGAGGGGAGCAATCAAAAGATGAGGACTGCACCTTCCTAAAATGTCTCACATGCACCAGTGACCATGCCCATAAACTAGACATCAATATAAGAGCTCTGGCCAAAGCAACAATATGCTACCTTCAGGCCATCAACAGAATAGCTTCTATAAACTACAGGCCTTGAAGTCACTTGCAACCTTGTATTCCAAGGCCTATATTAGCGTTGAGGATCAAAGTCAGTTCGCTTGTAAAGATCTTAAATAAATACCCTCTTTACTACTAAATGAGTAAGGCAAAAACTTCAAACAGTCCATGCTAAAGAAAAAAAAAAAAAAAAAAAAAAAAAAAAAAAAAAAAAAAAAAAGAAAAAAAAAGAAAAAAAGAAAAAAAGAAGAAAAAAAAAAAAAAGAAAAGAAAAACAAAAAAGCCTGGCTGTTTTATGAAATGGTTTACTCATCTTCTGTAACAGCATCAATCCCCTGCTTTGTAGTTGGGAAAAATGAACCAACTCCCATAGTGAAAGAAGGGTCAGAGTGAACACAGGCAAGTGTGATGTTCTCATAAGGCTTAGAAAACAATATAGCAAGTAGCCACTGTTATTATAAGGGAAGGGAACTCAGCACTGGGGAAACAGAGAAACTCTTCTTGTGTGAAACATTTGAAACTCGGATTCTGACGCTAGTTTCATTGAAAGAACATCATACAGGCCACCCTTTCAATCAGCTAGCTCACAGTGAGGAGATGGGAACCTTAGACCCCTCCTCAGCAGAAGCAATCTCTCATTTTACTAAACACAAAACATTTACAGGATATGTACTTCTGCACAGCTCATTGCAGCTACCATGCATTACTATATGCGTGTGCAGGGTTAAACACAATCAAATTTTGATGCTGAAAGCTCCTTTCATGTGCTAAAGAGAAAAAACTGTTATTTGAGGAAATCCCCAGGAATGCAACCAACCACTAAGAGCAGACATGGGACCCAAACTCCCTGGTGTACTTGCAGAAAACACACAGTTGCAGAAGGAAGCCTCCAAGGGCTCTCTAGTGCTTCTGGTGTAACCTTTCCACTTCACGACATCACTACAGCAGCTCCTGCAGTCACTGGAAACATAGTTACTTTTATACATACATGCTATCTCACCAATTTCAAGAGAACTAAACACAGCCAGAAAATTCAACATGCGCATAGTTTGAAAAGTATGTCTGTATGGTTATTGCATTTCCTTTTTAGTTATCCATTAAAAAAAAAAAAAAAAAAAAAAAAAAAGTTTCGCCACTTTAAGCTTTCTCTGCAGATTTCTGTATCTATTGCACTTCTCAAACAGTAACAAGTCATTTCTTTAAAACAATTAGCAGGCTATGGTGATTTGGTTTATTGTTTCTGGAGAAGGAGTGTAAGGTTTTCATTAAACAAAAAAATCTAAGAATGTTTTTGGTACTTTTTTTTTTTTTTAACCTTCACGAAATAACAGAACTGTTGAACCCTGTCTTCCTTGTTCTTACTGGAAAACCAGCTGTGTGACTCATTCTTTGGGAACTTTCTGTGGGCTTTAACTGAAAGGAGAATGTTGACTTTCAAACAGATCCTTTTCTTCCAAGTATTTTAATATTATGAAAGAAAAAAAAAAAATACAAAAAACCTCTCAATCAAACATTCAATTCATACTGTTCTCAAATCTTGCAAAATACGTAATTCCACAGAGCATTCTGTACATGAAGATAAACACAAACACAAGCAGCAGCAATACCAGAGCCTTCTGCAGCCCTGCAGTGAATAGATGATAGAGGGGTATGATGCACAGAGATCCAGTGCTGTCATTAACATCCAAAGGAATCATCTTATGTATGCTTATTGCTGAAGGATATCCTTCTCCATTTATTAAAGGAAGGAAAAGCCAGGTGAAATCAATTATTTCCATTTACTTTAATCTACGTTATATCAGAGATGCTTTTTCAACAGGTAGATGTGAAAACAAGAGAAAATGAAGCACGGCTGAACAGAAGAGGGGCAGGCAGTGCTTTCACACTCAGGTGAAGGCTTCCGGGCACCTTGGCTCTGCACTGAGTTTGCTCAAGCGTCAACCACCGCACCCCTTCATGCCCCTTCCATACCTACGCGGCCGTAGGAAGGGGAGGAAAAAGGAAACTCAGCACTTGACCAGAACACTCAACCCAACTCTTTCAGCCCACGGGGTCGCCATCTGGGGAGTCGACAGGTGACCGCCCCCTCCGCGCAATCACAGCTCCCCACGGCCCAGCCCCTACGAGATCCTCCCTCGCTTGCTCCGCCCTAGGTGTCGGGGGCTGTAGGCGGCCGCCGCCTAGGCCAGTGTCCGCCCGCCCCGGGCCTGCGGCGCGGTGGGGAAGCGGGCGCCCCTACCTGGCCGCCTGCATCAGCGGGCTCCAGCCGTAGTGGTTCGTGCTCTGCACCGAGGCCCCCTTCCGCAGCAGGAACCGCACCAGCTGCTCGTGGCCGCCCGCCGCGGCGAACTGCAGCCCCGTGTTGCCCGCCTCGTCGGTGCAGTCCACGGCGACGGCGGGGGCAGGGGCGGCGGCGGCCGCTTCTCCGCGGGGCTCCACCGCCTCCTCGGTGCCGCAGGCGGAGGTGGCCGCCGACCCGGCGGTGCCGCCAGGCAGCCCCAGCAGGCGCCGGGCGGTCTCGCAGTCGCCCTGCTCGCAGGCACGGAGGAAGAGCTGGACCTGGGCGGGCACCCCGCACTCCCCCATGGGCAGCGCCGGCAGGGCCCGAGAAGCTCGGCCGCCCGTGCCCGCCCGCCCCCGGCGGCGGTTGGGAAAGCGGCGGCGTGGAGGAGGGGACTCCGGCGGCGGGAGGAGGCAGGCCGAGGGCGGCCCGACCGTGCTCGCGACTTGGGGAAAGGAACCCGCCTCAGTTGTGCTCCTCAGGGCCGTGAGGGCCGGCATTGCCCTCTGCTCCAACCTGTGCTTGAGGGCTCGCGGCTCCTGCCCCTCATTCGGGGGTTTGTGTCCTTGCAGCTGTTTTCCACGCCATGTTCGTGCTGCGGTTGCTTCCACACAAAGAACTAGCTTCGTGGTACCCGTGTTCCTTCCCCTAGCCATCACAGCAAGCCCTCGCTACAGAACTGTCTTTCACCTGAAAAAAAACAGACCCCTTTGCTAGCATGGCTTCCACAACCCAGTTGCTCTGTGCCAGCCCAACTCTAGCTACATTGTACTTGCACCTTCCTGCTCAGCTTTTCCCTCTCTTCTTGACTCTCCCCTTCCTGCAATAAGGGATTTCGTTATGGTTTAACAAACGTATCTTTCCATCTTGATAATGCCCATCAGCTGGTCTTTCTGTTTAAAGACTGAGTGTAAATCTGATCTCTTCTGGTGTTTTTAAATCGCTTTCTTTTCTAAGCCTCCAAGTTAACCTGAAACCTTTTCCAGGTCATACTGAACTACAACAGCTAAAGTGAGAAAAAAAATGAAGCGCTGGTGAAATAACTTAAACTACAATTGACTTGTCACTTAAGAATATAGTATTGTGCTTCTACAGTTTCCTCTAGAGAATCATGGAATATCCTGAGATGGAAGGAACCATAAGGATTACTGAGTCCAACTCCTGGTCCCTCACAGGACAATCCAAAATTCAAACCCTGTGTCTGGGAGCACTGTCCAGATGCTCCATAAACTCTGCCACTCGGAGCCATGCCCACAGCCCTGTGGTACAGACCCTTTCCCTGACCCCAAACTGCCCCTCCCCTGACACAGCAACATGCCGTTCCCTCAGGCCTCTCCTCAGCTCCTTTGCTCTGCGCTGAGCCAACACAAGGACTTCAGCCGATCGTCACACATCTTTCCCTCTAGACTCTTCACCATCTTCATAGTTCTCATTTGAACATAGAACACTCTCCAATAGTTCTATGTCTTTTTTTACACTGTGGCATGCAAAACTGCACACAGTACTCAAGGTGAGACTGCTCCAGTGCAGTGTGGTGTGGGACATCCCTTGACCTGCTAACAATGCTGTGGTTAATGCACCCCTACAGCCTCCAGCAGGTTGTTCTGTTTTAATATCTTTCACCTCAACAGCAGAACATGGCACTAATTACTATGATGGAGGGTTTGGTGGACTAGGAGACATTGCAGGAAGTGTAGTGAAACACTAGATGTCACTAAAAGGACATGCTGGTTTCAATCAGATGCACCCATACTTTCCATGTTACATAGTCTTCTTCCTCTGATCCACTGGGAAATCCAGATCATGAGGCTGTCGTGGCAAAAGGTCCAACAAGTTGTACTTTGAGAAAGACTCCAGGAAATGAATACCCACTGCTTATGGATACTGGGAGTGTGCTGTTCACAGCAAAGAAAAAATGAACCTCTGTGAATTTGTCCTCACAAAAAGGACCAATTCCTATATATGATAAATATTCAGTGATGATTCCTGCATTATAGATACCATGCATTAAATGATGTAAAATATGTAAACATTTAACACATGCATTTATGCTAAAAAAAAAAAACAAAAAACCTGTTAAGCTTCAAGATGCTGACACTGGCCATCGACAAACTTTTGGTCTAGCCAGTACAACCATCCTTACAGTGCAACAGTGTGAGGAGCTCACCATGATGAATAAAACTGGACAGTGCAATAAATTTCATGGAAAATTTTATAGTTTGAAAACTGGAATGGCAAGAGTGATTCATGCAATACATTATTCAGGATTCAAGAAAACTGGGTCATGCTTATCATATCAAAGTGCATGCCTGGATACAGTCAAATGAGTGATGGGATCATTCCAGTTTATCTTTGAGATAAGTTATGGAACATGTTCATCATACAAATTTGTGTTATGTAGCTGATAATTATGCTATCAAATTACCCTAATAGTTTGAAACTCCAGACAAACATATAATGAATAAAAGTAGAAACCACCTAGCAGCAAAAAGAGGCAACTCTTCTTTTAAGAAACTCATAAGCAATAGGAAATAGTTACAAAATGAAAGAAGCTCCTCTGGGAAATATGACTTGATTTCTTCAGCAAAGAAAGAACAATTTAAGTCTTTCAAACTGTGAAAAACACATTGTTTTTGACATGGAATTCCTTCATGATACCAGTGTACTAATTTGAATAAGTCAGTGTTGGATTGCACCAAGGTTAAAATTATTTGAAATGACCTGAGCAAATTTCTACCTTATGTATCATTCAGGGTCACATGATATCAGACTGTAAAAGTACCATAAAAAAAAAAAAAATATCTGAGAAAAGAACATATGCAAGCAGTAAGAAATCTGTTGCAAAGGAAACCAGAAAACTGGAGATAGCTCAGTCATTATGAGAATCTGGGGATGATGGCATCTGAAATTCCCATTATTTCATGGCACTATTTCACGACAATTCAAAGAATAAAGGCTTATTTTCTACTGAAAGACCTTACTCGTGTGAATCAGAAGAAAATCATGACTGAGAAAAAGAGAACTGAAATTTGTAGTTTGTGTTTCATGTAAAGCCTCTTGTCTGAAAAATATAGACTCATATATTAGAAGTGTTATCAGAGAAAAGAAGATACTTCTCCAATATCAACCTTCTCCAGGCTCATAAAAGTTAACTTTGGTTTCTTCAGACAGAGAAGCAGAAATGACCTTGGTAAGCATGGGATGACTATGGTTAATTCCACCATTCAATATCACCTTTAGTTCTTGGGCCAGTTCTTTAATCATGGCATGCATACATATCAGCTTTGAAAGCAATGTCTCCCATTTTGTTATGTGGGCTCTTGATGTCAGAAACAGACATTGATGGTATGGCAGTAGAGGTTGAACCTACCCACCAATATCCCATTACATTCTGTTGCCGTGCAACAGATGGCAGCAAAGGGCAGTCTGACAGAATGGCATCTAACATGGAAGTGTCAATGAAGCAAAAGTGTGGAGCTGAATTCCTCCATGCAGAAAAAATGGCATCCATCAGCATTCACTGATGCTTGCTGAATGTCAATTGAGACCAAACAGTGGATGCAACCACAGTGAAGTGGTGCAGCACCTCCCAGAGATGCAGATTTTTATGAGAACAGCATGCAGGCTCTTGTTCACCACTGGCAAAAATGCATAGCTAAGGGTGATGACTATGTTTATTTATTTATTTGCTTTAGTGGAGAGTTTGCTATATTAAATAATATTAATGTGCTCTTTGTATCTGTTGTAATTTCTGTGGAAATAAATAGGAGGCATTACTTTCGGAGCGACCTACGTATACCACGTCTCCACTTTGTCTACTGCAACAGCCGCTATAACTTTATGATGAAATTAATTCACCTGTGTTTCTGAATATGAAACAGTTTTGATTAAATTTTTAACAATTATTTGGAATCCAGTATTTCAATTCACTGCATCAATAAAAAGTGTAAGAGATAGCAGATTTAAAAAGCAATAGACCTTGAACAGTCTCCTTCAGTAACAGGTCCTGTTACACCATACTGTATGTGCAGAACTGCGGTTTTGTTCCAATAGTTTCTGATACTTATGCTTGCTAGCCATGACTTCATATAAAGGACCTCATTTACTGTCTACAGTTCATGCTATTTACCTTAAAAGAACATGTATGTACCAACAGTACATACCCACAGGAAGTAATCCACTGACCAATGTCTTTGGCATGCACATCCTTACTATCTTTAAGCTATCTTGGCTTGCATATAGTTATTTGAATAAGGTATTTTGTATATGTGTTTATGTACATACACGTACATACTGTATTCTGCAAACCAGTACAGGTGAGGTATTGTACCAGCAGCACTCCCCAAATCAGCCTGTTTTTATTGACATGTCAATATCAGCATTACACAGCATTCACTCTTCAGTCCGGTACAAGATGCCTGAAATAGCTCACAGTTTGTATCTCACTCACTACGTCTGTGTTTTTAACCCATTTTATTTTTAGACCTCCACACCCACTGTTCTTCCTTTTAAATTCCTGATGTGCATCCTTGCAATGCAGCTGGACTCTCTCCTACCTCAGAGGCTGCCCTATAAAAACTAAGATCCCCACGGAAGCAAGAAGGGCTGAGCACCTACCTCTCACATAGACCCATAGCAGGGAAATGAGCACCTGGCTACTTTCAAGTTTCACTGGCATTATGCAACTGTGCCAAGTGATGACACTTTCCAGGCAAATATATTAAATAGAAAAAATATCCTTAGCCCTGGTTAAAAACAAAAACAAAACAAAACAAAACAAAAAAAAGTGGTACGATTAACAATATTTAAAAAGAGACAGGCATACCTGTGCTGGTAAAGGAGCGAATAAGCACTCAAGGTGGGAGTCAGGAGAGCTTGCAGGGCAATGTTGTTCTACGCCCAGTTAAAATGACTGTGAATAATGACCCATCATCAGCCCATAGCTACCTTCAATGTATGTATATTCGATTATTTGCCTAAATCTTCTCCCTGAGCAAATTTTCTATCCACCTGCAATGTATTTGTACACTGTCTTCTGTCATCTATATATTTTTTTCTTTTTATTTGAGAACACCCAACCATTGGTTGTTACTGCACAAGGAACGTGATTCTGAAAGACATTCTTTGGGACTTTCTTTTCCCCATAAAGAATGAATTTAGGAAGCCATTTGAGCACAGAGTTTATTCAGAGTTCCCTGTTTGTTCCTACTTTTGTACACTCCATTTCCAGTCTTTAATTTTGCTTTATTTTGAATAAAAGTACAGATCTAATAAAAACAACAAATATATATACATATATATTTAAAATAAAACTTTGCATGAGGAAAATTTTGAAGCCTTTGCAAAACTTAATACTTCTATTTTTTTTTAAATGATTTTAATAAATTTTTTTAATTCATTGTTATAAGGGAAGAATAACATTTAGTAACAGTAAACATGTACAATAATTCAACTTATGGATTTTTCTTTAACAAGTTCAAGTTATTTAGGTTAACTAAATAATTGCCTCAATATATTTCAGTGAGCAACAGATATTCTCTCATTTTCATCAATTATGCTCACTATAATACAAATTCCAATGGACAGTCACATATTGCATCTTATTGTTTTTTAGTTTTTTCTTTTACCGCTTTTTGAAAGGCTTAGTTAATACTTTGTTTCCTTTCTTTACCAAAAAAACAAAAACAAACAAACAAAAAAACAACAACAACAACAAAAAAAAAAACCAAACCAAACCAAACCAAAGCACTTTTACTTTTTAAAAATAAACTCCTGGAATATATTAACTATTCCATCGATCTTCTGTTTTAATTTTGATAACAGAGGGCATGTTAGATCTTCCTAGGAAAGTAATTATAGACTTCATATTACTTATATGGTTGCACTATTTCTGTCTAACTAAAACTCTCAAAGCAATTTGTAACTCAATAAACATTCTTACTAATCTGAAACAAAATCTCAAAATCTTTTTTTTTTTTTTTTTTTTAATTTCATTATTAAACCTGGAAAATACTTCTCAGAGTTTCTGAAAAGTAATTTTTCTGTTAAAATGTTGATGCAAGCTTTATGGATAGTAGAACAGTCAATTACCTTATTAATGCTATTTTTTTTTTCTGGGGCTTTTTTTCCACACTTAGAGCAGAAGTTTTCCCCGTGTCTTTATTCCTTAGGTATTTCAGCTCAGAAATTTCAGTCTTCCCATCTTGATTAAACTGTACAAACTCTAACAAAGGCTTGAAACAAGTGTCCTTGACTACATATATTTTACATCTTGTCCAAACTTTTTTGTGAATGCAAATGATTCATCTTCAGTTACTTTTGCACTAACACCATTACTATACATTCTCTTTCTGAATTTCCTCAGATTTATGTACTTAGACAATACCTCCTGGGAAACTACCGTACTACCTTATATTCATTCCTCACAGCAACAATAACCACAGAAAGTCAGCTATGTGCCTAACTGAATTATTACTATGGAGAGCTGACCTGGTGTGTTACCTACTATAACCTTTCCTACCTCTGTGAAAGCACGTTCCTTGCTGCGTTGGCCGCCCCTCTTGATGCTACCCAGGATACAGTTGGCCTTTTGTACAGCAAAGCACACTGTTGGCTCATGTCAAGCTTCTTACTCACCAGCACCCTCATCAAGTCCTTTTCTACAGGGCTGCTCTCAAGTTTTTCTCCCACACATATGTGAGATCGCCATTATCCAAGTGCAACACCTTGCACTTGGCCTTATTGAAACTCATTAGATTCATGTTGGTCCACTTTTCAAGCTTCCCTAGGTCCCCTTGGATGGCATCTCTTCCTTCTATTGTATCAGCTGTACCACCCAGCTTACTGTCATCAGCAAACTGGCTGGGGGAAAATTGATCCTACTGTCTATGTCATTGATAAAGATGTTGAAGAACATTGATCCCAAAATTGATCCCTGTGGGACACCACTTGTCATTGGCTTCTACCTGAACATAGAGCCATTGACAACAGCCCTCTGGTTGTGAACATCCAACTAATTCCTTATCCACTAGTCTACCTTTCAAATCCATATCTTCCCAATTTACAAATGTGGGCTGCACTTTTGGGGTTTACACCTCCACCACCTAGAAACTAGGGAATCCCTGCTATAACCCCAATACCAAGGCTGCCTTTGCTAAGAAAGTCTGGCAGGCAACAAGAAAGCACAATTGCTGGGCATGCTGTCACAGGTGCTACCCAACTGTCTTGCTAGATATGTCTTCCTGTTTAAACAACATATGTTTTGATGTCCAGCATGTTGGTATTTAATAGTTGGATGGAAAGCATTTTTACATACATATACACCACTACCCTTAAGTTATTCCAACATGTACATATGTTTTGAAACAAGATTTTGTGTATATCTGACTATATTAACTGTATTGCTAAATAAGAAAAAATTAAATTATACCTATACACACACACATTCATCTGCAAATCCACCTAAACTCCTTGGTTACTGATAGTTTGCCAGCATCGGGATGACTCACTGTTATTCAGCATGCTCCTGCCCAGAGCAAGGCCTCCAACAGTACTTGACAAACTTAATGTTTGTTGCCACATGTAATATTTATTAGCTCCTAAAATTTAAAACAGCTCATAATGGCATGCAGTCACCCTGCCTAGTGGCAGCCAGGTTTTCCCCTCCCTTAGCACCACACAGAAATCTGCAGTTCTGTTGATCACACCTCACAGGGCTGGCTAGATCCAGTTCCCCTGGGTATGACCAGTCCTGGCACGGCTGATCTTCATAGGCCTCCATAAGCTGAGGATAGCCACTCTTTGTGGTACTACAAAACCTCAATTTCAGCTTCCTGCTACTCTTGAGAGAGGAAATTCATCACTTATGTTACGCTTTCGTGTTTTTTCAACAGCAAAACCACACGTTCTTATATAACCTCATGTCCCCAGGATCCTAAGCTTAGAGAAGGAGGGCTGAATGTCGCTAAGGGGTGAAATGAGCACAGACATTGTTAAGTATAAAATACACAGCAAAGTTGAGACTAAATGCTATAGTTGCTTCTTTAGAATCAGAACCATTAAGGTCAGATCTCTAAGATCATCTAGTCTAACCATTCACCCATCCCCACCATGCCCACTGACCACATTCCTCAGTGCCACATCCACATGTTCCATGAACTCTTCAGGGACAGTGACTCCACCACCTCCTTGGACAGCCTGTGTCAGTGCCTCATCACTACTTGTTCTTCTCAAGACTTAACAATCCCAGTTTTCAGCTGTTTCCCATACAACCTGTGCTCCAGGCCCCTCACTGCTTTGCTGCCCTCCTTTGGACACGCTCCAGGATCTCAGTGTCTTCACTGTAGTGAAGGACCTAAAACTGAACACAGTAAACTGAGGTGCAGCCTCACTAGAGCCTAGTACAGAGGGACGATCACCTCCCTGCTTCTGCTGGCTGCACTGTTCCTGACACAACCCAGGATACCACTGGCCTTCCTGGTATCTGGGCACGCTGCTGACTCCCGTCAGCTGTCAGCTAACACCTTCAGATCCTTTTCCTCCGTGCAGGACTTGTGTCAAGTCACGAAACGGACTGCCCGTTATGGGGATAATACATTTGGATTTCACTTGCCCCACCAAACGCAGCCCTAGGCGAGGCCTCGCCCCGGGAGCCGCTCCGCCCGCCCCAGCAGCCCCTGGCCGCCACGTTTCCCTACCCCGCGGGGCGGCCGGGCGGGGAGGAGAGGAGGGAGGAGCCGCGGGCGGCGGAGCCGGGCGGGTTTCCTGGCGAGGCGGGGAATTGGCGCTGGCTGAGTTGCGTGGCTTGTGCAGGTTCGCGAAAACTTGGCCGAGTTCGCCCGAAGCGAAGGCGTGCCTGCGCCCGCGTCCGGCAGAGTGCCCCGCCGGCCCTGCCCGTAGCCCCGCAACCCGCTCGGTATGGCCGGCTTCGTCGGCCGCGGGATGTGCCGGGGCAAGCGGGGACGGGGCTCCCGCGGCGGGAGCGCGCTGCTGGCTGTGGGGCTGCTGGCCGCCCTCGGCTTCCTCGCCTGGCGGCACGGCCCGTCGCCCCGCCGCGCCGCCCGCGGGGCCCCGCCGCCACCCCCGCCGCCCGCCGACGCCGAGCAGCTGCGGAAGCCGGTGTACGCGAAGCCCGATGCGGAGCCGGGGGCGCTGGGCGAGCTGGGCCGGGCCGTACGGCTGGAGCTGAGCCCAGCGGAGAAGCGCCGCCAGGAGGAGAGCATCCGACGGCACCAGATCAACATCTACCTGAGCGACCGCATCTCGCTGCACCGCCGCCTGCCCGAGCGCTGGAACCCGCTGTGAGTACCGCCGGGAGTCGAGAGGCGGCTGCGGGGCGGGGCGAGGATCCGAGCCCAGCCTGTCCTGCACGGCACGGCTCCGTGCGGCGGCTGCTGCGGGCCAGCAGGTGCCCGGTGACGGCGATCAGGAGGGCACAGCTCTCAGCTCCCCTCGAAAACTCGAGAGCTGTTGGTACAGTATCGTAGTATCGTTTTTTTTTTCTGCGGACCGCTTTAAAAGCACCGCGTATCTCACAGACTGGAAGTTGTCAGCGCTTGTGCCACTGCTCTCTTCCTTAAGGTAGACGAGGGCATGGCGCTGGCCATGGCGCAGCCCAGGAAGGGCCGATCTTCTCTGCAGGGTGGTGTCAGCCTTTTCTCGTGGCACCGCGCAGATCCCGGTTGTCCCTCGGTTAGGTCACTGCATGCAGTGTACTTTTCCAGCCACTCCCAGCTCTACAAATATTGTACTTCCCAGAATTCAGCTTCACACTGCACTTAAGTATCTCACGCCACACAATGTGAATTGAGCTGTTCTGTCACAAAGAAAGTTCAGGTATATGTTTACTGGGATTGTGCAGCTGTTTCATGATATCTAAGTGCCCACTTAGATGCTGAAAGTTTGTCTAACTTCACACTTTCTTTGTTCCTGGATAATTTGTTGTTGGGACAACTTACCAGAGATAATGGCACCAGCAACTTTAATATAAGGATTAGATACCTTAGATAGTTTGAGTTGGCAAACCACAGTTTGGTGCAATCGTGATGGTGGTGCTGAAAGTTTGACTGTATGGTTGCTTCTGGCCTATGCAAATGCTTTGTTTGATTCAGAGGTTCACCTCAGTGTGGCTTATCCTGTAAGCAAGCAGACAGCTGCTGAGAAGGATAGCCTTAAACAAGAGAAAAGGGGATCAACCAAAAGGGGACCAAGAGTATGTGCCTTCAGCAAACTCAAGTCCCTTCCACCTCAGCCTCAGCCAGTTGGTTTCTTTGCAGTGGGCTCGTGGTCACAGGAAACTGAGGAGAAGACAGGGCCCTGTCTCTGCCATAAATTTCTTTCTTGTTTGTGTCTTGAACAGCTGCTCACTCAATTCTACTTACAAGTGTTCTTGTAATCTAAAACACACCCTAATCTAAAACACCTAACTTACAGTAACAAAAAATTGCAGAGTGAATGCAAGGCCTCTTTACTGTAACTGTAAGCCTGACAGCAGGCTTGTTTACCTTAGCTAGCTCATACCTTGCTCATACTGCCCCTTCTGAAGCAGTCTATAGATGGGACTATAGCATCTACAGAGGCTTAAGTTGTGTTTCTACAGGAAGAGTTTAAGTTGTTTCAAAAAATCACTGCAATTTCTTCCAGACCTTCTGCTGGAGGAAGTGGAAGATTGCAGTTGTTGAGCTGTTGAGATAGATAGAGATTGTTGAGTTGTTGAGATAGATAGAGGGGGCAGATTCTTGAAATAATATAAGAAGGCATTTGGATCTTGCTGTGGTGATGTATTGTTTTTGATTTTAGTACTTGGATGTTGAAATGATGAAGTATCTAAGCCAAAGGATTGCAAAGTGTTAATGACATAATCTTGGAGATTATTGTTTTCTGAAGATAGGGCTGTGTTGTACTGTTTGAGTATCTACCTAGTGGTACACTGAAGTTGTTCATGTATTTCCACACAGTTAAATCTAAATTTGGCAGAAGTATCAAAGAACATCTATCCAACTTCCACAGCAAATGTAAAAAAAAATTCCCCAAAGACAATTTTGCAATAAAGTTATTACTACTTCCCTTAAGAGGGAAGAACGTTAAAGAGATCCAAATCCAAAAAACACCGCCAAAATATTAAAAAAAGGTATCCACAAGCCTGTCCACCAGAAAGTTCTTTGCATTTCGTTAGAGGCTGTATGGATTGAAATGTCAACTCTAAGAAATATCTGGTTTACTTTATTTTATTTTGGTAATGCTTGACCAACCAGATAAGCATTTAATGATCTTTATGAACACTGGGGTGATGGGAGAGGCTGTGATGGTAGGAAATGTGTAGTAATGCTTCAGCTTTCCCAAAGTGGTGTGAAGACTATATTTCTAGATGTGATCAGTGGAACTGTTTGGGTACCTGATGTCCAGAAAGTGACAAATATGCAAGCTTTTTTTTTTTTTTAACTTCATTTGGTTGTTTTTGTTTGTTTGTTTGTTTGTTGTTTTTTTTTTTGTTGTTGTTGTTAAGTGGAATTTCAGAGGAGAGGCAGAGAACTGTGTGCTAATAAGGCTTGGGTCTCTTCTAAGCTTGTTATTTAGAAACTGATAAGGAATAGAACTAGTAATAGGTAGGTGTGATCTATTGAGAAAGACTCAACCTGGCTTTTACCAAACGTGGCATGTCTCAGACCTATTGGAGTTCATTGGAAAAAAAAAATAAAAAATAGAATATGCTGTTGTCTTCTTGTGATGAGTTCCTTAAACACCTGGGGAGTAAGGTGAAAATTCCTTGCATTTATAGATAATTGGATAAAGAAGGAAAACAATTGTTTTCTTCTTCTTCTTTTTTTTTTTTTTTTTTTTTTTTTTTTTTTTTGTAGTGAAGAAGGGTTGTTGGTCAAGTTTCACAGAGACCTTGTTGGACCCAATGGTGTTGGACCAAATCAGCTTATAGCATGATTTCTGTAATGAAATGATTGATGTCATTTTCCAGGCTCTTTGGCCTGAAAGACAGACAAGCTGCTGAAGGGTGCCTACTGCTAAGCCATGGCACTACTAGCTTGATGCGTGAGGAGGATGAAGCACCTTGAGCCACCACCTTGCTCCACGAATCCTCTTGCTGTGAAGTATAAGGAAGTCCATCTGCTGTAAAGTTCAAATCAAGCATTCATCAGATATTAACAGTACTGTGGCCTTTTTGGTCTGTTCCAGCACATTTTTATGTGTGTGAGGCAAGTCTTGAAATTTAGACCCAAGGAAAATGGGGGGATGGAAAGAAATGGGAGTAAAGATAGGTAACAACCCTTGGATGCTCCTCTGCTCGTCTTAACATTAATGTCCTTCCACATTCATCAGTGACCAATTTTGAAGGTGTTGCCACACAGGATTTTGACTTGTAAGACTGAGAATATCTAAACTAGTAAGTTTTTAACCTGTTCTGCAACATTATGGATACAAGGTGTTGCTTTATCAGAAACAGACTGCACAAATTTTTCCAAGCTGTATGTTGAATGCCTCGGTCTTGCTGTCAGACCAGAAGTATCTGGCAATAGTTACTTATAAAAGATGGAAGGGAGCTGTAGGGGCATTCACTGTTGTCCAGCAGTCATGAGCAGGAAGAGGAATGTGGCCTGAGTTTAGCCCTCAAAATAATGTCATATTTGATTATGAATTCCATCAGATGGTATGTACTTTATAATATAGTTTCTTCAGCATGAGATGTTTCTCATACGAATATGTCCTTGCCAATATAAATGTTCATATCTTTATTTCTTGTTCTTGCAGACTGCCGTAATACATTATTCTGAGAACTGATTCTTTTTCTCTTGAATTACAAACCAGGAAAACGTGACAGCTTCCGTCATTCCTTTATTTCCTTCAGACAGTTACTGCTTCCTTTAACTGTCTTGGCTTATTATCAGTATCTGATAATACCGTGTTTCATCATGAAGAAACTTTTTAGTTCTGTTGACAGCTAGAAGTATATGCATGTACGTATTTGCATGTGTATACATAAAATCAACCTATGAAAAAGTACTATTTTGGTTAAAGTATTGTGAATAAGGGTGTACAATTTGCCAGGAAATTATGAAGTGGTGATGCAATTTGTAAAAGGCTAGGAGCAAAATATGTCATAGGACTATGGAGTAACAGGCTAGATTCAACTCTTCAGTGGTTCTTCATGTTCACTGTCATAGTGTGTTCCTGCAAGTCGTCTTTGTTGGGTCCAATTTGGATGGTCTCCAAGGCTGAGTAGTCAGCAGCCTCACTGGGCACTTCTTCAGGGCCACAGTAAATATTTTTTCCAATCATCATATTATCTAGGTGAGACAGATTTTCTTCCAAACAGCTATCCTTCACTTCTTGCATTTTTGTACTTGTGAAAAATGAAAAAATGACAAGCAAGCATCCTGTAAGCTACTGACTCTTTGAGAGCCCCTGTGCATGCAGCACAATGGGCTTAGGATAGTGTGTTTTGTCTGCTGCCACTCAGCCTCCCCACTGGCTGTATCTGGTCCTTCAGGGCTTCTCCTGGAAGCTGGGCTGAGAGTCTGTGGAATGGACTGTGTAAGCAGCCATGGGGTCTCTTGGTCAGCTTCACACATGAATGAAAAATACATTTCCAGTTTGTCTGCTGGGGTTCTTTCAAATTCAGAACTGTTCGTAAGGATTGTTCATGATTTTAGACACTCTACCTTTTTTGGAGGAGGAAGGCTGTATTTCTCGTGATGGGATGCTTTGCACATTCATTTCAGAAATGGTTCCCCTGAAATCACACCAGCCTTATTTTGTCTGATTGTAATTACAAAAGGAGAAAGGCACGGAGAGGGACTTTTGTGCTGACTCAGTATTTTTCACATATTTAGCACTTCATGCTGTCATTCATGGTGGAAGCCTGAATAAGCCCTGTCTTCACAAGCTGAGGGAGTTGTCTTTTCCATCTCCCCATGCCTGGCAAATGATTTTGAATCACTAAACAACCTCCCCCGCCCACCCCCCAGACATTGGAAATGGTCTGCATAATAATTGTCAGCTATTTAAAAAAAAAAATTAAAAAATAGAGTTTTTATTTTGAGATTCTGTGTTTTGGAAAGAAGGCTTGTTTTAAGTATGTGTGTATATATGTGTGTGTGTGTGTGTGTGTGTGTTTAAATACACAGATAGCTTCCTCTATCACCATCACTCTTTATGCCTGTTGGACATGGAACTGTTGAAGCAGGTCCAGAGGAGGGCCAGGAAGATGATCAGAGGGCTGGAATATCTCCCCTATAAGGACAGGCTGAAGGAGTTGGGGCTCTTCAGCCTGGAGAGGAGAAGGCTCTGAGGGGACCTTCCAGTGCCTGAAAGGCCTACAGGAAAGCTGGGGAGGGACTTTTTATGAGGGCAGGTAGCAGTAGAACAAGGGGAAATGGCTTTAAACTGGAAGAGGGTAGATTTAGACAAGATATTAGGAAGAAATTCTTACTGTGCGGGTGGCGAGACACTGGGACAGGTTGCCCAGAGAGGTTGAATATATTGAAGGCCAGGCTGGATGGGGCTTTGAGCAACCTGGTCTAGAGGGAGGTGTCCCTGCCTATGGCATGGCTGTTGGAACTAGGTGATCTTAAAGGTCCCTTCCAACCCAAACCATTCTATGATTCCATGATTCTATGCTATCCCTGAGTTTAGGGCAACAGTGTTGTGCTAAGATTTTTCCAACTTTGAAAACTGCTTTTTCTGCCTATTCTTGAATTCGAATGTGAGTCTCACACAATCTGTTTTTGTACTGTGCTTTGTTTTGTTTACTGTGCTGTAAATATCCAATTCCATTGGCTGCCCATCTTGCTAGCAAATTCCCAGAACAATCTTTGAGACTGGCTTTTCTCCCTCTTCTGCTCTGGGTAGATGTGGCACCAAGGGGCGTGGTTTAGTGGGCATTGTAATGGTGAGTTGATGATTGGGCTAGGTGATCCTGGAGGTCTTTTCCAACCTTAGCATCTGAGTGCAGTGGGCAAGCTGCTATTTCCAGGAGCCTCACTTGCCTGCTGCAGTAGCAGCCTGGGCTTTCCTCTCCACCACACTGGAGAGGAAAGCTTCCCACAAGCTTCCCAAGTTTTCCAGTATCTTTAGATGACAAATACAGCACTGAAAGTGGACTCCATGGCATATTTATCTGTAGAAGCTTGAGCTTGTAGGCATGCTCCTTCCTTGTGAATGCAGTATTTGCATGCAGGCTTCATTTGCTGTAGATATGTTCTTGCTTTACAGCTCAGCAGAGTCCGAACAGGTAATACTTCTACATACAGGCAAATGTTTTGCATAAAACACTTGCAGTTTTATATGCTTTTACTATCTTCATTATGCTATGGTCATTATTTTGGTGGTTGTTTTTTTTCCCCCGAGCTTTTTTTTTCTGGAAGGGGTAACAAGTAACTACATAAATTATAATGCCATTTAACTACATTGGTCATAATGCCTTCTAGTTATTACTTTACCATTAGTTTGCAGGATTCTTCACATTTGTAAATAGGTTTGGACCCACACAGCTGTGTGTGACTGGGATTACTCATTCCTTCCTCCTGCGGTTATGTGGAGGAGTAATACATCTGCTGCATTACTGTTTTGTTTGTTTGTTTTAAATCAGCAGGCTTGTGTTTTGTAGCAATACAGAACACAGGGATGCTTCCATGCATTTGGTATTTTAGCATGCACATGCTTTGGTATTTTTGTCTATTTTACTGGTTTTGAGATATTGTTTCCTATTTTCCCTAAAAATGTGGAAATTTTCTTTATAGAATCATAGAACGGTTTGGGTTGGAAGGGACCCTTTATCATTATGCTTTTATTTAATAGTTATCCTCACACATTTTCCAGTAGAAATCACAGTATTATCTCTTGACTGTTCTCCTTTGCAACTTCTTACAGAGTTCTTCATCTTCCTCTGAGCTCTAGAAGACTGCTTGCTTTGAGTTGGTTTTGTTTTAATGTGATGCAGTTTCCAGATCAGTGGCAGTTAAGCACAAGTGATGATTTTTTCTTCTCTATTTTTTTTTTTCAAACTGTGATTTCACTACACACTGTGTCTCAGAAGTCCAGGTGCATCTACACCCTGCTGCTTGTGATGGTTACAGTAACTTTCAGCTAATGTATTGTCTTGCAAAATGCTTTTCTTGTCTTGAATCAAATTACACACCTGAAAGTATTTTTTTTTTTTTCAGTGTAGGTGTATGAAATCACAGTTTTCACCTAAAAGTAAATTTTTGAATATAAGTGTGTGGAATTGTACAGCTTGGTACAAATGTTAAGTGTGTCTCACAGATTTGGAATAAGATTGCAAGCATGGGTAACCATTTGAACAAAGAGTAACATAGTTTCAAATCAGCAAAATAAAAATACTTAACAACAACAAGCAAACACATTTTTTTTCTCATATATACATGTGGCAATGCCTTCTTACCTACATCCAGAATCTGAGCCAGAACTTCTACAGGTTTCTTAGAGGAATGTAGAGAATGTAAGCTGTACAGGTGAGCCTATGGATGTTTTTGAATCTGTAGATTTTAGGACCTGATTGCATTACAGACTCATAGACTGTGTTGTGATCTTGGAGGGGAAAGGGGGTCTTTGCATCATAGTTTGTTCCAGACGGGAGCAGGTGATGAGTGGTCTGATCTCTATCCCTGGTTTGTCCTGTTGACTCATTTCAGCCTTGCCCTGTTAATTTGGCTGTCCTGGAAGTTATCAGCAGCAGCTTGCAGCTCTCTGCTTTGCTAAGTAGGGCAAGGCACACCTTCCATAAGGTGTGTGGAGGTGTGCAGAAGCAAGTGCAGTCTTTGCATTCTTTGCCAGGATGAGGCCTTGAGGCTTCTTAATTTTTAAGTAGAACTGACACTTCTTCCAAGGTGCTTTCATCTGAGAAAATATATTGGGCTGAAAAATTGAGTGATGTTTGAAGGAGATAAGAGTAACCTGATTTATATCCTTTAATTGCATTGAAAACATTGCACTTACACATCTAGGATTTTGATTTAATAGAGCTTTGTGGCTTTTGGCTTATAGATTTTATCCATAGGTTGCACTCACCTAAGGAGGACCATGGAGGGGCCACTCAAGCACAGATTCATCCTGGAGGAGGTCATAGCCTCAGTAGCAGTTCAGGATGGCTCAGAAAGCAGGGCTGCACTCTGTGTTGCACTGAGGAGCTTGAAGTGCTCATGGTTGGAGGGGAGAGAGATGGAGAGCAGGACCCCAGCAGGGCTTAGTGCTCTGCCTCTGGGAGGCATTTTGTCTTGGCAGGTTCTCACAACAGTACTTTTGCAGTTTATGGAGTGGAAGTAAAGAAGATGAAAGCGGATTTGGATGCCCTCAGCTGTTGCCATAGGTGTGGATCAGCTGTATTTTCTCAGAGCCAACAAAGTGCTGCTTTTGAGCATACTGCTCACTAAATGGGCACCCTTTAATTCCACACCTCAACCATGTCCAAATTAGGAACTTCTCGAGAGAAGAAGAATCTTGAGCTTCCCTATGGTTTTGGGCATTCATATTAAAAAAAATAAAATTAAATGTCAGCAGTCTAGAAGAATTGCATTGATGCAGAGAGCTGAGAATAATTGCAACATCTTGATTTTCACCGGACAACCTTTTTTTCTGTTAAAAAATGTTCAAGTCTGTCAATTCTAAAAGAGAAGTATATATTCTGTGATCCTACAATATCCTATATATCCTGTGATCCTACAATTCTGTGATTCTGTGATTCTGTGATATTTACAAAATCTTAAATAGCTTGTGAGCAGACTGTATTCCTAACAAATTTATGAAAACTTTCACTTACATTTTTTTTCTCCTTAAAATATGAGTAGCTGGGCATGTAGAACATAAAATTTGGAAATGTCTTGCACTGAAGCGTGTCAGCAACCCTACTTAAGTCGTGGCAGCGTGCCTGCTGTACACACGTCCACACTCTCTCTCCCTGCTTAGAGATACACATCTCTGAGAACAGCTCCTTACACTGAAATAAATTGAGTAATTACGTTAATTGACATAAATGTTCTCCAGAATAGCCCATTGAATTTTGTTTAGGCATTTCCTGCCTGATGTCTCTTTAGTTTCTAATAAATAACCTATTGCAATGCTTACTAACAGAAAATTTTGTAGCGTAGTAGATGCCAAGGTTAAATTATTAAACTCATCAGCCTCACAGTCTCAGACTGTGAATTGCAAATGCAGAAGGAGAAAGCCCAAACCTCACAAGACGTTTGATTTATGGTGATGCATCTTTACTTGCATTGTTTTAGGTTTCATTTGGGGAAATTATATGTTTGAGTAGGTGCAGTAGGGAAAGATCCAGGAGAGATGGAAGACAGTGAACGTTGTTCTAAGTTTGTATTTGCTGAAAGAAAGATGTGTACCAGCATTATCCTCTCTCTCATCTCATCTAGGAATATAAAAATTCATGACTGAATACCATTTAGATTTTACTTTTTTTTTTCTCAGTGACTGATCCAGGTGTTGTAATTTTTTTTCAAAATCACCCTGAATAAGAGACATCTGCTTTCCTGAAGCAATACCCTCTCAGATACACACTTTTAAAATTTTATTATGTTTTTAAATATATACATATATGTAGTGCTTATCTCTGTAAGTACAAACAAAGTAAAATCCCTGTAGTTGAATAAGGTAATGAGAGAGTAGTTGTATAACGTATTGGACGTGTATTGTTTTCATGACAGACCTATTTTGTTTATTTTCCATGCTTAGAAATGTCAAATTTACAAGCAGCTCATTTCTTTATGCCTACAAAGTGTTTCTATGAACTGTTTGGTAGTTGTGATAGCAATGTTCTGGGTGGTGTATCAGCCAGCAGTAGGAACTGTGGGTAGTTTCCTCTCACTTATCTTTAGCCATGGAAAGTGAAGCATCTGCCCTACAGTTAAATCTCTATTGACAGAGAAGAGGTGTGGGCCTACAAAGACCTGTTAGTCTATCCTGGATAAATAGCCTAAGAAGGGTGAAAGGGATTGTCTTTGTGGACGCCCAGAGCTGGCTGAAGGACAGTAGAAAGCCTTCAGTTGGCTGCCATGAAGCATGGTTAATCTGCTGCTATCATGGAACCTGTCCTGGGCCTGGTCAGTGCTGGGCATTTGGGGGTAGCACTAACACACGCCTTAGTCAGGAACTGAAAGCAGCTTGCAGTATAGATAGTATAAATATATGTTCTCTAGCTGCAAAAACATATTTTTGGGCTACTGTCACCAGCTTATATCTTCCCTGTCATTTTAATGACATATTGTAACTGACTTGGGTTTGTTTTTCTCAATAACCCAAAGTAGGAGTGAAATGATTCACGTAGAAAATAGATGCTTGGACACTTGGGTGACACATGGGGAATAAAAATACATCTGGAAGCTTGTGAGGATGAATACAGAAGATACACTGTGAAGATGGTTCTGCTGTAAGTAGGTGCTGGAAAAGGGAGAAGATGACCGGTTTTGATACTGAGTTTCCTATCCTTAGTCTTTTCTTTTTTAAGCTTCTTTTTCTTTTTAGGTGTCAGTGTTTACTGTAGATACGTCTCCTGTTTAATTATTCTGCAGCGACACCTGTGTTTTTATTTCCGAGAATTACATTGATTTCCTTACCTCGGTGTATTTCCAGGATTTAAATGCTTTAGGTTTATGATCTTCACAATGGCATTATTTTCTAAGTCTGAGCAAAACTCTCTGAAGTTTCCTTCAATACAGAAAGATAAGGAAAAGAGCACTTCATTTTAGCAACAGTGTTTGAGACTAGTAGCGGTTCAGTAGTAAGCTAGTAATGGCTATGTGTCTTGGAAATAACTTACAAGGTGAACGTGTGATTTTGCACAGTAGCTGAATGATGATGATTTTTTCTAATTTTTTTGAAGTTGCAAAATGTTACTTACTGCATATGTGGTGATTATTTTTTCCCCACAAATGAACGTAATGCACTAAGAAGCTGAACTTTGTACTGCTCTGCATGTTGGAATATGCCAACAGGTGATGGAGGCATTCCTGTTAGGGGGATGGAGAGCAGGCACAGGCAGCCTGAGCAGCCAGCTCTCCTCCTTGCCGTGCTGATAATAGGTCACTCTTCTTTACAAAATGCTTTTCCTCTTAGCCTCTTTCTTGACTTTAGCCTCTTTCTTGAGAAATATGGGCTCTGGTCTGCTCCATAAGAGGCTGACTTTTTTCCACAGCCTCAGTAACACTTGATGGAGGAAGCAGCAATGCATGATGAATCAGGAGCAGTCTGGGGACTGCTTTGTTCTCTGCCAAATTATGTTTCCTGTCTCCAGCATGTGATTTTCAGGCAAATTCATTGAAGTCTTCAATCTATAATTAGGCTTATAAGCTTCTTTAGACCTTTTGGATTTCTTTTCTCTTTTCGCATAAGGGAATGCAACTTTAATATTCCATGAATCTTTTTGATACATTTTCTGGAGAAAACTCCCCTGGAGGTTTTCTCCTATTTATTTCTTCTTTCCTTAATTTTTCTAAAATGGGTAGGTAATGATCCTGTTTCCATCAAGAAATGAACTGAAATTACCTAGCGCAAGTGATTGTGATATATAACGGCTTTTTTTTTTTCTGGCAGTAATGGGCATAATTGCTTTACAGTAGGCTAAAGAAAATATGTATTTCTAAAATTGGATTCATGTGGTTGGATTTTCTGCGTTGATCTTAGAAGAAAAAAAATATATATGTTACTCCATGAACATCTGGCAAAATAAACGACTTCTGTCACCAGCCATGAGTGTGAGGCAGCTCTCTGTGTGCAGCGTGTCTTAGCACTGGTGCGGTTTCAAGGGTTGAGTGCTCTTCTTCATTGTGTAAGTATGTGTGTGTTTGTGTATGCATGGATATCTCATATAAAATGAATGCTGTTACATAGCATTCTTGTCATGTTTGAGAAGCACACGTCTGTGTTCCTCCTCCACCCAATTATCATTTCTCCTATTTGCTTCCTCATTTTCAGGTATTTATTACAAAAGTATTCTACATCTTTTTTTTTTTTTCTCTTGAGAATTGTGATTTTAGATTTATTTACCCAGATACAGACATTTTCTCTTAAAACACCCCAGATACTAAAAAATACTACCTAATCTTTAAATAAATCTATAAGAATTCTCTTTTTATTGCTATCACAACAGCATTGCAGTCAGTAAATGTAGTCTTACTGTGCTCAAGGTAAGCAGTTTTCATATCACTGTCTGTGTGTTTTGAGGAATTTTGCCTCTTGTAAATGGGACTCATGGATTTTGCTGCCACATTTGCTCCTGGTCAGCTGTATTTTCTCCCTTCATTGTGCTTTGGATAACTTAATGATCACCTGTCTTGATTGGAGGGATACCCTACATGTTGTTGTACCTGTTGGTACACAGTGATGTACAGAAATATGTCTTTCTGCCCCTCTCATCTTCCAGGCAGTAAGCTGAAGGCATAGGAAGCCTCTCAGGTCTCTAAACTGCTTCTGTTGCAGGGTAGTAAAACTTTATACGGCGCCTGAGGGAAAGGGAAACAACCATGCTAAAAACAGTCATTATTTTAAAATTACTTCAGAGTAGGGGAATCCTTATACTCTTGGCTCATCCAAAATTCTCTTGGCATCCTTACGTTCATTTAGAGAAATGAATATATATATATATATAGATACATACATACATATATATGTATATATATATGTAGGAAATCCATTCTGGAACTTAATCCAAAGGTTTGCAAACGTGCTGGCTCTCCACAGAGCCAAAACTGTGCATTTTTATGACTGTGTTTTTGTGATTTCACTATTATATCTTGGCAGTTCTGTGGTCTTCCCAAGTTATGCTTTAGTGTACATATTTCATAGTTACATGACTAGTGTGGTTTTTTTTGTTTGTTTGTTTGTTTTTTTTTAATATGTTTCTGTTTCTTCACAGTTACATTTTTACTGTCTGGCACTTATTTTATTTTCCAAAACACAGGTTCTCAATAATTTATGCTGTTTTTACCGTACTTCATGTTTGTATTTTTCCTTTTTTTTTTTTTTTTTTTTTCCTTATTTCTTTCTTTCTGTAATTCGCAAGGCATATTTTACCCACTGCTTGCTCCTGAACTTGGAATAATTTTGTGCATAGACAGCTACTGCATACACCAGCCCAGAATGCCTCCTATTATTTTTCTATTTAGATAATTTTGGGAGTTGCAGAATTCTACAGGTATTTGCATGACTACTCCTTGTACTCACAGTTTTGTTAAGTTCCTGTAGGTATTCTTCTTTTTAAAGGTATAAACTATTCATTTGATAACAGTTTTCTAAAAACTGACAAGTGTTTTTGCACTTGTACTAAATGTTGTCCCCTTGCTTACAGGTGCAAAGAGAAGAAGTATGACTACTATAGCCTGCCCAAAACTTCAGTTGTGATAGCTTTCTATAATGAGGCTTGGTCAACACTTCTGCGAACTGTTCATAGTGTTCTTGAGACATCTCCAGATATACTTCTAGAAGAAGTTATCCTTGTGGATGATTACAGTGACAAAGGTACAAAGAATAATTTTAAATAATGCTGATTTTGTTTTGTCCTTCTATTTTTTTTTGTCATCTAGTCCATGGGCGAAAAAGATCTGGTAAAGCACCATGACACTCTGCAGCAGAGGTATCTAGCTGAGAAATGTTTTGTCTTTTGGAAGCCAATGAAAATTTCAAGTTCTGTACCACATTTAGTTTTGAATGGGGTGTGTTTGCTTTGTTGTAATGTGAATGCTTCCATATGTGTATAACTACAGCCTTGTTGGAGGCATTCCACCTGTGCTCATTTGAGCACGTTTCAATTGCTCCAAGATTGTTCTGGTGTCAGTTATAATAAGGAGCATCCGAGTTGTCTGTTTCTATGTGAATTATGGAACACGTAACAATGCTGTCATTTTCTATCACAGGTGGATTGTGTTAAGAATAAAGCCATAATAATAAAACCTTGTGTTAAGGTAAAACCTTCACATTTGAGACAAAATTAATAACTTAGAAGTGAGAAACAGAGCAACTATGAAGCATTCAGTTTCTTAAAAGGAACCAATTTTTGTCCATTCTTATCCTTTCTTTGTGTAGATAGAAAAGCATCAACCATGTCATATAATGCTCAAAAAAGAGCGCTCTTTAACATGCTATAAACCAATCACTGCAGAACTGTATATATGTTTTTATGTCGTCACTATAGACCATTTAAAGGAGCCTTTGGAAAACTATGTGGCTGGCTTACGCAAGGTGCGTCTTATCCGTGCGAACAAGAGGGAAGGACTGGTTCGAGCTCGACTGCTGGGGGCTTCTGTAGCCAAAGGGGATATTCTGACCTTCCTGGATTGCCACTGTGAATGCCATGAGGGCTGGCTGGAACCACTTCTGGAAAGGTATAGTTACACTCTATCCAGACTTTGTGCTGTGGCAGAAGGAAAAGAGTCATTTTAGCACGTTTCTGTGCTTCGCAGAGGAAAAATCACTCTTCACAGACTTTTGTCAGAGGTTATCACAGTCTGGTCCCTCAGGCAATTTTTCTCTTGAAAGAGAGCTAGAAAATAGAAGTCTGGAGCATGAAGAGTTTGTTTGTTTTCTGGGTGGACCAGGCTGCTTTTTTTTTTTTCTTCAGAGGAGTGAAACTTTGTTTTCAAGGAGGAGAGTCCACCCCTAGCTGTGAAACTGCCTTGAGAAATGGGGATATCAGCTTGAGTGGTGGATAAGAAGATCATCTCAAAAGATGATCTGAGTCATCTTTTTTTTTTTCAGGACGAGGTGCACAGAAGCAGATTGGAGGAGAAGTCAGTAAACTCCATCTTCCTTGTCTGAAGATGAACTAGGCCATCTTTTCAATCTGGTTGTGATACAAAGCATCAGAGGGGTAGGTAGAGTAGAGAGGAATTAATGTTATGTCAGCACACCATCTGTGCTGAGATACTGTAATTTGAACTTCTGTTGTTTTTCCTCTATATTGCAGATCTGCATAGTTTAGAAAACTTTCATTAATAATAAATATGTTTGGGGAAAAAATGGCAAAAAAGAAACCAGATACCACAAAACCAAGAACACAGAATACTGGTTCTATGGTAAAAGTATTTACGTTATACCTTACCCATACATAGTCAGTAGCCAAATAACTCCTTGAAGAACACTTTTCCTACTGTATATCCAGCCAATGGAGCACCCCACTGCCCCATCACAATTGAACAGTTTCAGTACCTCAATCAGATCGCTTAGATACAGCGTAAAGGAAATGAACTCTCTCAAAAACATTTTAAAATGAACAAATAAAAAATCATTTGCTCAAGGTGAGTGGCATGATTTGCATTCTGTAAAGGTGCCTTCTCAGATATCGTAGACCTCAGAGAAAGGCTAGAAAATCTAGCACTACCCAAAAGTGGGGTGAGATTGTCAAGAGGAAAACCCCATTTTGCATTTGAGATTGTATCTGGAATAACTATTTTATTCTTAAAATTGTCATATTTATTCTTGTTTTTGTCTAAATTTCATGACAGGTACGTTCCAGATAAATTTCGGTTAACTGTACAGTACAGATAATGTGAAGAAAGACACAAGTATAAAAATCAAAGAATAAGTATGATTTTAATGACTGCCCTTTTAAAAAACAGCATATAGCAGTGGAGTCATTTCTGTAATGTCTTCACATTCTTTTTGCAAACCACTAGATGGTAGTCTTGAGAAGCAGTTTAGGTAATTGTGAGTGTAATACATTGCCTCCTGTAAAAAGTTAGTTCTCGATGTGTCTTGGAACCTGTGCCCTTTTTGCTCTAGCTGCAGATGTCCATCTCTGAGCAGTTGTTTACATGGCACTAGCTCAAATGTATGGAAGCAATACGTCAGTGTTAGAATTTTGCAGTGCAACCATCTCTCTCTTTCTACATTGTACCATCTAGTTAAATCTTATTTTACAGAAAAAAACGATGGCTTTTCACTTATCTGCTCCCTTTCATAACTGCAATCGTGTGCCAAATACATATTTTTTCACTCCTCTTAAAGACCAACTAAGCTCTTTTACTTTCGAATGGGAGTTTTTTTCTCTGTATTTATATCCTTCTCATTGCTTTGTGCATAACATTTATGCAAGTGAAAGTGGAGATATACATATATTGTTAAGCCCTTTTGTGCTGTCTGCCAAGTAGCACTTCAGTGGGGGATTTTAAAGAAGAAAATAGCTGTGTTGTATTTCCCCGGTGGCAACAAGAAGGGACCATTTCACGTTTAAGGCAGTCTTTTTCAGCTCAGACAATACTCCTCTGGAGCCACTTTTGTCCTCTGCAGTATTTAACCACCACAAGCTGCTCTAATTTCAGAGCGCTGAGTGTAACAGAGTCAGATCCCCTTCTTCAGCCTGCAGATTTTAAGCTTCATATTCCCATGAGAAACGAACTGCCCTTGAATGATGGATACATCAGGTCTTGTCTGACCATCTAACATGTTCATTTTTTCATCTTATGTGGAATGCGTAAATCAGAAGATGCAGGGCTAAAACAAGACTCAAAAGTCAAACAAGACACTTCCTGATTGAACTAACCAGAGATTTTTCAGAGTAGCGCAGAGAAGACTACTAAAGAGTGATTTAAGAGAAAAGCCTTTGCTTGAGTGTGCATGCTTGTAGTGATCTATTGTAGTACTAAAAGAGTCCTTTCCAGAATTTGAGACAAAAGCAAAGAATCTTCTTACATTTTTTAAGAGCAAGTACTTTTGGAAAGGAATTCAGAAAACCCTGAATGATATTGAGAAATGGGAGGAAGTTTATCTTCTTGCCAAAGCCTGCTTGCAAGGAATGTCCTCGCTCTGATGTGTTCCTAGTAGTGATAGAGATCTTAACTATCTTTAGATCAGACTTGCTGATAGTGATGTCATTCTGCAGAACTATCTTTTTCGTCCTTTTAACTGTCTTGTAGTGTTAGGGTTTTTTGAGGCCATCTTCATGATATTTTCACTATTAGGGATCTAATATCATATGATGGGTTGTTTTTTGTTTTGAATTCATGGCATCTTTTAAATTACTGTGCTAGTGTTTAGTGTAACTTTTTGCAGATTATCATATTTATAAGAAAGCTCTGTGGCCCTCAAAATCAGTCTATCTTATTTATCCCCGGAGGATGATAATGGTCATGACAAAATATTACACAGTTTCGCTCTTGATATGATCCAGGAATCTTACTTCATTCTTCTTCTCTCTATAAGTACCTCAGAAACAGCTACATATAAAAAGCAGACATTTTTGTTGTGATTGTGATGTTGAATATGGCAGCTGAGCCAGGTGCTGAATATGTAATCACAAGCCATCTGGCATATCACACTTCCACTCTCCAGGAAGTATGGTCCTTGCCAGATGCCTGAGTCCATCCTAATGCATCCTCAACAGCAACAACAACAAAAAGATTATTCTTGAAGTCATTTTTTCCTTATATTGCAGCATGAGTTGAGAAATCTTGGTTGAGAAAACCATTGTTTTCTTTTCTTGACTACTCTAGTTTTTGAGAGTCTTGTAGTAAAAGGAATTATTAGAAGCTTCTCTCAGTACTATGTTCTCTCCTAATGTGTTTATTTCTTCTTTTAAAAACATTAGGATCGCAGAAGAAGAATCAGCTGTTGTATGCCCTGTTATTGATGTTATTGACTGGAATACGTTTGAATACTTGGGAAATGCTGGTGAGCCACAGATTGGTGGATTTGACTGGAGATTGGTCTTCACATGGCACACTACCCCCGAGAGAGAACAGAAACGAAGAAAGTCCAAGATTGATGTGATCAGGTTAATTTTTCTGCATCCTTTTCTTAAACTGTGAATGTTGTGAGTACTTTTCACTTCAGTTGGAAATGTCAGAACCTGAAAAAACATATTGTGAGTGCTTACCACTTAGTTTGAAATTACACATTTTGTATGGTTCCCTTTTTTTGGAGTAGCTTCTGTCCAGGAAAAATACTGCTCTAGAAGCTGAAATTCTTGTAATCTATTGTGTGAAATCCTTATTGCGCAAGTAGTCACTTATTCCTGTAGATTCACTCCCAACAGACATTTAACAGCACAAGGAAAGGTTGTATGTTCTTAATTAGTACTGGAGGATATCCTGTATGCAAAACAAAGAGATCTACGTTGTGAAAAAACATGTCTTGGTCAGCAATGAAAAGAAGAAAAAAATCGTCAACCAACAAGAGGGCAGAAGTCATTCTGAAGACTTTCTCTCTGCTGTAGCAATAGGGGTGGCTTCTTGCTCTGTTTTCCAAGGTGAACCAGTTTTCAGATTCCTCATTTGGGTTGAAATGGTTTAGCTTTGCCTACCATAATTTCTGAGGGACTAACTTGCAGGAGAGAGTGTCTTCCTCATGGTGGGTTTTAATTCTGTTTGCAAGAGTTGAAATCCATAGGTGTTATTTATCACTCTGTATTGAATTTTAGGTTAGCTAAGGAAGGTTCAAAGAGTGCTTCTAGTAAATGGGTATTTACTGTAGACAAAATCCCTATAGCTGAAGGTCTGACAGGGAGGTTGTTGTATTTCAGCAGTGCATTGTGAGAAATGAAGCACCTCTTCAGCATTTTTAACATCACGTCCTTGCCTTTGTTTAAAAATTGTCATCTTACAGCCTACAACAGATATAGAATGATTGATTTTTTTTCCCCAGTCTTTTCTAGGCCACTTATGATAATAATACCCAGTGCTTCACTAATAATAATGAATTTATCCTCAACTGTGAGAAAACAGGATTTTTTTTAAATGGGAAAAGTGCGACAGTAAATCAGACCCTTTAAGCATGCATTAATACACATATTCAAAAAAAACTTTCAAGTAAAAGCCTCTAGCTTAAATACAGTGTTTTTCTTCCCAGCAAGAAGGAATTGTCTTTGGAATGCCAAGGGGGAAATGATGATAAAGCTTCAAGGTGGATCAGTTGCTGAGCTGAGTGGCACAGTTATCTGGAGAAAGCAGCAGTGCTTGGAGAGTGGTATCACTGACTGTTTGGAAAGACTAGAGGAGGGGTGAGGCAGAAGAGCCTGACAGCTTATGGAGTCTTTTTCTCTTCTCTGTCTCATCTCATCTCTTTCCATTCTTTGAAACAACGTATGACAGTATAAGACTGTGTTGCGTCAAAAAGATGGCTGGTAAAATTAGTTTTGACATGTTAAGAATAAGTGATGGCAGACCTAGCATTTTTTAATTCTTATATCAATTGCAATTTAGTAAAATTCATAAAGTGTCAGGTGAATTAAGTTCCAACCAGCATAATGAGGTTGGCACTTTAAAGAGGGTCATTTTCTGAGGCTGTAAACAATTAGGAGCAATATTAAACAAATTCAATTTTTCTGTACAGATGCATGCACCACTCTACGGAAAGTACATCCCTTAAATGTGCTGTTGATCTGTGTCTTGTGCCCTTTAAGCATTGCCCTGCCAGAATGGCTCCAATTTGGACTCTTTTTTTTTTTTTTTTTTTTTTTGTTTGTTTGTTTGTTTGTTTTTGTTTTTGTTTTTGTTTTTTTTTTGTTTTTGTTTTTGTTTTTTGTCAAAGGTAGTAAGCAATTAAAAGAAATACGGATGAGCAGGTCATCTTTGAAGGAAAAAATCTCTCTGTGGCTACATTTACTTAATTTTGATCAGCTAATTTCTGAGTTTTTCCACTTGTTATTAATGGAATCAGGAATATTGTTATTAATTACTAAAGCACAGGTTTGTGTTTACTTTCAACTTAAGTAAAATTTACAAATGTACTGCACTTAGAATTTCAGAACTCACTAAAATAATTCTACCGCAAAAAACATATGTTCTGTAATCTAAAGTAACAGGTAAGTCATTTAACACCAGTCTCAAAGACATTACAGTTGCAAAAATCTATCCCTGAATAATGTTTGTCTTCTCATATTTCACTGATATTTTTATTTTAATATATTTTGAAACTCATTTCTGATACGTTTTTTTTAGCAGAACATTAAATTCAAATGGCCTCACAGTAGAATATTTAGTTGATCAGTAGCTGCCTCTTACTCTGTATCCTGAAGTCTGAGAAAATAGACAGTGAAAATGTATTTCTAGCTCATTTTGTTGTTTTTAAAATTCCTTTTCTTTTAACTAAATTTAGAGTTATTATTCTCTTTTACAGGTCTCCCACCATGGCAGGCGGATTGTTTTCTGTGAGTAAGAAGTATTTTGATTATCTTGGCTCATATGACACAGGAATGGAAGTCTGGGGTGGAGAAAACCTTGAGTTTTCATTTAGGGTAAGTGACTTTTTTTTCATGAAAGTAAAAACAAGTTTCTTATTTGTTTCATCCTGTCCTTTTTATTCAGTGAGATGGCTGTGACATTAGCAAATGTAAAGAAGAGAATCTTTCAGTGTACATTTACATTAATCTTTTTTCATCGTTCTCACATTTCATTATAGCTATATTTTCCTTCAGAATAACCATTTCAAAAGACATCTTTTTAAAGTATTTATTTATTTGGAACGTCAGCGTAAAATGTAAGCAGTGGTGTGACATTAGAGTATGAAGTTTATGTTCTGTGGCTTAAAGCAGATAGTTGGAAAGACACATTAGTAGTTCCTACATGTGGTGCTGGAGTTGACTGTAGCAGCTGGTAGAGTGAACAGCTGGCAACTGATGGAAGTTATCAGTGGGACAGGGTGAGCAAGCCTCTGCTTCTGTAAGGCTTAATTCTGTTTCACATCAGGAAAAGTTCAGATAAAGGTTATAAAAGACAACGAGGAAATCTCCAGGAACGGTAGAATGGTACCGCACCAGAGAATGGACCTGGAATCAGGCAAGAAGCAGATAGATTGCTGTGCTAGAATAGAAAGGATTTGCAGCGAAGGAAAATAAGATATGGAACAATGAAGACAGATGAGTAAAGTGATCGTGCTCTCCTCATGTCCGCTGTTACATGCACTGTTGCTGATTCCCACTGAGCACATAGTTCAACTCAGCTTGCTGAAGCAATCCAGCGGTGGTTTAGAAGGTATCCCACAGAGCCATTTTTGACTTGTGAGGAGCTCATAACTTACTTGTTACTTACATGCTTTCCCTTTTTGTTGTTGTGTTGTTTTTTTTTTTTTTTGTGGACTTTTTGTTTTGTTTTGGTTTTTTTTGTCACTAGATATATGTATTTTATGGTCATGTTTGCATTTTCGTCTGTTTGCAGATTGAGGAGGGCAAGGATTGGTGGTTTTGTGTTGTTTTTTTATTTTTTTTTTTGTTGCTAAGAGTAGCTTTCAGGAATAAATAGTACAGAACCTTCTCGTGAGAAAGGACTGCCTTCTCATCAGGAGACTGCCTTGCTTTAGACTTTTACCTGTTAACAGAAGAGGTGTGCAGTCTTTGTGGCCACTGTGTCTGTCTCCTGTGGCCTGTAGTGCAGAAATACAACTAAAGAGAGCTAAAGAAAAAGAGAAGAAAAGGACCTGGGAGGATAATAAGCACTGATTCAGAAGTGACCCAGTTTTTCTCTGGAGAGAGAATTCTCATCTAGGATCAACGATCTGAAGCCCTCCTTGCCTCCTTTCTTATATGGAGGTTAGTTTTTCTGACACTGAAGTCCAAACATGCAGAGACTTATTTTCTTTGGGGGTAATCCCTCAGTCACACTAGTCAGGTTGCCATTGGCTCACAGGAGTTAGGAGTTGTGTTTTTTGTCTCTGAGATGGCTTGTGGCATTCGGGACTGGAAAGCCTGCATGGAAAAAGAAAAGTGTAGAAGATGACCCTCTTAATAGACCCTCTGTGATGCAAGAGCATGAGTGAGCAGTGGGTTTGTCTGTTCAACTTAGAGAAGGACTTTCTTCTCTTGGGCTGTTCCAGCTCCCTGCAGACTACAGGTGACTGAGCAGCTCTCTTCTGGGAGACAAACAGTGCAGCAGGATGGACTGAGCAGTAGCAGCTGCTCCACAGGCCAATGAATGTGTCTGGGCACACTCATTTCACCAGTGCGGATTGCCAAAGGATCTGGGCATTTGGAGCAAAACTGCAGACAATGTGCTTTGCCTCTGTGTTTGTGCCTCCTGCAGTGAGGCATTTTGTGGAAGGGAGCAGAGCACTAGGAAAGCATTTTAGTGTGTTCTTCCTGCTGCCCACATTTCTGAAGAAGGTCAAGAGGGATAAATCAGTGCTAATTCTCATCTCTGTGGTTTCTGAACCTGCCAGACATAAAAATTGGGGTCAGGAATACTGAAGCCCACTGTAAATTAATTCATTTTTCTTGTCTCTGAAAACACAGTCACAGCTTGAGACAACATTCTCAAGCCTCCTTTGCCTCCTATTTGTTTATTCTAAACTGAAGAAATTCACTGTGGCTTTGAGAGGTGCAAGGAGGACAAAGCTTTGGCTGAAAACATTATGACTAAGAGAGATTGAGGCTGTGTGCTGAATGCAGAATTGAGTCAATGTGCCTTGATTTGGGATTGCTTAATGCCATTTGGCTAGATAAAATTTCACTTCATGGTCATAATGGGCATTGAAAGTCACCTTCTCAAGGGATGCAAAGCAATGCCCTCTCATCTTCTGTCTCCTGTACATCGAGCTGGTTGCAGTGTTTTTCTGCTGTTGGCATGCATTGTAAGTTTGCTTCTGGGGACTGCTGTTTGATACATCTACAGCCTATCCTTTATCTCACCATTTCAGCAAGAGGGAAAAATACACATATTCAAAAAGGCAAAATTACTTACTGCTAATTCTTCTCTTCTTGAAATTTCCTTGTCTGTTAGTCCTGGCTGCTATATCTCTGATTTTCTGGGTTCTTCTCTAACCTTTCTGCACTGTTTCTTCCTGTCCTGATGTGGAAATTTCTCCTGCAGCATGTGTAGCCTGGGTGGCTTTAGGAACAGGTTGTGTCCCCTTATCTTTGCTTAGAGAGTAGCATCTTCTTTTCCTTTTTACCTCCCAACGAGTCCTAAAACACCACCATGGAGACTGCAGTTCATACAGGAAACTAATTTCTTGACTGCCAACTTGCTTTTCCTATTTAGCGTTTTTTGACCCAGCAATTGGGTCACTTGTCCAGAGCCTGGCAGGGACAGGGACAGCTGTATGGCTATTGTAGCTTTCCTAATGCAAGCATTCATTCCTGTTAAGCAAAGAAAAAATGTTTATAGCCTGCGTGCATCAAGATGAAAGTGAAAGTAAAACCAATGTCACCTTGTTCTCTTCGTGTGATAGGAAAAAAGAAAAGCTTCTCTTATGATGAGAGTTGCCAGACCTAGTAAAGAATCATATTTGCATGCACATGAGCAGGCACAATATAAATAAAATCTGATGTGCTTCTATGTTACAGGAGGTGGAAATGGTTTCAGGGGAGAAACTTCCCCAGAGTCATTTATTTAACATATAATGATCAAATTTGGTGTCTCTGTTGAATTATTTGCTTTATTTTATAGCTCTTCATTTTATATAGAAGTTGAAATATGTTTTCCTTTAAAATAAATAAATAAGTCTTTTGAAGAATTGGGTGGTTAAAACACAGTAGTTAAAACATATCTAGTTCTTGTAATGGGAAGACAAGAAATTTTAAACCTTTCTAATGAGGGAAGCAGAATTTAATGGGCACTGCCTAGCAACCTACAGTTATTTTTCTTAGAGAAATTCAGAGCTGTAGCTACTGAAAATTCAGATGCTGTGGAATTTTCTTTTTGGCAGCAATTTAATAAATGTAGTCAGTTTCTTTTATTCCATTTAAATCAGACTTTATCAAAGAACTTTACAAGAAAGTGCATCTTTCTTAACACTGCATTTTTACTTCAGTAGTCTTTATGGTCCATTGCTTGTATTTTCTTGTTGAACACAAACTGATCAAAATACTAATCATCAAAAAAAAAAAAAAAAAAGCATCTAAGGAATATAACAAGAATGGAAATTGATGGGCTTCAGTAAATGTAATGGACCTTAATATTTGTTGACAATACTTGCCTGATAAATTTCAACCTCAAAAAATACAGTCTTGGATATGGAAGCTATAACTTAAGATAGCTTTTGTTTTGAAACAGAAATCTCCCTAAGGGAAACCCTATAAAGAGAGCGGATGGTTGATTTCATAGTGCCTTTTGAAATGGCTGTAGCATGACTTAAGTTTGAAAAAATGCAGGTTGTTTAAGAAGTCAGTGTAGAATGGTAGATTTCTTGCACAACTCCTTTAATCTTCTTTCTGTTCAAAAGAAACCCAGCAAACCTCTCTATTCCTTAAACATATCTTAGCCAATTTCCCTCGTCATAGAATCATAAAATGGCTTGGGTTGCGAAGGACTTCAAGGATCATCAGGTTCCATCCTCCTTAGGAAAAATGAGCAGCCACCTACATATGGATGGTTAAGTAAGTGAGGACAATTAATTGCCTGGATTTCCAGCTTGAAAAAAGCTTCTTCAGAAAATCTGTCAGAGCAACTGGTGATAGCCTCAAGATTGTTCAGTTGCAGCGTGTCTTCCCTTTCCTCTCACCTGACTAAATTTCAGTAGCCTTGTTTCTGGCGCCCTTCTGAACCAGGGAGCCTGCGGTATCATGCTCATGCACAGTAGGTGTGTGTGGGCTGCACCTGCTTTCATTAAAGCAAGCTTGGGATTGCAATGAGTGGTGGGGATGGACTGTAAAAGGTCTGTTAAGCCATAGTGGCCAGGGTTTTGGGGTAGAGGAGTGTAATTACAGAACTGTGTGTGCTGTGGCTCATCCCCTGCTGGATGCTCACTTGGGGGCTTCACTCCACAGACATCCATTTTCTGGGCTAGGCAGCCAAAGGCCTGAGGATGAGAGCACAGCTCCGTGTGCAAGCTCAAGTACTTTCCTCAACAGCAAGCTGATTTAAATAGAAGAATTTTTTTCCTACTGTTATTGGTTGGACACCGAGAGTCAGTAACAGAATTTCTTTGTTTACTTTTTTATGTGTTGAATTTTGGGTTCTTTTTTCTGATCTCTTGTTTAAGATTACTCACATTTCGTAACTGAGCACCTATACCTGTATTCTGAAATGGTGAGCGTAGAAATAGAAGCACAAGTAGTGGTTTTACAAGCTTTATCAAGTCAGCTTGCCAGAGAATACAGGCAAAGCAAGATTCAGTTCCTGATAAATATCAAGTTTCTTTCTGAGAAGGCTATTTGTATGATAAATTTTGCCTAGAAAGATGTCTCTTGCTTATGTAATTTGACTTGTAGACAACAGTTAGACCCTCAGAAGTACTGCAGACCATTTCTTATTGTGCTTTCAGAAAAAGTACACTTGATAAAACCATCTATGTTCTTATTACTTCTAGTGATTTGCTCTGAGTTCATGATGAAGTTAACCTATTTAATTCATCATATGAGAGGCAAAATTATTGTATGCATGACTTATACTGTGTTATTCTTGAGGAAAGTATTATCCTTGCAAAGATGTGTATCCTTCTGCTTGCAAAGACTGAAATTTACAATGCACAACGGAAATTCTTTGTTCAGATATGGCAGTGTGGAGGAAGTCTTGAAGTCCACCCTTGCTCACATGTAGGCCATGTTTTCCCCAAACAAGCTCCCTACTCACGATCTAAAGCTCTTGCAAACAGCGTACGTGCAGCTGAAGTGTGGATGGATGAATATAAAGAACTTTATTATCATCGAAACCCACACGCTCGCCTGGTGAGTTGAGTCTCTTGTTCTTAGAGTTGAATTTGTGTTCAATGAATTCGCTGTTAATTTAACTAATGTTTAATGTCAAAGGTTTCTTTCTTACTTCTTCTGAAACATTTTCCCAAACAGAAAATAAGTGTGTATGTAGTCTTTAAATTCTTTGGAGAAACAGAAATTCTGTAAGTTGAGAAGGCTAAACTTGTGAATAGATAAATGAATTAAAGAATGAAGTGTGATGGCTCAAACAAGGAGGAACTGTTTAGCTGGAAGTGTATGCTTCCATGAAACAGATGATATCAATTCAAAAATTACACAGCAGAAACACAGTAAATGAATTTTAGTCAACACATTTAAATGATTTCAATGGACAGTAGATTTTTATCTGATCACTTTTATGTGATCACATAAGATCAGTCATCTTTTGATAATTGTAAAACTTTGCATTTATGTAAGACAAATTTACATTTTCCACATTCAATTTACTGCTGCAGGGTGTTCAATTTAAACAAACAAAAAATTAAAAATTGGTATTGGAAAGACCAAAATGATGAGAATCTGGGATGAAAATGTTCCTATTAGAATGTTATAAGTGTCAGTTTTTGTTTGTTTTCACAGTTTTAATGCAGAAGAAAATATAAGATCATTTGTTAGCAAAATAGTTCAGAAGATACCTAGTGTGAAATTTGAGTAGGTCAGAACAGTAAGGAAGTGTGGCAAATTGGTAGTTTGGTTAAATTTACATGGATGGGCCCGTAGACTGGAGTGCAGTAGCATGCTGTGCAGCGCAGGCTGCTGGACATCCACCTCTGACTACACCTGACCAGGACTTAGAGACTAGACAGTAAGTTCCTAGTGTGTGCAAATGTCCCATATCCCATTAGAAATGCTTGTGAAAAAAAATACTCTTCAAATCACCATGTTTTTCAAAGAACTGAATATTGCTAGCGTTAGTATTGTGTTACTTTGGTTTAAACTAGGCAATTAGGTTATTATAGTCCATATTTTAGTAATAATTGTGTTACCTTAACATCGTAAAATCCATTTAGGTTTTATTGTTGGAGTCTGACATTGAGAGAAGTATGGTTATGAGTATCCGGAGACATTGTGAGTTCACAGGCAACACTGGCATGATTCTGCTTGTGTTTTATGCAAAGAGGACACAGCCATACATGCTGGCAGATTTTCTTGTAAAGTCCAAGGTGGCTGATGCCTGTAATGCTAGTAACATAAGCTTTGCATATTGGCTTGCTTGTAGCACTGTGGATTTAAGCTAAGACTCTTGCGTGTTTTTTTTCTGTTTGTTTTGTTTTGTTTTGCATGTATCAAGGCTGCTGCCAATGCCTTGTGGTTTCCATAATATTCTGTGCATCACTGGCTTCGGCAGCTGAGTTTAGAAACTTTTACTTCATCTAACCCAACTGTTCAGCTCCACAGCATAATGGAAAAATGATTGATGCTAAGGCTGCAGAATTTGGTCCGTAAGGTTTCGCTTTGAGATTAATGTTCAGACCTTGGAGCTAATGTGTCATGCTGTTTGTTTATTCAAGCAGGCATTTTTGCCTCTTGCTTTACATCCATTTTGTGTTTTCAGTTTTATTTCCAGTTTTGAGAAAAGCAAATATATTTTTGGAATGATAAAGAGTGTGTCAGGTGACCTGCAAGAGTCTGGGGAGTATGAGCAGTACATCATGCCTGAGTGTCTGACGTCCCCAGTCAATATAAAGATAGATTTTGAAGACAGACATGAAAAGATGTGAACTACGCTCCTATCTGTAGGCAGGAAAAGGTCTGCACTGAAAGTTTTTCTCTGGCGACTTAAGATTTCATACCCTCCACCCCCAAAACTGTGAAGATCAAAGGAAACCTTAGCAGATTTTACAAATTTCATCAGTTAAGTGGAAAAAAAAAAACAAACAAAACCATCATTATAAGTAGTTTGCAAATGGATGGTGGAGCAATTTTTAATTCTCAAGATTCATTCTCTGCTTTTGAGATTTTCAGTTATCTAGCTGGAAGAAGTAAATTTTCCACAACATTTTCTTAGTCCAGCAAATTGTATTCAGGAATACATGAGGATTTCCTGGAATTTTCTGTCTTTTAGTATATTTTAATATTTTATGCGCACAATTCCGATCTTTTTTTTTTTTTTTTTTTTTTTTTGGTCAATAATAACAAATGTAAGGCTAATAAAATCAAGTCCAGTGCCCAAACATGGGAATTTTTCCTGGTTAAAAGTCCTACTAATCACTTGAGCATATGGTTCCTAATAATGTAAACAGATAATTTAAAAGAGAGCATCTGTTCTGTGTTTTTAATCTTTATTTTAATTAATTTATTTATTTTTAGGAACCATATGGAGATGTGACAGAGAGGAGACTCCTTCGAGAGAAACTGAAATGTAAGGACTTTAAGTGGTTCTTGGAGAATGTGTACCCAGAGCTTCATGTACCTGAGGACAGACCAGGCTTCTTTGGCATGGTACGTGGTGGCTGCAGAGGGAGTCTCCTTGCGGTTTCGTGAGCACTCCTTTTAGCTCACTCCAATGGTATTTTTATGCCAATGACAGCATGGGTTTTTGATAGAGCTGAAGATAGAATCGGTAGACTTCAAAATGTGTTATCTATCAGAATCTTTATACATAGAGATACTGTAAAAATCCTGTGACAGGCGGTGAGAACAGGTAATGTTGCCATGAGCTGCTTCTTCCAAGTGACATCTTGCAAGCAAAGGATGACCCTTTAATTTCTTAAAAACTTGAATAATAAAAAAAGAAACCACTGAAGTTTTCTGATTGTTAGATGTCAACTTGAAAATAGAAACAGTGTGTTTTTAAAATGTGTATTTGCATTTTTTATATGATTAAAACTGATGCCCTGATGACAGGAAGGAGTGCTTATGCTATGTGCTCGCAGATAATACTGAATTCTCTGTGTCAAAACCAATACACTAATAACTTTTGAACATCATTGGTTTATTAGCAGTTCTCACTGGCACAGTATGCATCCTCTTTTCCTTTCTTAATAGACAAGAACTTTCAACACTATTTGCAGCTTAAAAATAAATATGAACTATAGCTTTGTGTATATCATGTTACTGTAATCTCATTTGGAAAGGATGAAGTTGGAGATGATAAAGTAAATACCTGCTTCCTCTGAAAAAATGGCATATACCTGCTGCTTATCATGTCAGGAGAACAAGGCTGTACCTTTCTGCCTGATAAAGATATATAAAATACCTTTTTGACTTTAAATGCCATGTTGACTTTTAAATACTTTGGTTGTAACTCAATCACTCTGCAAATCTAGCTAAGCTGCATTCCAACACCAATTCATCGCACCCAGCCAGTGTCACAACAGTCTTGGTTTACTGTCATTTGTACTTCAGTTACTCACTCTATGCTGTTCTTTTTTTGGAGGAGAAAAAAAATTAAGACTCATCTTTGAGGGCATAAAAAAACACATAGGAAGCATGTCTCCCCACAATCTTCCCTTTGTTACTTGTTGAGCAAGAAACTTCCTAATACAGAAACATCATATTTTCCTCTGAGTAAGCACTGATTAGCAGTAGTGCAGCAAAGCCCTGAAGAGCCTCTAAAAGAGCAGCCACCCTCCTCTGTTTGTCTGTAAACTTGCTCTTGAATTGGTATCTCTCTGCAATCACTGACATGAGAGGTAGTATCCAGCACTATCCAGCACCTCAAACAGGGACAACTTTAGTTCATGCTGCATTGTTTTGTGCTGGATTGTTAAGTGATAAGGCCAAAGACACTAAAAGCAATAAGGCATTACAAAAATTATCTTCCAGAAGCATTTCAGTAGCCTTATCCTTCTCTTTGCCTTCACCCTTCAGCAGCCAAAAGAAAATCTTGACTAGTGGTAGTGATAACGTTCCACTGGTCTTGAGAAAAGATTGGTGCAGGTCTTTTTGAGATTAACTGCGTTGTCATCTTCAAGAAAAGGTTTGAAAATGCCTGGAAAAAATAATTCTTATTCAGAGCTGCTGGAGGTATCAATGTTGTAATTTAGGTGTCCTCTATATATTTCTCTAAAAAAAGTTCTTAAATGCTGCCATCTACTTGTGAGCATAATGGGAATATACCGTTTTCTGGCAGGAAGAATTTAAAATGTGATTAAAGTACAGTTATGCTCAAAGAAAGTGACAGTGCAAAAATGACACTGACTGATTCAGCTGATTTGTGGATATTGAGCCCCATCTGTTAACTTCAGTAAATCACTGATCATGATCATGTTCTTTCCTCCTGTGTTATTTGCATAGTGCTTTTTTAGTTCACAAAAAGACTGTTTAAATGTGTTGGCTTTGTTAATAGCTCTGCCTAGTGTGAGGTTATTAATTGTTCAAAGAGACTGCAAAGGGATATGGGGATTTATTTATCCCCTGGAAATCTTTATACTGAAATTGAAAATCTTTCTAAGATTACCCACAGGTCAGCCACCGGATATTGAAATATATGCAAGAATTGTTGAGTGAAACTCAGTGCCATGCTCTGACAATTAGGCCCTTATACTATCATTTTTTTCTTGATACCTAAATAAGTATTTACCATATCTGTTGAGATTGGTTGTCAGAAAATGTTAGCTGCCTAGAGCTTTATTTAAACATACAGAGTTTTGAGGTTTTTTGCTTGAGCCATGATTGCATTCTTATAAGATGCCTGTGAGTAATATGAGTGCGCTTTATTCCAGAAGAATTTAGCAGAAATAATTATTGAATACCACAGTGCAGATTTCAGTCAGTACTCTGAACAGCCATACTTTGAGAAGGGGTACCATCAATGTTACTTCTCTTTGTTTATTTTTTCTTTTACAACTTAAGTCAGAATTGTCTGTATAAGCGCCAGTGCTGGAACTGTGCAGTTCTAGGTTTCTTGGGGTGAGCAGCTGAATTGCAACAACAGTATCACATCATTGATTCATTCAGAGGGTCTTAGTCATCAGTGTTCTGGTACTGCGTACTTCCTTCAGAGTTGCAGTTAAAGAGTTAACAGAGATCTGAGGATATTGTTCACTTTGTTCTTTTGTCCTTTAAAAAAGATGATTTGAAAATAGCAAGCACTCAGTAAAATTGTTCTCTCTGACTGCTGGGATTGCCTTTGAGGTAAAAGATTATGTTTGGTCAATACAGTGAAGCTGTTGGCTTGTTACAATTTCATGTCTTACTTTGTCCAGATACTAGCCCATACCACTAATGCATCAATATCCATGCATCAATATCCATGTCACAGCAAAGGAACAAAGAGGATTTTTTTTTTATAGTGTGGATGAAAAGAGAGGTTGGCTGTACTCCACTGGCTGTGTTTATCAACTGATACTATGAAGTTTTAATGTGAGAAATCCGTTGTTGGTGCAAGGCTTACAATTATATGAAACATATATACTCTTTAAAAGAAAAATGTAAAGAATTATTTACAGAATGCCAGGTGCATTGCTGTAATTACATACAAGTGTCCAGATATTAGTAAACAACAGATTACATTTCTCCAAGCACTGAAAGGTAAAGGACTGAGCTGAATATTTCAGTAGTTGCTGTTTATGACCTGTCTCAGCTTCCAAACAGAATGGTAACTAAATGGCACTATAGAGTAAACCTGCAATGTTTCACTAGGAAACAAAAGTGGAAAAAAAAGCATAGCCAGTAATACTGCATGAGCAGAACTTCTTAGAACTGAACTATGTGTTTTAATGGGAAAGTGATCAACATTTCTTTTGCTTCTGTTTCTCTAATGCAGCATTCTGCAAAAGAATTAAGGTAAGTCACAGAGAAAATGTTGTTCTTATTGCATGACTTGTTTACAGTGGATATTAGAACAAAGATAGCTCTAGCAAATAGTGGATGATTCTTATTTTGATAGAACTATTGTATGTAAATGGAACTTAGACTGTGCATTCTCTTTAATGGGAGAAAAATATTATTTTCATAAACTGACTTGGAACAGAATGATTACTGATTTTTCTTAGTGTAAATGGTGGTATGATCAGATTTGAAAATCTAATTGCTTTCAGACCTTTGTGTCAGATCAGATCACTTACCTCCTTACTATTTACTATCCCCCTACATCTTAAGCATCGATTAGGCTTCCTGATAAAGTGTATGAAAGAACATCTACCCATGTCTGATAAAACAACCTAAAAGAACCAAGCTGAATTATTGACAATGTATGTGTAGGAACATGGCTGCACAGCACACAAGATTTTATTCCTGAAAAAAAGAAAATGAGAAAGCATGTGGAGTAGCATTGTAGGAATACAGACTGAGTTTTAAACATCTGAAGCAGAGCTTAAGTTAGTAGACTTTTATACCACTTCTATTTTGTTTGCTGTAGTTGGGCATTGTGTAAGGATAGAAGAGTGTTCTTGTGCCTTGTTGGAATAGTTCTGATGGTGCATGGCATTTCAAAATAGGTTATTTAAAATTATAAGTCACAAAAGGCACTTGCTAGAGCAAATGCCAGGGAATGACAGTGAAGGGCGCACACTTGGAGTGATAGTGAAGGCTTTGAGTTGTCTGGAAGGGCACCAAGGACAAGTCCTCTGCTACGATCATCTTCCTCACGGTGTCAGTAGACTGTCAAGCAAAGTCATACACTGCTAAAAATACTAATGAGAAGCCCTCTGATCCTGAGGACAACCACTGACAACAACAGAAGCTGATTTGTAATTTTAGAGATAACGATTCTAATTTTTAAGTGAGTATGACTTTGACTGATTTTTTATCATAGAATATAAAAACATCAGAAGATTATTGCTTTGTCTTGTGGTGTGTGTTAAAAATCATTTGTTTTCTTCCCTGTTTTTGTTTTGTTTGTTTTAAAGTACTTCTTCCTCAATGTTATAAAGGTAAATAAACCATCTTCTTTTGGCAACTTAGGAGTGCAGTAGTATATTCCTTTTAAGCCAAGAAGCAGTGTCAGTAGAAAGAATGGCCAGAGGATTTATTTCACTTCTGGTACATGTGCATGCTAAAAATAAGAATGAATTTTGAAATGTGCCAAATTTGGATGTTGCTGTATCCTTTAATGAGAAAGTTACACCAAATACATAGCAGTAATGTGTTTGGAGAGAAATTAAAACACAAAGCCTTCAGTCCTAAATGTATAAATTTGGCAAATGTACTCCTGTTAATAGCTTTGCCAAGACAGGTGGAAGACCAGGGGGAAGGACGTGCAGGGGGGATAAAGACTGTTCAGTGCAGAGATGTCTAGCCTGCTGCAGCCTCCTGCTTCTTTCTCTGTCTGTAACATGTTCACTTCATGGCACACCTCCCTTCAGAGGGTGGGAGAGGGAGGAAGAGTCTCCAGCCCATCACCCTAGAGCCCCCTGTTCCATGCTGTCCCCATTTCCCTCCTCTCCCACTTATATGTGTGTGTCATCTCAGAGGTGCTATTCAGGTTGTGGTAGTGGTACTTTGGAACTGCTCTATCAAGCATGACAGCCACAGCCCTGTGGGAAGCCCCAGGCCGTGGTAGCACTATGGTTCCCCTCAACCCCTAGTGCATTCCCATCCAAAGCATGAGGTGTGCTGAGAAGTGGCTGCCCAACAGCAGAAGTGGGTGCAAAGCAGCAGAAGGCAGACATCAAGAAGTAATAAAAGGTGATGTTAGGGAAAATAAAACACATGTGGAGTGCAAGTATTTAATTTTCTTATTTCTATGGTTTGTTCTTTGGTGAGTTTGAACCTTGAGGGGTTTGGTTGGTTTTAACCTTTCGCTTTTCAATTCTGTTTGTTTTTTCTCTGCATTGAGAACTGAGGATATAATTATGGCTAGTGGTGAAGAGACGCAAAATTGTACCCTACAGAAGTAACTCTTCTGAGATTTGCTCTGCTTGTTCTTTTTTTGTCTCTGATATAATTACACCCAGTAATGGGGGCATTCAGGTTGAACATGTGTTTACAGAACTTGTTTTGCTCCATGTGTTTTTAAATTTGGTTAAGTGGGTAATACTAGGATTCAGTAATTGTTATGGCATTGTTCCACTTAATTTCAGTTACCTTTGACTCCTGAATACTTAAATGCAAGTCCTTGTTAATTAGCCTGATTTTCTGAAATCAGCTAGCTTAGTATTTTAACACATAATCTAAAAATTATGCATCTATTGTGTCAAAGATCAGCTCTAGTAGTAAAGAACATTTAATGTAATATCTAGTGTCTCTTTCAAAAGACAAATCTTAACCTGTTTTTATGGTTTCTGATCTTAAAATCTGACTGCCTGTTCAACCTCAAGAGGGTACTGGAGTTCTTTTGAGAACAAATTCCTTTTTACATCTCTCATTTGAAAAACTGAAAAAAACTGTGTAACCTTCTTTTCATTAGAAGATTGAAGAGGTAGACCCTGCAGGAATGGAAATGAAAGACATGTCAGATATCTGTTCTGCGTGAGGTGCAGGCTTGCTCAACGTGATAGGAGGTGGCCCCTGCCTACTTCACTTGCAAAACACCCTGGAACATTGTGTCCTTCCTGGGGAAGCCTTCATGTCTGACTGGTTCAATGACCAAGTCAGGACAGTCCCCTCAGTTTTCTTTCACTTTAGTCTGAAGGAGGTGATCCATTTGATCCATTCCAATTCCCGGGAAACAGCTCTGGGCTATAAACCTCACAGCCTAGCAGCTGTAAAGTGACTGCGATGTATTTTCCTTTCTTTAACATATTCTTTTGTTTTGATTAGCTGAAGAACAGAGGAATGGCCAACTTCTGCTTTGATTATAACCCTCCAAATGAACACGAAATAACTGGACACAGGGTCATACTATACCCATGTCATGGCATGGGACAAAATCAGGTAAGGTTCATTGTTTTTATGTTCATTTTGACTAATGGTGTGATTTTGACATGAAAAGTCTGGTAAAAAACATTGCAGTAGGGCTGACAGAATATACTGTCATAGAGAGATTATCTTAGATCTAATTTTGATTCTCCCTCTGGCTGCTATTAATTTTGATGTATCCTGAGGTCAGAATTTCATAGTTCTCAAGATGTATCTACTCAGACCAGGAAATTCATGAATCTCTTAATCATGCCACTACACAGAACTCATTAGCAGGGGTTAATAGGACAGTAGTGAAGCTATATGGCTTATAGGCCAATGTTCACTCGTCTGCAAATGGTCTTGGGCATGCCAGCTCTCTGTAGAGTCCACACTGCCAAAGCCCTCAGTGACATTGGAAACCTCACCTAATTTTGCCTGCATGTGTCATTGTCCTGTTTGTTCTTATCTAACTGCAAAAGAGGTTCAGAACAGCATTGTCTCCAATACTCTGATCTGCAGAAGCATCCTCCTGAGCTAACACTATAAAATCTTGTGAGCACAGATCCTTCCTAATGCTTTAGTTTTTGTTTTCTTGTTTTTGGTAAGCTGAAAATACTTCCTAGTATTTTTTTTTTTTTTTTACATACAGACGGAAACTGTATGACAGAAATTCCCATAAAGCTTTCCACATTAAGACAGAGTAAAAGTGTCACAGAGCACCAAATGCCAATCTACAATGGCTGTTACTCATGGCTTTGAGTAGTCATCTTCTAAAACTGGGGTTTAGTGTTTGACATGTGGCATATGATGTGCTTGTTGGTTTTTTTGCTTCAAACCCAAATTAGACTATCTAGCGTGCTTCTAAAGGCAGGGGTGGTGATACATGTGCGTAGATCACTCCAAAGGTAATGCCTCCTATTTATTTCTGTGGAAACTACAATAGATAAAAAGAGCACAGTAACACATCTGTCACAGGGCAACAAAATGTAATGAGATGTTAATGGGAAAGTTCAACCTTTACTGCCATACCACCAACTTCTGCCTCTGACATCATGAGCCAGCATAGAAAAAGGAGGAGGCCTTACTTTCAGAGTAGCCCTTGTACTTTCTTTTAGCAAGTGCCTACGTAACTATGTGATAGTTTGAACAGTTTAATTGTGCTTTTAGGAAATTAATCCAAACATTTGTCTCAGAATGGAAAAATAAGTTTGGAAAAGGACCAGGGTTATGCCACACAAACATTTTATCAGCTTTCTTTCTGAACTCTGCTTTAAAAAAATGAAAAAAACTTGAGTGCTGAAAAATAAATCGATCTTAAGGAGGAAGTTAGTAGTATGAATTGCATTTTAGGTTTGGAAATAAAAATAAACAACAGTCTGAGAGCAGGGTTTCAGATCCTAGCTGAAGACTGTTTATTTTTGACAGCACATTTATTGCTTTACTATTTAATATTGTTTATTAGTTTCTGTAGTTTGTTTTAACTTTCGTAAGGTTTCTGTCCTGGACTTAAAGCTGAAGGGAAGAGCCTGAAGAGAACTGTGTATTATAAAAGCTAGAAGTATATCAGTAGTGACGGATGTGGACCAAGTAATCAAAGATGCATCACACAAACCCATCTTACTAGCTCAGTTCAGCTCTCTGCCCAAGTTGAGCATGTGTCTCTACATCTACATAGAAAATGAAACCTAGTTAAGCCACTCCCTTATCAGGAGGTGTTTATTACTTTTCTAGACTGAGAACTGTCTACATTTGTGGGATTACCTCCTCACATGCAAAGTCATTTATAGTTTTTTTTTTTTTTAAATTATTTTCTTGCATTAAGCATAACAGAAAAGAGAGGAGTTGAGTTTTTTTATATTTCTTTGAACAAAAGATTGATTTTAGTTTTACCCCTTCCATTCTCCCTCCCCACCCTCCAAAAAAATAAGTAAAGACATAGAGTAGAAGGTAAAAGCAAAAAAGTAGTACAATTTGTAAGAAGAGCTGCCTTACATGGTGACATTTTTAGAGTTGCTTATGAAGCACTTAAAGATGAACTGTAAATTCTCTGTGAAGATATCACATAACTGGATTTTTTGATGCTCTCACATCTCTGCTGATGCACTAGTGCAGTGCATCAAAATTCCTGTGATGCAGGCAGCAGACTGAGAGCAGTGATGCTCTTAAGTTGTGCAATTACTGCTCCCTCTGCTGGCATTCAAGGAGCAGGAGGAAAGAGTACCTGACAGCAGTGTAAGCCTACAAAAGAAAATAAGAGATGATACAAGAATTGGAAAGTCTGCAGAAGGAAGGATAAAACAACAATATTAGTGAAACTGGGAAAAAGTTGTGGATGGGCTGTCCGGAGCCTGGGAAAGACCAAGGTGAGAGAGGGCAAAAGAAATCTGGGACAGAGGTACAACAGCAAGTATCAGGCAGGGAAGAAGTAGCAGTTAGGAGCTCTGAAGAGTGAGGGTGAAAGAAGCAGGATCTCTGGAGACTCGTTTGAATGGAAATGTATAGGAAGACTTAATCAGCAAGTAAATGAGAGTCATGAGTAGGGGTGAAAGCAGCAGTTCTGTAGCAAAAAGTGGGCAGCAGGAAGAACTGTGGGTGTGGGAACAAAAGGAAGCTAAAGTAAAACAAGAATTACATGCACAGTTGAGATGGGAAATGGAAGTCAGGATTCCTGAATTTGCACTTCCTTTTTCTGGCTCACAGAATACTTCTCTTCATTTCCTGATTTCCCACACCTACAGATGGTCATTCTTAAAAGACAACAGGCTGCTCTTGGTCATGTGAATTCCTTAGCCATGCTCAGATCTTCCCCATATACATCCATCCCTTTAACCTGATGGAACTGATGAAAACAAGAAGGTCATCTTCCAGTCATATCAAACTGAGGAGAGCAGGACACTTCACTGCAGAGTTTTGCAGATACTTGCTGACAATGGGTATTTCTGTCTCATCCTTGGAAGTGAATCTGCCAACCCAATCCCAAACTCTTCTGCTTGTTCTCCTCCAGTCTGCTCTTGTCACTCCAATCTTTACCTTGCACAGCTTTAACTCATAAAAAAGCTTCACTTCAGTCTCCTTCTGCATGCCCTGTGTCTTGGCTCTAGCTTCTCCACTCAGTGCTTTAGTGCTTTCTGTTCCACACTGGCTAGCTCCCAGTCTTTCTCTGACTTCCTTGATCTGTCTGTCCCCTCAGTTTCTCCCGGCAGCTAGTCCTCATACTAGGTCATGTTTTGCTCCTTATCACGTGCCTTTCCTTTTCTCATCTATCTCCCTTTTTTTTTTTTTCCCTCTATTATTCTCCTTATTCCTTCCTCCAATTGCAGTGTTTGTTCCACAGTTAACCACTTTCTTCCTTGGGCAGTACTCACTGATGCTCATTCGTACTTTATCTCATGGTGTATAGGGGTGAAGTTTATTCTCCAGAGTACAGCTCAGGAAAGTTATTCTCCAGAAACATCTTGGTACAATTTAACACTAGTGAATGTTAACTTGGTCTACCACATGTATCTTACACACCAGTGCAGCCATCCGAAGGCAAGATATGCTGGTGGCAGGTGGCTGTTTATGTAGGGGTCAACTAGAAAAGCTCTCTTCACTGGAAGCAGTTCTCCAGTTGTGGTGACTTCTGAGTATCTATGTGCACTGTAGCAAGAGAAGAGAGCTCTCTGCTCTTGATTATTTATGAAGTCTGGTTTCTGCTCCAACATTATCTCTCAGAAAGTAAAATCACTCAGAAAATTATCTGAAATCCATGGTAATTTGTCAATCTTTCTTTCCTGAATCCAGTTGCACAATGACGTCCTTAGGGATAGGGTTCCTGCTAGTCCTTTTGAATTGTTTTTGAGTAAGTAGTAAGAAAGCTAACTGTGAGTGGTTAAAAACGAGTGTGTTCATTATAGCAAGAAGTTGAAGATACGAGGCAAAAAATACAGAATACACTTCTGAAGTGCTTGAACCTCAGGCTACTGATGTTTAGTCCAAGTGTCTGTCTGGTTAGGTGAGAGTGGAGAGCTTTGAAATTCAAGACCAGTAAAGCTCATTGCCGTGGCTGGGAAGCAGGACAGAAGGGCAAGTGCATGCTGTAGAAAGCCTGCCTGATATGGGAAGAAGATTGGTGACCATTAAGCAGCCTACTGTGTCTGACAGTATTCCCCTGCTATTCCCATTTAAGGCAAATGGACAGAGGCAAATGAAAAGCTTAGTAAAGTCCCTGGCTTTCTATGATGTTACACTTGGTAGCATCACTGCTGGTTCGTTTGCTCAGAAAGTGCCTGCCACGTACAAGCTTTTGCCACTGCACAGATGAGCAGTAGGTAGCCAGGCATGAAGAGGGCTGAGACTGTGTTCCAGAGTCTGATGAGGCAGCCACCATCCTTGCACCACCATGCCCTTGCGTAGCCACGGCATATCCCCTAAATATCCCAGAAATGGCAGGCATTGGGTAAAAGGCCTCATCAAGTGAGACCTAGTGACAGGAGGTAACAGTTTTAAAGTAAAAACTGAAGGTTTAGATTAGATATAAGGAAGAAATTCCTCACCATGAGGGTGGTGAGGCACTGGGACTGTATAATCATTGGGCAGGGAAATGTGAGTGCTTGGCTGTTACTAACATAGCCTCAGTTCTTAATGTTACCCAGAAATTATTCATTTTATTAGCTCTTCTCCACCAAAATCTGATAGAAGTCCTTGAGAGGCCATTGAGGAAAGATCTCAGTAGTAAGAAGTGCTCTGATCTAGTAGCTGCTCCATCCACTTTTAATGTATCTGGTACCATGAGCAGCTTGCAGGCTTTGGCTGATACTCAAAGCCAAATGTTACTAAGTGTTGCTCTACTTTATAAATCCACTACAGAGGAGGGCTCTAAATGGAACCTTGTAAAAGCAACAGCAGAAAGCATGCTGATCTGCAGCATCCATCCAGACACAACAAACAGCTGTGAAGCTTTTCCTTTATTCACAAGTCATAGTTTTAGAACGAGTACCTCACAGATTATTGTGGTGCCTGGAGAAGCAAGATCTTCATCCTCAAATACGAAATTCGTGAATGCTGAAAGGATAGGGAGCACCAGCTTATTGGGGCAGAAAGTAAAATATTGGGCCAACGTTGCCACTTTTTACTTTTGTTGATGATAAGACATTTCTAGCATAAAGCAAACATTGTAAGGTAGCTTACATCATAAGAGTAGTCCTAGCAATACGTTTCTAGGGGAAATCAAAGTCTCTTGAATGCTATGTCAGGAGGTAGATTTCAAGCTTAAGTTGCTTTTTCAAATCAGTTTCATTTGCTACTTCCTATGATTGAATGATGGTGAAAGTGTTAATTCAGGGGGATCATTTACATCACTGCCCTTGAAAAACAGCCATGAAGCTCTGCAAGCAGTGGGCAGCATTTGCTTATGTACAGCTGCAACTGCTACTTTGGCAGAGAAATTCCTCAAGAGGTTTCATTCATGAAAAGTCTACCACCAGTTTAGCTTAGATCAGATCTCTGGTACCTGGAACTGTGTGCTTGCAGACTTGCTAATCACGCAGTGGTACTTACATTAAAAGTCCATTTTAAGTTTCTCTTTCAAGGCTAATTAGCTAGTGGTTGTTAAGAGTGGTCTCCTGGTAAGCACAAGTATATACTAAGTTTCTGAATTGGTATAGCTCCCTTCACACTGTTTTATGATCACTTTGTTCAGGAGTGAAACAGAACAAAAGAGGATTCCTTCTCTCCCTCCTCCTTTTATTGCTTTCCACTAATGCAGCTACACTATTGGTAACAAGCCATTTTCTGAGGTGCATAAAACCCTTGTCTACCCCACTGAGCATAATCTAAATCTGTTCTAAACACACATCCGTGCACTATAGTTGTCTAAATTATTTATAAGCATGCTAAATACAAATAGCTCTCATATTCTTCCATTTTCTTTAATGAAGTCCAAGATTTGGCAAGTGTCCATGATAAAAATAAAATAAAAAATTAAGGAAAGCTTCAACCATAATTGCTGCGGAAAACAATGGTTTAGGGCATGCTCAGAACATCTCTATAGAATATTGCACAACAAGCAAAGCCCGTAAATTGTCTTTAATAGAGTTCTGCTCATGTTTAAAAGCAGCTGTAGCTGATTTGTTCCGAATAATGTCTTAAAATGTCATGTAATAAAATGCTCATCACTGTGCATCCTGAGTTGTTTTGTAGCTGAATGTGAACCTTGACCAAATTGCATTTGAACTATTCATTGAGAAGCTTTTTAATTAAAAGGAACATTGCTTTGTGACAGCTGAATTAAAAAGTTATACTGTCAGGCTACAAACTGGTTTCTGTCCTCTTTTTAAAAGTGGTCTGAATTGTGAAAGTAGAATATTGCGGCCAAATGCGGTAAGTTCTTTAATGTTGGAACATCTGTTTTCCAGTGCATTTATTCAGCATTTTGATACACTCTTAAGTTCTACCAGAGTAAATCAGTGCTGTGGTGAGATTGATTTTCTGTAAAATAGTAAGCAAATAGCAGCAGTTAAGGCTCCTTGAATATATTTGGAAGATTCTCTCTCCACAATACTAACTTTAATATGTGAACTTCAGTATCTTAGGATATCTTTCCTATAAATACTTTCTTGTGTACATATGAAATTACTGTTGCCCTCTGTTTCTTCTCTCACATTTATAGTTTTTTGAGTACACATCCCATAATGAAATACACTACAACACTCGACAGCCTGAAGCCTGTGCAGCAGTTATTGCAGGGACTGACTATTTGACAATGAATTTGTGTCAAGAAAATATTCACCATGTTCCTGAAAACCAGAAGTTTGCTTTCAGAGAGGTAGGAGTGCCTGTTTGGCACACTTTGGGTTTGTTTTCTTTGGGGGAAGATGTGGGAGAAAAAACTGCTGACTTTTTTGGGGGGAAGGGGATAGGGTGGAAAAAGAAAACAAAACAATTCTATCTTACTGCCTTCACATTCTGGCCACAAATACTCCTATATTTGGACTGGGATTTCGTTTAGATAGGCTCTCTATCTTGGCTTTTAATATGTAAACATAGAACAGGGGAGCAGCAACATGCAGTTGAAGCACATTCCTGCTGAATAGAAAGGCAAGAGGAAGAAAAGCGCCCATCTGTAGTTTCAAGGGAACTTCCATTCCCCTTCTCTATCCAGTCTTAGAGATGGCCAACTTCTGCTCTCCTTTCATTAACTATTATTTCTCAGTATTTTTACCCCCATATATCCTCGATAATTCACATTCACTACCATTGCTTTAAACTCCTCCTTGTTTTTAAGAAGCTGCTGCTTCTCCTCTGCCAACTGTCTGCCCATGAGCATCAGATGTTCTCTCTCGATTTTTCTGCAACATAATGCAGTTGTGTAATTTAATGCTCCATCAGAAAGTACCTTCTGCTTTACTCCTGCCCCTCCATGGGACACATCTTACTGACTGGAGGGACTCAACAAATTCCTTCTTCAACTTAAATGCCTATTACAAAAAAGAAGAAATGCTGAGAAGTACTGAGTGTATTAAAAAAACATAACATGTCATCTTAGAAAACCTTGTGTTAGTAGGTTTTAATCTCTGAAGGAGTTCCTGAATGCCTCAGAGAAAATAAATTGCATGAAAAATGATGGCCTTGGTCAGCTTCTGGGATGTTATTATTCAGCTAAGGGAAAAGGTCACATAATATATCAAAAATATATATTTACATAATGTTTCTACATAATGCATCTAAATTCTACAGGCTCCACAGCTGACAAATTCTTGCCTAGGTACTTCCACTAGTGATAGGAGACAGAGAAAATTCTAAAGAAAAACATGAAAATTACTGTCTCCTCACTGAATCTAGTCCAGACTGAAGCTCACTGAGTAAGATTAGTTAAGAGGTTGGCTTTATCGATGGTATTTCATTTTTAACACTGACTTCATGAAATTTTTCAAGTTCATGTATATTAATTCCTAAGATGACAAATTTTAGATGAACTTCAGTCACTTCATAAAAATAACTGAGAAAACGCAGTTTTGGAATACATTTGGTTCCACAGCATTCCTAGCCATTCACATTTAAAGTAATTAAGTTTCAGATACTAAATCCTCTTTCTTTCTCATGACCGCATTGTTCCCCTGTGTGACTTGAATCTACTGCTCTGTACTGATTCCTCTTATTGTGCTGCATTAAATCAAAATCATTGGTCCCCATGTTTCAAGGCAAGTGATAGGCCAGGTATCAGTACTGCGTATCTCCTGCTTTGTGTTGAAAAATGTCAGACACTAGAGGAGCAGTCCTTAAACAAGTAGCAGGGATGTACCATTACCAGAGATTGGAACAGCCTTCCCAGCAGCCTGGCACCGCATCGAAAGCAAGTGGATCAGATATTGATTAGTCCACGCAGAAGTGTGAATTATCACAAATGGAAACCATAAAGTCATTCAGCAGCTAAGCCTGCGAGCAAACACATGAGCAAACGCACACCTCTGGCCCTTGGAAGCTATGGAGCAAGGTGCCATTAGTGCAACATTCCTGAGGATTGAAGAGCAAGATTTTCAAAGAACTCAAGCATAGTGGTGTCCATCAGGGGTTTTGAAAATAGTTAGGCGTGCGGATGTCACCTGGGCCAAAGACAGGCTCTTGGAGCACAGCTGTTCTCCACAGTTGTTTACACCACCTTATTGCAGCTCAGTATTTTGGTTGACAGCGCTTCTAGATTTGAGTGAGCTATGTGAACTGGAGATAAAATGGTTTTGGAGACTCCTGTAACAGGAAGGCTTGAGGCCTCACATGATGTTCTTTGGGAACACGAGTGCACAGGCCGGTCAGGCCTTGTGCCTTTTAGGCAGCTGTGCTATCCTTAAGCAAATCCAGCTGACTGCACAGAGATTTGAAGGCAAGAGGCACACTTAGAATTTTTTGCTTTTTCCACTACAAATATAACCTGTAAAGAAATGGCAATTTTTTTTGGTCAAAAATATATCTGAAATAGGCAACTAACTAACAATAACTAAATGTACTTGCTACATGCAGACTAAGTGAATTTAAGTAACACATATATTTCACTTTGGTTTTCTCTGCCCATATTGTGATTTAGTAACAAAAGGGAATAAAAGTGAGCTGAGAAAGCATATCGTTTACAAACTTAAGTGTCAGGACATAAGTTTAAAAGTTAGGACTTTTGATAAAGTCCTCTTTCTCTCTTTTGTAGGATGGTACTTTGTTTCATATGCAAACTCAGAAGTGCTTACAAGCAGAGTCAAATTCCTACAATGGTAATCCAGCACCAGTATTACGACCGTGTTCCAATTCAGACTACCAAAAATGGTTCTTCAAAGAAAGAAGTTGATCCAGATGTCATCGGTACATAGCTGAATATGAAAATGTTCTCTTCCTAGTCAGCAGATAGTCAGCCTTTTGAAAATTCTGTAAGTGGTATATTTTTTTATGAGAAGGACAGTAATTAGTTTAAAAGCATTAAATTTTGTGTTTCTGGAGCGTTAAATGGCACTAATTATGGAGAATTACATTAAGTAAGTACTGTGGTTATATCATGTCACAGAACCTGCTCCTCTTCAGTTCCCTTTATTTGGCAGCTACATAACTGTTTCTGAAGTGTCTTAGGTTCTTTTCACAAGTGACAATGTATTTTTTAATCTACTGTGTGAAAGAAAGTAAGGCAGTCAAAATAATTGCACTAATGTTATCTGCCAATAACTTAAAATGTTTATTTTTCTACTAAAACATTTTGCAGTTGTGCCTTTTAACAGATGCTAGTTAATATTTCTCCCCCTCTTCTAAATACCAAGAGGGAGAATATAGGCCAGTTCTGCCCCTAACTGGCTACAACAGACCCCTCACTGAAGACAGTGTGGATTTGCACATTGAGGCAGAAAAGGTTGCATATTTTTGCACAAATAACAATCTAGATGCATACAGATTGCACATTGCTTGACAATACTGTACATTAAATGTTGTGACAATTTTAGTTACTCAAGGCACTTGTTGAGTTTCTAAGCATGCTTAGAATGCTGATTTTGCAAGTAGTTTTTTCTCATCTTTCTTAAAGAAATAAGGCAACAACTCAGGGCAAAGTTGTTTAGCTATATGTGAATCTAAGTGTGCAGCTGTGTCCCAGATTGCACAGCTTACTTCAGCATTGTGTGGATTTTCAACATGCATAGAACTTGCAAGAACAAACCTAGCAACAATTCTTTAAACATGGGAGATTTGTTTCAAAATTACAGTTAGAGAAAATGAATCTAAGAAACTATAACTTTCATTAAATTGTAAACATTTAAATGTTGGTTAAAAATTACTGGGTAAACAAAAAATGTTTTTATAAATTACCAATATGATACAGAGCTGCTATTAGTTAAAAAAGAATGTTTCAGATATAACTCACATTTTGCCTTTTCTGACAAGTTGCTCATGGCAGCACATATAGTTCTATTGAAAACATGGGGTTTAATCTGCTCCTGTACAAGATGTTTACAGCTGTTAAGTGTGGGGTCTGCTTTTACCCAATCAGACAAGTAATGTGTATAGCAGTCAGTGTATTTGGTCATTGACTATCATCATTAAAGTGTTGATTTAATAGTTTCAGCACATAAGGGAGACTTCCTTATCTCAGCTGGAAATGTTTTACACATAGAAGTGTGAAGATTTCAACCATTTTTCCCCTCAAAAGTCTTGGTTTCTTCCATTATTTGTTCTTATTTTCTACATAAAATGTACAGAACTTCCTTTGAATCCTCATAAACTCATGTCATTTTGTCATATCTATTTATATGATTCGGGTGTAGGGGGAACGTTTCTTCCTGTAGTGCATATACATGGAGGTTCTACCAAGACCTATCAAAAACCACATAGATTGAATATTTTTGTGGAGAACTTTAAAGCTCTGTCTCTGTGGGTTGGATTGATGAAATCAATGTTAGAACTAATAAAATATTTTGTAACTCTGTAGAGTGGCAACTGTGGGAGTTTGTTTGTTTGTTTCATATGGTCAGTGGTTTTCTTTTAACCATCCCTCTGATTTCTTAGGCTCTGATCCCTGTAGCAGCTGGGAGAAGAGAACTCTATTTTATGCTCTCTCAAGTTCCCATTTCTCATTAATGCTTTTGTTCACCTGCTAGCAGCAACACTGCTCAGTTTGTGGAGTCACAAATCAAAGCTGTGTGTCTGCATGAGAGAGCTGTTAGAAGTGTACCAACACAGCAAGGTTTTTCTGTTCATTTCTGGTTTTCCTTCATGACTGTTGATTGTATTACATTAATAAGTTAATGAAAGCCCAGCAATTACACTTGTAGACAAAATGCTCGTTGACCATTAGGGTCAAGAAGGTTTTCTTAGTTTTGAGACTTCCAGATTTTATCAGCAGGTGGTCATACGCAAATGAAATTTAGTAATTGGAAATTGTTCTCTTGTACATCTTGCTACTCTGCATTTGTTTGGAGAGACGTATTGATGTTCTGAGATTCCAGTTACATGCAACTGAACTGTTTCCCTCTATGCCAGCAAAACTACTAGCTTGCACTGAGTATTTGCTAGACAAACATGCTTACGTTCAGTTCAGGAGCAGTCACTGAATGTCATAGCATCACCAGCTTGCTCCATGTAAGTTATTGTCCATTTAGGCCACCTACTTCCTTTTTTTTTTTTCTTTTTTCCTTGTTCCTTTCCTTTTTCTCTGCTCACTGGAATTGTATTAGTGTCTGGCTTCGAGTTTGGAGGATGAAGGAGTTGATCACATGTCTGATTCACAGTGCAGAGACCTTCTTCAGTGGGAGGTCAGGGCTACCCTTTGAGAAATGGACTGTAGACTTTGGGCTTCTCAGCAAAGAAGAGGCTGAATATCTCGGACAACTGGAAAAATTAGAAGTCTAAGTCACAAATCAATATTCCATCTGATTTTGGTCTCCTAAGACTCTTTGAAAATGAGAAAGAAAGAGTTTCCACACAGTCCAATACAGCAGCCATACAACAACCAGACGTTCCTCTGTTTCTTAATACTCTTGAGTATTAAGAAATCGTGAGTGTTCAGAGCCACTTTTTTTCCCCTTTCCTTCAAACCATGTGAAGCACCCATAAAACCCAAACTTGCAATTCAAGCTGTCCTGAAGGAAAGTGAAGTCCTTGGGAGGAAGAAGAGGGGGGTGCTGGAGCTTCTTTTCTCTGCCAGCTTGCTGATGGCTGGCTCCAGCAGCAGTAGCTGGGTCTGAATTAGAGCATTGCAGTTCTTCCACTTCCATTTACAAAGGAAAACGATTAAGTATGCATATGCAATTTTTCCTGTCTTCAAAAGCAAGAGGAAGGAAGACAGAAGACCCAGGATGGAGCTGTAGTTTGATGAGCAGCGTGGCATGCTTCATGTGGCATCAGGCTGGCTTCCAGGGTGAAGAAGGACCAGCTGCAGAGCTCATTGCTTGGTGGGAAGGGAAAAGCAGTCTTCTTGAATTCACACATCCTCTGAAGGTATTCAACTTGCTGTGGAAGTAAGTGGTCAAGGGAAAAACAGCAGCGCAGATATCTGGACCTGAAATTCATGAACATTGAAGGAATACATATGGAATAAAATGCGTTAACTCTGCACACACTATGAGAAGACTTGATAATACCTGGAAGGAACTGGAAAGTATTATTTAACAGGAAGACATTGGACAGAAGTGTTTACTGAAATGCAGCTGAACGGCTCGTGTGACTAAAATGCTGACGTGACTGGATAATGTGCCAAGGAGAAAGTGGCATTTGATTTTCAAGCAAAGGGAGCAGGGTTTACTACTCTTGAGAACGGATGTTTTAGCCAACAAGGAACAAACGGACACAGTGCCTACTGTTGACCACCAAATTAGAATAGAAAATATTTTTGCACAGCAGATAAAAGATGGGTGCAGTATTAAAGGATGTCTTCCAAGGGGATGCACTGTACTGATTTTATGGTAGTGAGATGTTCTGGGGATTTCTAGGGAAAGGAAAAATAAAGAGGAGCTGGCTGGGGAGGAGGCTGTGTCTGAGATAATTTTTCAAAAAAGTCTGGTGCAATTCTCTGCTAGGCCTCTCATCTAAAAGGAGGCACTACCTGCATCTGCTAGGCGTAAAGGAGAAATTCCTGAGTGCTGCTGGCAGGAAAGAAGAGGATTTGCAGAAGATAACTATGTATATATCTTACTGAAACCTTATATGCATCTTGTATGAAAAGCTTTGATAGGATCTCAGATGAAGTCTTTAAAAGCATCAGAAAAGATGTTCTTTATTAAAGCTAAACAGCATCAGTGCACCTACATTGCAGTGTTGTCTATAATTACTTGATCATGAACTATTTCTTGCATTTTTATTTTTTTTCCTTTTTACAAAAGATGTTGAAACTCTTTTCCATGCCTTGCTGAGTACAGAGGAAGGATTTAGAAAGGCTTATTTAGCTTAATCCTCATTGTTCAATATATGGCTTTATTTATTTCCCCACATTAAGTCCCCAGCCTGAAAAAAAGGTTATTTTCATAGCTTTTCTTAACATGGAGCTTGAATGCTTCAGTGTCTCAGTGTTTCCCAAGCCTTTATTACTCCGTCTTCACACCATGAAGCAAAAGCATCTCTGCTTTCCTCACAGAGAAGACTGCAACAAAGGCATTAAAATCAAAATTGCAAGATTGTTCAATAGACCAAATCTGAAGTACAGCTTTGGTTAGGTTAAATGGCAGCCAGCAATGCTCCAGATCTTTACAGTTTGGGCACAAGAGCTGGAACTCAGCTCTCACAGAATCATAGAATTGTTTGAGTTGGAAGGCACCCCTAGAGGACATCTAGTCCAGCTCCCCTGCAGTAGACAGGGACACCTACAGCAGATGAGGGTGCTCAGAGCCCCATCCTGCCTCACCTGGAGTATCTCCAGAGATGGGGCTTCCATCAACTCTGAAGGAGTGATTTCACATGAAACAGCATTTGACAAACAGTCTTGGTACCTATTGCAGATGTAGGTGAGAATGACATTCATTTAGGATTGAAATGGTGATTAAAAATAATGTTATGCAAAATCAGTGTGCCCTCTGTTCCTGATGGGATCCTAGGGAGATCTGTTCTTGGTGTAACAATAATCAATTTTCTGAAATAAAATAATGTACTGTAAGTTTGCAGGTGACAAACTGCAGGGCAGGCCACTTGTGTGAATGGAGAGCACACGCTGTGATTTATTGCAAGGCATGATCAGGCACGCAGGAGAAAAAAGCGGCTCACGTGCTCAGGCAAAAAGAATTGAAGATGTAATGTGGATGGCTCCACAGGGAGGCAGCCTCTTGGGACAGCCTTGCTGCTTTGCCTCCAGGGGTTTGCTATTGCAGTGTGCACACATTAGCGTATGTGAGTGAGGGAATATCAGCAATGCCAGGAGTACTTAATTTGATGAAGACATGAAAAGAATCACAGAATGGCTTAGGTTGAAAGAACCTCAAAGATCATCCAGTTCCAGTCTCCTGCTGTGGGCAGGGCTGCCCCTACCAGCTCAGTTGCCCAGGGCCCCATCTAACCTTGCCTTCAGTGCCTCCAAGAATGGGGCACCGCAGCTTCTCTGGGCAGCCTCACCAAAGGCTGGCAACCTGCGTGAGACAAATTTGTACTGAATCTGATTCACATCTTAGCAAATGACAGAATTAATTTATCAAGAGAGGTGATGGCCTCTTCTTTACAGATGTCTTTAGGTCAGCACTGTTAGATGTCATTCCACAGGAAGGGCTGCAAAGAAACAGGAGTTATGGGGTGACAGGTTAAGGGCTTTTGGCTCAAGGTCTTGTCATTATGATCTTAAAATTTATTAATCTATAAAGATTCTTCCCAATTTATGGCACAGATGCCACCGTTGTTTATGGGATATAATAGGTTGGCCTTCATAGAATCATAAAGGTTGGAAAAGACCACTAAGATCATGTAGTCCAACCACCAACCCATGCCCACTGACCACATCCCTCAGTGCCAAATCCACACGGTTCCTGTATGCCTCCAGGGACAGTGACTCCACCATCTCCCTGGGGTGCAGCAGAAAAGGAGAGAAGAAATTTTTCCCTAAGATTCAACCTGAATCAACCCTTGGCACAACTTGAGGGCATTCCTCTTGCCCTATTGCTGTTACCTGGGAGAAGAGGCCACCTCCCACTCTTCCACAACCTCCCTTCAGGCAGTTGTAGAGAGCGGTAAGGTCTCCTCTGAGCCTTCTGTTCTCCTGACTAAACAATCCCATTTTCCTCAGCCGCCCCTCATCCCGGCTTTGCAGTGAGTGCGAATCTACAAAACCCGAGATGCCCCTGGCCGGGTTTGGCAGGGCTGCATGTTCCCCCAGCGGGACGCACACAGTGCCCGGCTCCACTCGCTGCGCAGGGGGTCCGCGATGGGAGGAGGGCACGCCGCGGTCACTACGCGCTGCCGGGCAGCGGGAATCCTGCGGAGAGAACAAACGATAACCCAGAAATAACCTGGTTTTGCAAAACGCCGCGCTCCTGTGCGCGAGCTGCGGAGTTGCCATGGCCCAGGCTCTGTGTGTGTGTGTGTGCGCTTGTGCGTGTGCGGTGGCGGAGGTGCCGAGCCGGCGTGGGCGCGTGTCTGCGTGCTGCGCGGGAGCGGGGGCGGGGGGTGCGCGCTCCTCGCGTGCCTTGCACCGTCCCCCGGCCCTGCCCGGCATCGGAGCCGAAGGGCGACGAGTGCGGCACCTCCCTCCCCGCGGGAGTGCCCCGGCTCCGAGAATGCGACATTAAGGCGCTGCACCCCAGGACCGTACCGTTCCCCCCCTCCCCCGCTCCCCTCCTTCCCCCCCTCTTTTTTTTTTTTTTTTTATTGTACCGGAGCATCCTCTCTCTCTCTCTCTCTCTCTCTCTCTCTCTATTTCTTTTTGGAGGAGGAGAGGGAGGTGTTCAGTAAGGGCTTCTTCTCGCTCCCCATTTCCCTCCCCCCTCCTTCCCCCCCCCCCCCCCCCCCCCCGGCGCCCGGGAGGTGCCGTTCCTCCCCGAGCGGAGCGCAGCGGGGAGGCAGAGGCAGGTCCCGCTCCCTGCTCCGCCGCCGGGAGAGGAGGGGAAGAGAGGAGGAGGAAAAGGAGGAGGGTACAGGGAGAGCGGGGTGGGGGGGTGGGGGGGTTATTTATTTATTTATCGCTTCTGGTGGCTGCAGCTGGCAGACCTGGGAAGGAGTAGGCGCCATTGCCAGAAGGATTATTGCCAGGGGAGAAGAGAGAAAGGGGAGGGGGGCGGGGGGGGGAGGGTGGGGGAGAGAGAGGAGACCCCGAGGCTCCCTTGGAAGCGGGAGGCGTTGCTTTCCCTCCCGCCGCCGGGGGATGCGCCCGGGCTAAGCGGGGCTCGGCTCCCTCCCGCCGCTCCGTCCGCCCCCCCTCCCCAGTTCTCCTCCTCCTCCTCCTCCCCCCATCCAGCAGCATGCATCCCTCTGCGCGGAGCCCGGCCGCCGCCACCTCCAGCCCTGCCATGCTGCTGCTGCTCCTGTGCCTGGGCTGGGTGCCGCCGGGCTGGGGCTGGTCGCGGGGCAGCTCCCGGGGGGCTGCCGGGTTGCCCCCCAACGCCACCACGCCGATCTCCATCATGGGCTTGATGCCGCTCAGCCAGTCCGAGGAGGACCAGAAGAGCAGGATCGGCCGGGGGGTGCTGCCCGCCGTGCAGCTGGCCATGGATCAGATCCGCAACGAGTCCCTGCTCAACCCCTATTTCCTGGACCTGCGCCTCTACGACACGGAGGTAGGGCTCGCCGGGGACGCGCCGCCGCCCAGTCCCGGGGCGCTGCGGGGCCGGGGCGCAAGGGCAGCGCGGACGCGGGGGCTGCGGCGCCGCCGGGAGACGCGCGGGGAGAGGCGGCGGAGGACACGGAGCCGCTCCGTAGGGGCTCTGCCCGCGGGGCCCGGACCCGCGGCGGCCGCTCGCCGCCTCCAGCAACAGATGCACGCCGGCCGCTCCGTCTCCATCCGGATGCCTCCCCATCCTCGCGCCGGACGCGGGCTCCGGAGGCGGCCCGAGGCGAGCCGGTGGAGATCGGCGGAAAGAGTTAAATCTGCGGTACCGCTGCCCGTGGGATGGCTGAGGGCCGCCCGGCCCCGGCGCGGCCCGGTGCTGTTCGGGGTGCGGAAGGGTTGCGGGCGGGAGGCGGAGGCGTAGGGAAGTTGGTACCCGGCGCTCCAGCGCGCTCCGTTCGGGTCGCAACTTCGCTAAACGGAGGGAGATGCCGGCTCGATGCGGAGCCCGCCCTCAAGGTGGCAGCCGCCCCGCGTGAATCGCGCCGCGCTCCGTTCCACGACAGCCCCCGGTGCGGCGCGGGGATGGATGCTGAGAGCCCCCGCTGCGCTGCGGGAGCCCCTCTCCGGCTAGAGAGCGGCGATACCGGGCTGTGCTGACTCAAGGTCGCCCCGGAAATCTCTCCATGTGGGGCGGCTGCCCTTCACCGACACGCATTTGTCGTGGTGTTGTTTCGGGTGGCTTGGGGCGGTAGCGGTGAGGGTGTCGTTTGGGTGCTGTTGGGTGCAGAAGGCCGGGATGCTGCGCCAGGAGCAGCCCCGAGCTGCCGTTTGTCTCCTTAAAAATGAACCTTTGCGATCAGAATGAAAAGAATTCTGGGGGATTTTTGGAATGGCATTACCTGTTTCATAAAGTGTGGTCTTGGGGAAAAAAAAAGATCACGGTTCTCCCAGTCCCGTGTTCATGATATTATTCCGTTTAAATCCACCCCTCAAATGGGATCGTTGCAAAATAATGAGTGCACAGGAAGTGGAGAAGCAGGAACCTTCCTTCTGCACACACATCCCAATCAATGAGGGGCTGCACCTGATTGCAATCAAAATATTTTACAGTTGTTTTACAGATTTGGGGTTCTGAGCAGGGTAGACAGCTTTAGGATGTACAGAGCAACTGAAGGAACTGCCTGATTGGCTCTGGAATGCGCACCGGTTCCTTAAAAATTGCATTTTTACTGTTCGGTACTCCAAGGGTGTGAAGGATTGGGATTCTGCTGCCCGTGTGCTGTGTGGCTCTGGATGCTTTTAAGCAATTAATAAATGGATGGCTATGGAATGCTAAATCAGGCAAATCTATGTATTTGGAGAGCGGTCAGGTCATTATTGCACGCTTAATAGTGACAAGTAAATAAATGAGTGTTCATAAGGAGCATCGCAATGGAACAGGAACATTAACTGGAACAGCCTTTAAATGCGTAATGGTAGCACAAACTTTTTCGTTGTGCTCAGCCATTACCTTTTGTCTTATGATAAGCAGAAGGGTTGCTCCCTCCTGCTGCTCGCTCGGTGCTCAGCCTGTTCTCAGACTGCTGATAGATGGATGCACCCGGAGGGCCCGGATCCTTGTCCTTATGTAACCACAAACCTGCTCCTCTCCAAGACCTCGCGGGTGCTTTGACTCTGGCTGCTCCTGGAGAGAGAATGTGGGACCCTGAGCACCTGGGGTTTTTGTACAGCCAGAGAAATGTTTGTTGTGTAGATGTAGAGCCTGGGAAATGCACGACAGTGATTTAGGAAATGCATGGCAGTGATTCAGAAACTCCCTCGTGGAGTTCCAAAATCACCCGCTGTTACGAACTGATGTTTGTGTTGCAGCTTTACGTAACACTTCAATAAAAATCTCATGAAAAATAATCATGAAAGTATCATAAAGACAAACAAATCAGATCTCTTTTCATTATTGAGGCGGCTTCCTGGGGAAGTTGAACTACATAATGTTTGCTTGATGTTTCTGTACAGTGGAACATGGGAGTGTCCATATTACTGACCACCATTGGAATTGCAGTGGGCTTCCCAACTTGGGCTGCTCTCTGTGTCTAACCCTTGAGCACTGCAGTGGCATTCCTAGTGCTTATCAACACAGTTAAGCTGATGGAAGCTCAGAGTTCACTGTGGTCCTTAATCTGTTATCTCAAGCAGCTATGATTCTGTGAATGATATCTTCAGTGCAAAATAAAACCACAGGTTACAGCAAGTATATATGCAAACATGGAGGCTTCTGACTTGAGTACTGTTGATGGTTGAATATGTCTGGAGCATGACCCCGATGCAGTTCAGTGAGCCCTGCTTTGCTGGCCCATGGGCACGGCTTTATTTGCTCAGACATTCCTGTCCAGGTTTGGTGAATATAATACAGCTCAGGTGGAGATGTTTGCAGAACTCTGGTATAAGCTGTGGTGAATTCAGGTAGTCCTGCCCATCTCAGGGAGAGCAGGAGCAAAGCTGAGATGAAACTCTTAGACAAAGTGTCATAATTAGGTTATTTTAGAAACAAGAGTGATTATCTGTAAGGAGTCTTATCCAAGCCTATTGAAATTAATGGCAGTAATTCACTGATTCCAGCAGCCCTTGGACCGGGTCCTGGAAGTTAAGGGCGCTTGATAGTTTATGGCTTTGGATCAATACTGTGATACAGTATTTCTTCTTTTTCCAAACCCTGTGATTGTAACTATAGTTTGCTGAAAATGCAAAGAAATTTCTTGCAGAATAGTGAGCTCGGCTCTCCAAACGCTACACGCAGTTCTCAACTTCATTTAAATCGGGAAGGATGTTATCTACATAAGCATCCTGGCACACATCTGTTGGAGGGAAAAAAGCAGAATAATCCTAAAATAAGGAGCTAAGCCTTCTAATAGAGAATGTTATGCATTTCAATAGTATTTAATTTGCATCATGCAAAAACTGACCTCGCTGAAACTAGAGGAAGAGGCACAGTGGGAGAAGACAAGGGCCTTAATGGAAGTTGGATATCTGCCCTTCTGCATCTGGACATTTTCCCTTGAATATGGAATATATTTTCTGATTTCTTGTAGGATCAGTGCTGCAGGTGTTGCAGAGAGAGGATGATTTTGTTTTGAATCTAAACATTTATAGCCAGGAAAGTCGTGTCTGCAGGTTAGGATGCTGTCACTTGTTTTTGGAGAGCAAAGGGAGTCTAAACGATCTGAAAAACACCTTCCAGAACTAAGGGGGATATATTATCACAAAGAGAGAAGAAAATTCATACTATGGTGGTGAGATTATTTAATTTCCTCTAATAACTACAAATAAATTGTAGTAATCCTGATGTAATCTCGTCTTTACATAACAACATACTCTAATACCTTTAAAGAGCATAGAAGGGTGGGCTATGACGCATACACAGAACTCCACAAAAACCTTTTAAGGAAAATGGAAACTTCTTGATATTTAATACATATTTGCCTTCTATTCTATAATTAAGGAGAAACTGCCTCACCTAATTTATCTGACAAGAAGTTATAATATAGATACGTCATAAAAAGGCCTTCTCTTTATTTTCCTTTTACTATGAAAATATCTGTGTTTTTCAGCAAGACCTTCTTTCTTCAAGGTTTAAAAAAGTTGTATAGGCTGTGCACTGGTCTGGGTCATTCCTACCAGCTATTCTATGTTGAAAGAGAAGTTCAGCCTCCAAGTAAAGCTGTCTTTTGCAGAAAAGCCCACTCAGGACTGCTGTCAACAAAGTTGACTCATGTCTTGTTCCTGCGTGCTGGAGTAAGAGTTACACACACTTATTAAGGACAGGCAACATAGTCTAGGAGCAGGAGAGGCATTTTCTGGCAGTAGAACAAAATAAGGGATCCATGAGGAGCATGAAGTACAGAGTCCAATGGCTGGATCTCGGAGGACTGCCAGCTTTTGGTTGCCACCTGAGCAGCTCTTCCCTCACAGAATCAAGTGAGAGCATCCCCCTGAGAGATCTGCACACAGTGTGCTGGTTAGGCTGGTTGTCTCAGGAGGCGCAGGCTGGAGTCACTCTCATAGCAGCTGGATTTGTGTGGGAAGTGTGGTAAATCAGGATCTGGGGTGAGCCTGACACACTCTGTACATGGATGATGTACCCCGAGATGAAACTTGAACTCCATCAGGACCCTCCAGCACACGTGGGTGAGCCTGCCTCCAACCTCCAGCTCCTCTGGGGTCAGCCTACCCTTCTGTCTGCAGCCAGGGCAAGCAGTTCCTCAGCACTACTGTTGGGAGGGCATGAAAGGGGCCCCAGATCCAAGCTGTGCAGTGGCACTTCAGCCTCCCCCCAGGACTTGGGCCTGCATGCAGGTGTAGCAGCAGAAGGTCTGTTTTAAGATAACAGCATAAACACAGCCCGACTCCTTCACATCATTTGTGAGTGTTCTGATTGCTGAATTTCCTGGAGCTTTATTTTCATTTTTAAGGCAGAACTTGAAATAGGACAGGTGAGGTGTTGTCCTAGTCGTCTGTTCTAAGGGGAGCAGCCAGCTGAATACCAAAAAGATGCTAAAAGTCAGACCGAACAGACAGACTCTGGTATTATCGTGAGCTTGTGTCTGGCATATGTTGAAGTTGATGGATAATTTCTTACTTTCAAATATCACTGAGTACTTAATGCTTTCTGATATATGCAGATAGTTTAGACTGATGATATACATGTCACGCTATACAGGTAATGATCACAGGCTACTCTGCTGGCAGTGTTCTGCCTGGAATGGATGTATTTGTTAAAGCCATTGATGTTCCCTTTGACTTTCATTCAATATGGTTCCACTTAAGGCATATAACCTCTTTTTGCATTTGAGTTTTGTAAACTTGGAAGGAGTCATCTAAAAGTTAAGCATTTATGTTAATTCCATGCTAGTTTTTCCACTGATGCTAAGATGTAGGTGGGGAGAGGAGAGAAATCATGTATTCACAGCACCCACTCTTCTGGGTGTGGATCTCAGACCTGCAGAATGTATATCCTCTAAATATCTTTGCAGAGAAATTAAAGCCAATGTATCATTTTCTGGCATATGTCTTGCAATTTCATGTATAACTTATCCCATGCATACTGCAAAACATACTGTTATGGAATCTTTTGATTCAAATGCCAAACACACTCTGTCAGTGCAGAAAAGTAATTTTTTGAGTAAATCCAGGAGGGAGTTTCCATTTACATTTGCAGAAAGAGGGGGAAGGCCCTGTCCTCTGAAACAGTTACCAACAACCGTAAATTACTCAGGTTTGTGGAAAAGATGGAGTGTAATATTCTAGAGATAACTGTGAAGAAAATATTTTGTGATAGAAAAAGAGAGAGGAAGGAGCTAAAAGAGAGTTATGATGGCATTCACAGAAAAAGTTTTCTGTGCAGTATTTGTACTGTTTTAATTGAATGCATGCAGCTGTTTGAGATGACAACAAATATCATCTCAAGGCTACAGATCAGCATCTCTCGTGAACGACATAATGAAGTAATGATGCATTTGTGGATCAAGCTTTGTTCTCCACTTGAAATTTCATTGCTTTATGGGAATTTTCTTGGCATACGGCGGAATAGCAAAGCATAGCAATGCATTTGAGGAAGTTGAGGGAGGTGGGAACCAAACAGTTCCTTCACGAAACTCAAATGGAGGTCACTGCCACCACTGGACAGAAGATACTTCTTCTTAGCAAGGTTTGAACCTTGGAATATAGAGTTTTGGCTCAGGTGATTGAGTGGTGGAAGTCAAGAAAGGAAATCCACCACAGTCCATTGTGGCTCAGCTAACTTTTGGAGCAGCTGGGGCAAGCAGAGAAGCACACTGAGGTCAGTCAGCACTGGTGTGACTCAGTCCTGTGGAGATGAGTGTGGGTATGTGGCAGCCCCTTGCTGGAGCTCTGTTTCAAACTGCAAGATTCAAAACTGAGAGGGAACAAATGCATCACTTTTTTTATTATATATATATAAATTTATTATATATAAAATATATATTTTATTATTATATATAAAATATATATATAAGTTTATTTTTGTGCTAGGAATTGTGAAATTAAAACACTAATAGAGCCTGAAGCCTTTTTGGAGCCAGTCACACTGCTGTCTTATTTGCGAGTGTAGCTGAGCTAGAAATAATATTTTCAGTTCTTTCCTTGTTCCATAGTGCTGACATTCATATACCAGTTGCTAACTCCTGAAGCAAACTGGTTCAGCCACAGCATCACTCTGACTTGAACAAAGTGCCCCTGAGAAAAGCTGAAATGTATCTTCAGTCATATGGTGTTTCCCCTTGCTTTGCTGCTTATGCTCGAGGGACGACAGAGCCTTCTTTGCCAGCCACGGCTGCCTCTCTTTGTGGAGGATTTTGCTGTGGGTAACAGCTGCTGGATTTAGGGCTGGTTTGTGCTGCCTGCTGAGTGGAAACAGCAAACACTGACCGCCAAACACTGTTCTTTCAGATATTTTTTCTTGTGTTGGAATAACCATGTAATTTCATTGCCAAGTCAGTGATTGATGTCCAATTTCCATGTCATTAGCTTTTCATTATCATAAGACTTTAGTACTGACAATTTCATCCATAGTATTTTCCAAATAAGTATTTCCAAATGTGAAAATTGAAGCTGAGAGATTAAAGGTAAATACCCACCTCCTCTCTGAAAGTAATAGTCACTGAGATCTTAGAATGTACGGGCTAATTCGGCAGGGCTGTTCAAATTGTCTTACTGAGGCTCTGGAGAGATGAAGGCCCAGATAATGGACTAATTGCCTGAAAGCAAACAGCATGAGTTTGAGGCATAGGATTAGAAAACTTACGTTTCCTACTAAGGCCATGGTATTCCCTTAAATAATTAACGTGTTCTAAGATCAGAGGACCGTTAGGATTATCCAGCATCTACAGTATAGGCCACATATTTCACTTGGAATTTCTTGCCTGATCCACTATGAACTAGAGTAAGTGTTTGAGTCTTGTCTTCAGGATCCCTCAGATCCTGAAATCCTCTTCTCTGTGATTTGCATGGAAACCCTTTGAGGGTGTATTGTTGTTTCCAGTTTAAGCTCTGTTGATGCAGTAACAGCTCTTCCTTTCTGTGGATGCAAAAATCATATTTCCACAGCTTTCATTGGAGGAGCTCATCCAGTTATCTTGTTTTTTTTTTAGATTTATTTACTTCTTTTTAATTAAAGAGTCACTATCACCTATCTTTAAAATAAGGTATTTGTTCAATTTTATGTTTCCTTCCAGTAGCTGTGCATTTTGATTTTGATACTTCTTGCCTAAGGCAGGCCTCAGTTTCTTCACTGGTCTCCGGAATTACCTGAAGATACATACACACAACAGGTGTCTAAGAAACCATTTTACCTCCAGTTCCTCCTGGGAAAAGTAGGAAGAGCCCCTTTTGGGTTTTTAATTAACTTCCTTTCCACTGTTTACTCCTTCTACTCTCACAGGGAATTTAATGTTTTTCTAGCAAAGAGCACATACCTTTCTTTACAATTTTTACTCTATAAAAAATGACAGCTTTTGACAGATTAACACTCTAGTATGGTACGTTTTATTTTTCAATCATGTAATATTTTTCAAGCATTGTTATTTTCAGAAATTCACTCCTGTGTTACTTAACATCATCATATAGAGATATTTCAGCATACAAGGACAGTATAAAAATGTTAAACTCTACCTTTTACTTGGAAGTTCTGTAAAGCACCTTGAGTTTTGCCTTCCCCTCACCTATGTGAATTCTGAGAGCTCTGAGTTTCAGTAGTTTACAGGAGATTGCTTGAGAGAGTGAGAGCCCCTTTCTTTCCTCTTTTGTCCCTTCCACGTTCTCCATTTATAAAAATTGCAAGCAGGACTGGCTTCCTTGTTGGTGGCGAGAATTTAGTCCGGATGTATGTGCTAGTGGCAGGAAGACTTTATGTAATATAGTAAAATTATGTGTTATTATCTACCACTACACAGAGAAAGCAATACAGAGATGTCTTACATTTCAGATCTTCAAACTTAGTCAGGCTTCCTGCCTCTCATCATCTCTTGCTCTAAAGAATACTAATGGTAACCGCTACAATTTTTTTTGCTTTTTTGTTTTCTTCTCTCTTTGAAGTTTCAGCTTAGGTTCCTGAATTGAGGTGAGGTTTTGCTTTCCAAAAGCGCTGAGTGATTTGCAGTGGGATGTTCAGCACTTCAGCAGGCCAACCCACCTCAGAAAATGCCATGTGCTTCTGTGAGACAGATTGCTGGATTTGCTACTTGAACAAAGACATTCATAGTTGCTTGCTTTAAATTTTCAGAGAGCATGGTGGAATAAAACGTTTATAGGTCTGTAGGGCTGGCGTCATTCTGTTCTTGTTGGCGTGGAGAGGAGTTGCTCCACTGCCAGCAGAAGCCCTTGGTCTGGTCACAGCAACACAACAGCAGTGCCTCAGTACCTGTTGTTCTCTTCTACAGTAGTAGTTAGGAGCCCTAGACACCTATCAGGCCTTACATGTAAGCTCTGCAGGTGATTTCTCAAATAAAGGTTATTTTATTTAAAGCTAACTGAAGGGTAGAAACACATTTTCCCTGTCCAGTGAGTTCAAAAGTTTGGAATTACTACAAATCATTTTTTTTATCCTAGATTCTTATACAGCAAGTGATAGATTAAGGCAAGTAAATAAGGCATTGAACTAGACAGACAGAGCTGCTTCATTTTTTACTCTTCTGTGTACTCCTGTGGCTTTCTTCTGGATCTTTTAGTTTGTCATTCTCATCCTCAAAGTGCTACCACTAGAACTTGATGGATTACTGCAGGAATAACCTCACTGATGTTGTATATACTAGTAATATTATCTCTTTTTTTTTTTTTTTTTTTAAAGTCCACTGTTCAGCACAAAGAAAATGAATCTGATCTGTGTGCTGCAATGCTGAGGAAGAGGGTAAGGAGCTGAGCTTAGATTTTCAGGCTATGTGAGAGGAGCAAAACACTATGATTTGCAGCACAGTTTTCATTTGTCTTCTTCATGTGAATCTGGTTAGCTGCAAGCAAATCTGGTCAGGCCTGGCTGGGTAGTGGGAGTAGGTAACCTGGTTGTTTGGTAATGCTGTGGGAGGTGAATTGTTTTAGCTGAACAGCTGGCTACCTGAAAAGCTGAGATATGTTAGGGCAGATAATAGTTTTCAATATTGGAGCTACTCTTGGCACAGATGGAAGTTTGGTCTTGATATAAGAACAGGAATTGCCATCCAAATAAATCGTAATGGATTCCAGTGCATTACTGAGGTTTCCTAGGATATGTGAGCACTCTGTACTCTAATTACATTGAGCGATTAAGCAGCAAGATCAGAGACACCCAGGACAAGAGGGGTGAATGATAACCTACTTTGAAAAAGCTAACATTTGAGGCTGGGATTAGCGTATCTTATAAATGTTAATGGGTGTTTCTCAAGGGGGACGATGTTCTGTGTAGGAGGAATGAGGTGACATACAGCTTGAATATATAGCCACCCTTTAACACAGTTAACACAGACTATAGTCAACCTTTTGCATGAACTAATAACTCTTGAAGTGAGTTATGGTTCAGAAAAATGCTAGAAAGACAGAGGATAATGCAATAAAGAAGACAACACAAAAAGATTTCTCCTTTTGTCTTTGGAATACATTGGCTATAGGAGAGATATTTATGCTAGGTTTTTTTCCCTCTTAAGTTCCTGGGGACCGTGCTCCTACAGGGGAGCATGGTTTCCTCCTACAGTTTCCCTCTCTGCAAATTACTTAGCTTGTCTGTGTAGATATCACAATGGAGATACCAGCAATGAGTCATCTAGTCCTCTGGTCACCAGTTGTGTCCTATGGCTGTAAGCTAACTCTTGCAAAAACTACAGTGATCCTTACTGTGCTGAATAACAAGGATCTACCTTGGGTAAAGTCCCCCAAAACAAGAGAAAGCAGGATTTAAAATGAAATGACCTCATTTTCTGCAACTGAATTCAAATTTCAAAAGGATTACTGTTTCAAATAATTGTGGAAATTCAGCTTCATGTTTGAGACGTGTGCGTGAGATACAGTTACTTGATTCAGTGACTCAGTATTTCATAATTGTTGTGTTTGGTAGCAAGTTTGGGAGATTTTCAACTGAGTTTTCCTGAATGAGTGACAAGAGCATGAAAGGTATTTTTTAGGTATTAAGCCTCAGGAAAAGTTATTCTAACACTGAAATTTGTACCTGTCCAATCAACCATAAATATGGAAATATGGTTATTTATTTCATCAAAATGAAACATACAGACATGTTTTGTCATGCATGAAAGGATTAATTAGAAGTACAGATAATGTAGAAGAAACAATCACACAGTTAGAGAGATTCTCAGGAAGTAAATTTTAAGGAAGCAAATAACATGAGGCTGCACTTGTCCATTATCTTGTTGGTTCCTTTGCCAGCTATGAGTTAAATGCAGCATTGCTTAGAAGACCCAGAAGCAGCACAAGGAGAAAAAAACACTTATCTAGATTGAAGCCACTTACATATCTATACAGTGAGGTGATGCTTCTTAAAATGCTTGCCCTTGAAATTTATGTCTATCTGTCTAGTGCTGAAATTGATTTCATAGCCTCCAATACACCACTTCTCTCATGAATTTAAACGCACTGGCTGGGGCAAGAGGGGTTGAACAAGGTGAGACGTGATATTCACATTTTGAGCACCTATATTCAAACCATACTTTTTGTTGCCTAAAGGTGAGCCAAAGCTATGACTCATGCAGCCCTGTATTCCCTGCTGAGTTGGTGAAAAGCTTTAGATATAAGAGGAGAGCAGCTCTTTAGCTGCTGAGGTTGGGCAGTATGAGTGCCTCGTGTTTCCTTCCCCTCCTTTCCCCTAGTGTAGTCAATATTGAAGTAACATTCATAAGGAAGGCTGGACCAAGGACTGTTCACCAACAAAATCCTATTTAAGCCTCTAAGAGAGGTATTAAATGGGATTTAAATAAGATCTTGGCCTGCATTGTCTCTCTGCTCATGGAAAAAATATATCTTGAGCTTAAAAATGTTTAAAAGATATATTTTCAATAATTACATTATAGAATCATAAGAATAAGGAATAGAACATGCCTATTAAGTATTATGCTAAATTGTTGCTGTGTAGGGGTTTGCTAATGGACTGTGCTTCATATTTAGTGTTGTGCCCAGGTAATGTCCTAATGTCTCAGTTTGGGGGAATTCTCCCAGTTATTTCTGACCTTGCTACATTTGGTTTGGACACTGCCTTGTACAGGAACAAAAGCTGGATTTCCTTTCCCACATGAAGGACTCAGACAGTCTTGTAGCTATAGGCAATGTTGATGAAGACAAGTAAGGGATCTACACTAGGTATTTCTAATTCACCTTGTATTTGTGCCTGAGAATGCATGGAGAGCAGTAATAACAACTGTTGGGCTCTTCCCCGCCCAGTTGCATGAGTGAACTGGCAGAAGAATCACTGTGGACGGTTAGCAACAAATTGAGCGTATCTTCTGCTTGGGGCTAGTCCCTGGGCCCAAGGCAGACGTTCATTGCTTCTCTAATCAGTGTTATTTTGCTCTCTTTACTTTTACTTATCTGTTTATTTCCATGCCCTCATGTCACATAGTTTATAGATTGTAATCATAAATTAGAATGCTTATAATTAGGCTTCATTGGGAGTTTTTCTCCTGATGCTTTTTAGTTGTATGTAAGTTTCAATAGAATTTATTGACCTGAAAATGTTTTTGAGCACTGTATTTTGAAAATTTTAAATTAAAAAAAAAACCTTACTTTGTGCATCAAACTAATACTTTGTTTTGAAATGTCAACTATTCATAAAGTAAATTGCCAGGCTCGAAACATATTATTTCAAATTTGACTTGTATCAAATCAAACGTCTGCCTGTGAGCCCCTCAATTTGTTTTTCTTTCAGATTACTGAGTCATGAAAACCTTTTGAGGTTTTGGGTTTCCATCCCAGCTTGGCACAGAGCATTTCTTTTGGAATCTTGCATTTCTACACGATGGCAAAACAATTTGCTATTCAGCTGTGTGCATAATGAGACCTCCCAGAAAGTTCGAGCTTTTTGCTCCATGAATAAACAAGCACCTCCCAGGCCAGCTGTTCCTCCCCTCTCTCCATCCCTGGACTTGGTGCTTGCATTCCCCCACTTGCCTATGCCAGCATCCCAATAGGTTTTGGGGCTCTCAGTGTCCAGGTGGGATGGGGAGAGTTGGTTGCTGTCTAAGAGTGCTGAAGAGCAGAGGTGCAGGTTCTTCTGTGATGCCATGGTCCTTGTTCTGGTCCCTTCTCCACAGGTGAGATTAGGTTTTAATTCAGCAAAGACTTTCTATGGCAACACTATTTTCTTTGTGTTTCTGTGTGCACAGCACACTCTCCATTCCATGGAACAGAATTACCTGGAAAGCTGCAAATAATATGATGAAATTACTGAGGTAGCTAAAGCAATGTGTGAGATGCCTGTTCCAAGGTAGGTGACTGTACATGGGAGAGACAGACTCAATTCAGTGCACGCTCAAAACTTGCACTGATTTTAATAGAAGAAAGAAAGTTCTGAGGAAAGCGGAATCAGGCACAGGATATATAGCTTTGAGCTAACACAGCCTTTGCACTGGAGGTACATAAAGCATCAACAACACATAGCACAGAGTATTCTGTTCAGGCTTTCTGAAGCTGATTGAAAATGTGATTTGTGCAAGATGACACAAACCGAAGCAATCTTCCCAGCTGGCTGCGTGCGGAGTGCTGAAAGTGGTTCAGTGTACAGCCACACCGATCAGTCCCTCGAATATCCATTCTCAAAGGGATCGTACCAGTTTGTGTATCGATTTGTCACCTATGGATGAGTATTTCTGCGACAGAAATGTTTAAAATGACACATGTTTAAAATTAGATTTGGCAGAGCAATTTGCCTAGAGATTATTCTTGTGAAGTATTGATTCACAGCACTGCTGTGAGCTGGATTACTGTCCAAATTGGAAAAGCCAGCCGTAGAGAGGTCTTTATCCTTTAATAACAATTAGCTCCTTTCTTAGAGGGCCACAGCTGAGTGAAGCAGAGGAAAGCCGCAGAATGTCAGGCAACCGGAGGGCCTGAGGCCTTCACCTTCGGGATGCAGAAGGGAAGGAAAAAACTGCAAGGCAAAAGGAAGAAAAAGGGAAGAACACAGCACGATGGTTCTCTGGAACCAGAAACTGGGCGTTCTGGTGCTGCTTCTGTTACTGGCAGTCAAGGGCTCCGAAGAGCTGAATCGCACTCGCCTCTCCCTGCTGGGGCTCTTGCCCAGCAGCTGCCTGATCGATGGCAGGAACTTGACAGCGGGCGTCCTGCCTGCCGTGCGCTTGGCCCTGCAGCACTTGCGCAGGCATTCCTGGATTCTGAAGAACTATGAGCTCCAGGTTTCCTTCCACGACACGCAGGTAAATGGGTGCAGGTGTGTAGCTGAGTTCCTTTCTGGTCAGCCTCTCTCTGCTGGAACACAGTGTGTGTAGTGGTCTGGAAAAGTCCAAGAGATAGGCGCTAAACACAGCAGGAAGCTTGCAGTGCCCTCTTGTCTTGCTGGCACTGGGAGCACGAGTAAAGAGAAAGGAACCACATACCGATGTGATCTGGGACTGCCAGCCTGTTCTTAAGGACAGCACTGACTTTGGCTTTTGTCTTCCACTCCTGAGGTGTGTGGAGCAGTGCCCTCAGACACAGGCACACTTGTATGCAATTGTGCATCTGTGCTCCCTCTACAGTAGCAAATTGCTTGATAAGTTATGAAGCAGTGCATCAAAAATATTTGCCTATCTGTATCCTTTAAACATACTGCTACCATTAAGTTATTAAAATCAGACATTATTGTACTAGCAACGGTTGCACTGCATTATATATTGGGAAGAGGGTATTGTATGTCTTCTTTGGAAGCTCTAGAAAATAGTTCAAGGGAGAAATTCTAATGTAATTTTAATTGTGCATTTGGTTCATAAGCACTTATGTATAATTTGTGAAGTACTTCAACATATACCAAACACGGCTACATATGCTATAAAGTTACTCAAAGATAGCTTCCATGTTTAATAATGTAATGCAAATGTATTGAAGTGTATATACTCATTAAGAAAATTTCTGTTTTGTAAATTGCGTTTAATAAAACTGGTGGTTTTATTTATTTATAAGACCTTATGGGAAATGTAATTATAATCCTGAAAAATATGTATGTCTTAGTTTCTCATGTAAAAATATGAAGTTTTGTAGTAAGACTTCAGCTTAAATAACTGGAAACTGTGGGTATGAGAGCTGGTGGGCAGCAATTAAAACCCTCTGATATTTGCTTATATACAGTGCTTCTATTTCAGTGGGACTAGAGTGACATAGGGGGATGTTTGTTTGTTCCTTGTATTGGCTTAGGTTTTAATTCTAGGAATAACTGCAAGATGTTTTTCCCCATATGAGTATTCAATAGATTTGAGTTGCAGAACTTCAATTCTGTTGCACTGTTTTCTACAATTCAAATTGAAATATCCAAGAAATCTGTGATTATATATATTTTTAATCAACCCCTCGAAAAAGACATGTCATGATGGCTTGTGAGAGTTTAACAAAATGGGACATAAAGATTTCTGATTTTCCTTCTTGGATCTGAGAGCAGAGCACGCGGTTGGGAGTTTTAAGTACTGATTACCAACAAGCTGCAGAGGTCCTTGGATTTAATCAACTTTCAGGGCCAGTATGGCTGCGAGACAGCTGATTCTGTTTATTAACGCTGTGAGCCCAGATCTGCCATAAGAGCCCTTATACAACCTTTTCATTAACTTTCTCTTAAGTAGAAAACACAGGTGTTTGGCTCTTTGGATGGGTAATTGACTGCTTTTTTTTTTTTTCACAGTTAACTAAGAAGAGAAAAAGATGAATAAAAAACTATTTTATTTTATATTTTGTTGAAAAATACAGAGATCACGTCATGCAGGATGTAGCTTTGCGTAGGGCTTGAAGAGCACTGTCCCCTCTTCATGAGTACAGGGGAACAGGGCTGCACTCCATCCTGTGCCCCAGGGGCTTTCAATTCACCTTCTCTGCTTCCCCTGGGAGAGCAGTGTCCTGCTGCACAGCAGGGTGTCTGGGGGAGAGTTCTCAATCTTTTGTTTAGCTACTGTTTTAATTTCAGCTAATTAGGCTTTTCACTACTCCCGCATGTGAATGGTAACTATGAGGTAAAAGAAGGAATCTTGCAAGAACTATCTGAATTCTCTGTATGAAGTGAAGCTATTTCAACAGAAGCCTTTGAGAAAACTTCAGCAGTGCTTCATAGCTTGGTGGCTGAGAACTGAATGCATCTATTGACTGATTTCTTTTAGCTCCTGTAATTTAACATGCACTTCCAATTACAGTGTTGTCAATCCTTTGTAAGTGGAAATCCCTCACACACTCATGATGAAACAATTCCACGTTAAAAAAAAGTAAATAAATAAATGAATAAAAGCTTAAAGGCTCACTGGGATGCATTTCCACCTCTAACAAAAGCAGGGTTGGACCTGGGTTCTGCAGAGCCCAAGTGCTAATGCTGGTACGGGTGTGGGAAGGCATAAAAGCTGCATCTGCAGATTTGTGAAGTCAGCCACAGAACAGCTTTTTCATGTCATAAGGGAAACTATTCCCTTGAGATTTTTAACTGTAGGGGTGGGCGGCCAGGTATAATTGAGCTGCTTGTGTATCACTTCATTTCTGTCTTTGACTGACTGACATCTGGAGGTTCTCCTTTTACATCTTCAGGGTGACCAACTTGGCAGATTTTTACAGGCTTAGACAATTCTAAATATAGTTTGACTACTGTATTAAGAGCAACATTTTGGTCTTTCAGAGTTATCTTTCTGTTCTTACGGGAAACATTCACACTCCGTGGTGACGATATGGCTTGAACACGCAGCTATGCTTAACTCTACCACTGGGATTTTCTGAAGAGTGATGATTTGTGCTCAGATTATTTTTTGGCATTTGGCTGAATCTATCCTAGTGTGTATTGTCTCTGACACAGATGATACAACAACATATCCTAGTTTGACTTAAAGGTTGATTGTCTTTTCTTTGGTAGTAAACTGATTCCTTTGTATTGTAATGACACAATAACATGATAGTTGTCTCTCTGCTTATCTGAAGCATTCCTTTATGTGCTTATTAAAAAACAAAAACAAAAACAAAAAAAACAGACAACAACAACTACAACAAAAGAAAACCCACACCACAACAACAATGGAACATTCACAGAAAGCGACAGCGATAAGCAAATTATTTCTGCAGTGGAAATAGCACCGCTTGTTTTCATTATCCTACCTAAATAAGAAAAAAAAAATCTAATTCAGGCTTAAGATGCAGTAAATTGATCATCTGTACTAAGCTGTTGGATTGTACTTAGGAATCCTGGAAATATTTAAGAGCTGTATGGATGTGGCACTTAGGAACATGGTTTAGTGATGGGTCCCAGTAGGTCTGCTTAATGGTGGAGCTTGATGATCTTGAAGGTCTTTTCCAACCTAGATGATTCAATGATTGTACATATACAGGTGTTGTGGCTTAAAAGCAAGTAAATATATATATTCATATTTGGCAAGGACATTAACATGTAATTATCACTTATTAGAGCATTTTTTCATAAACAAGAAAAAGATAGCTAAAAAAAAATAATTATTGTGTGCAGCTCATTGCATATGACCTATAAACTATCTTGTACACAAGTACGTCTTCTGCAATGCTCTATGAAACAATCTTCCAGAACAAGCACAATAAAATAAGTGTGTTTGTCATTCAAAAAAATCTCTTTGGTGATATATTTCAGGTAGTTGGGTTATTATTATTTTGTGGTGACAAAAAAAAAAAAAAAGAAATGACATGACATTCTTGAAGCTTTTGTAAATAGATGTCCAGCGAGAGTTACTAAAGGACAGTGTATTTGCTAAGTTAGTTCTTGTCATCTAACACTCACATGAGCAAGGTACTGTATTTTGCGTTTAGATACTACCATTTCATAATACCTTATCATAAGCATGAAAATTGTGAACCATAAAATACTCTTCAAATGCTAATTTTAGCTTTCCTAAACTGCTGTATCACTCCCTCTATTATTAGAATGGCCTCACTGAAAATAAGTAAAGGTGTTCCATTATCTATTTTTTTTTCCAAATGGACTACTATGATTCCTGACAATAGCTCTTTGTTTTCTCAATCATATATTTAAGACAAAGAATAAGTAGATGATTCTGCCTAAAGTCCTTAATAGCTATTCTTGTGAACTGGAAGGTAGCCAGTTTCATTTTCATTCTAATATTTTACTTCTCAGTGAAGCAGAGGTTCATAGGTGTACAAAGGGTACACAGCAGTTGGGTTAGGTTACCTCTTTCTAAAGGAGATCTCATACAGAGAAAGGATTTTTTACATGTTACTGAGTTTTGACCCTACATAACTCAGCCTGTTACTCACTGATGTAATCCTATCTTTTCACTCTTATCACTGCAACTTCTTAGTGTCACCTTTCATTTATTTCAACCCTTTGAAGTTGACCTCTAAAATGAACCTGAATACATCAGCAGTATATATGCAGGCATCTGTTATAAGGTAAACTATTTGGGATAAACATTTGTTGTACTCCCCTCAATACTTGCAAGTTGTAAGAAACTGGAGCAGAGATGGATGGATCCAGTGAGGGCTGACAGCCCAGATGAGGGCTGGAGGTGTTTCTGGGCATAGCAGAGCAGAAGAGCTCTGCCAAGACCGGGGTTCATCCGACCTGGCATTTGAAGTCTGTTGTGGGTATCTCTCTTCAGCTAGCAAGGCAGAGTGCCCTGTGCTGTCAAGGAGTTGGCACTTCTGTGTGGAAAAATTCATCTGACCTATTTTAGGTGACTATTTTAAGATAAAAAGAATTGTGTCCCAGAGAAAGCTTATCGCTCTCTGTGAAGTACAAAGGGAGCCTCAGATGGCTAGTATAGATGTAGATGTCTCCTATGTAGAGATCCATGTTGCGTCAGCTACAGCCTACCCTAGATGTCTGAGGGAATTTTAATGTAAAAAGCTGTAGTAACAATATGTTTCCATCGCCTCCAGGTTTCAGTGGGATTTCAGCAGCCGGTCCTGAGAACTCCATTCCCACCATCCCCACTGCATCTTTATTTGTTTCAAAAAATCCTTCTTTGGTCTCTCATGTCTAGCCAGCAAACCTGGAAACCAGACCAGCAAAGCTGTGTGGTGCACTGAGAACTCAGCAGTGAGTCCAGGGAGCTCCTCTGTGCAACCTCCGAGGGTATGCAGGCCACCCCTCACCTGAGCTGTCAAAGATTTTGCCTCGTAGCTCAGCACCAGCCTCCCCATGTAGGGCAGTTTTTTTAAGTGGAATTCTGTGACTCTGGAGAAATGTATCCTGCTTTCTGGACTTTTTTCTAACTCTTGCATAAAAATGAGAGAATTGTGAGGAGAACCATTCGTATGCATATCACAATTTCATTCAAAGCCACATGGATTGGGAAATCATACTGCTCAGATAGTTTCTATATCATTTTTGAAACTGAATGTACTCATGTCATAGAATCACAGAATGCTTTCTGTTGCAAGGGTCCCCAAAGCCCACCTAACCCCACCCTGTGCCATGCACAGGGTTGCCCCCCACCAGCTTAGCTGCCCAGGGCCCCATCCAGCCTGCCTTGAATGCCTCCAGGGATGGAGCATCCACAACATCCTTGGGCAACTTGTTTCAGGATCACCAACCTCTGTGTGAAAATATTCCTCCTAGTATCTAACCTTAAACCTCCCCTGCCTTAGTTTTAAACCATTCCCCCTTGTCCTTTCACTATCAGACTGTAAAAAGTCCCCCTCCTGCTTGCAAGCTCTTTTCAAGTACTTCAGTGAGGTCTCCCTGGAGTCGTCCTTTCTCCAAGCTGAACAAGCCCAGCTCCCCCAGCCTTTCTTCATAGGAGAGGTGCTCCAGCTCTCTAATAATCTTTGTGGCCCTCTGGACCTGCTCCAACAGCTCCAGATCCTTCTTATGCTGAAACTTTCAAAATGAATTTTGCTTTCAAAATGAATTTCAGCTGACATGGCAGGCATTCTAAAACTGTATTAAAGATCAAAATTCAAAATTAGTAGTTAAAATAAAAATGCCTAACTTCATGAAGATTAAGTATTTCTGTCAACAACACAAAACATCAATTTTCCCCAGAATTCTCTTTCATGAAGAAATTCAGTGTTTGGGATTTTCTGTTCCTACTAACACGGAAACCCCTCTCAAGATTTTTCACAGACTGCTTTCTACTGTTCTGCACCTCTCCATTCATGTCTCCTCACAAGTTTTTTGATCGTGTGATATTCTACATAGAGGTATATTTTATAATTGTTATTGTAAAGTTTCATAAGATGTCTCTTTTCAGATTCTAAAATGAAAATGGAAATTGGCAGAATAAACAGATTCTGGAAAAATTGCTGCATTTACTATACTTCATTTAGGGCATTTCTAGTGGACATTTTTGTGCTGGTGTGTTCTGTTTGAATGAATCCAACTCTCTGGTGAATACTGCTGCTCTTAGAGCAATTTACATGCTTTTGATTTGTGACTTGCTTCAGAATTGTCAGCCTCTTCAAGAAATATGACCAGTGATGTCTTCATTCTGCTGTCATTCTCAGGCACATCTTGCAGTTTTCTTAGCTTTCACTGTAAAGCAGCAATAAAACAATGCATGGATTTATTTTGCTTCTGAAGGCAAGTTTATTTAAAACAATTCATTAAGTTCTGAATCATTTGCAGCTAGCCTTAAGTATGACATCCTCACAAACTGCTCTGAGAACAGTCTGCTGCTAGCTAACTGAGTATTCAGCAGAAGTAAACTAGAGTTTCTTTCAAAATAGATTGAAGCAAACTACTTGATTTGAAAGTGAAAAAATAAATGGTTTTTCACAATAATTTAAGTTTATTCATTTTCTTTGGCGTAGATCTTCTTTTAAAATAGAATTTCCTTCCAATTTTAAATGCTCTCTATCCAGTTCTGATACTACCATCTCACTAGAAACATTTTCTTGTTCGACACAGAGTGGCAGTAAATATTTTAAACATACTAAAGGGCTTCAAAAATAAAAAAGAGAGGTTCTTCATACTCAGTTCTGCTTATTTTCCAAATCTGCTATGTGAATTGTAGCAAAGTAGTCAGTCCTGTTGTCTCTTATCCTTGATTCCCTCTGCAGGGGTTTTCTTGCTCATGGTTAGTGTGTACATTATCTTGGTTCATATCATTACAGTTCCAGAATTCATGACCCCTGACTCTGAGCGCCCTGTGATTTCTCATCTGCCCACAGTCAGCAGGAGAGGCAGGGATCCAACAGAGAGGAGTCATCAACAGCAGGCAGATGAAACGTTGCAAAGAAGTAGGTGTTTCACAGCGTTCTCTTTTTAAGAGAAGTAACAGGAGAAAGCACCTCCCCAACAGCTTGTATGCAATATCCAAGCACAGAACTCCTTTAGGAGTGCATGGCTTGCTACCATCTAAAATACAAGAAATTCAGACTCAGATGTTGTTAATAGAGTTCTGTATGTGAAGAGGTGAGGTCTGTAGCTAGTCGGTCTAGAGGCATTTAACAACCGGACAAAGAACAGAGAAATGCATTTTTATTCCTACTTTAATCAGGAGTGGGCTTGTTGCTAAATGGATCCAGCGGAAAAAGTTCTGAAAATGATGTTAAATACATTAAGGAAAATCATGAGGTTTTTGTGATTTTTCCTAGTTTTGATTTCCGATTAAATATGTGTTCATTTTTAATATGAGGTATGTTGAAGTTATGTTGTATTGCATTCACCATTTTGTCCCAATGATGTTGCAATTCCAAACCAGCATTAATAGAAATAAGAATTCCTCACTACACTGTAAAACATACATAAAGATTCAACGTATAGCTGGAATTGCCTTATAATATTTATATTATATCTATTAAATTATTAAAACGTTATTGATAAAAGCAATCATGTAGGTTCTTGTATTACCATAGAAAAAATGCTCTTGATCTGATTCTCATTTTCACTAAGGACTCTTTTATTGATTTCTGATGAGGTAAATGTGCCTTAAAAAGGTCTGCATAGCAAGAAACCACTACCAGAGCCAGAATAATGAACCTCAGTGTAATATTTTTTTTTTTTTAAATTTAACTCGAGACAATGTTAATGAAATACTACATGTAACCTGTGGATTGGCTAGAAAATGCAATGATAAGATATGTAAGTCAGGTGGTCGTTCATCCAAAGTTTGTTCTAGGAGCTGCAGTCAATCATGGTGCCATAATACAGGTGTGCTTTTGACGCAGTGAGGCCCTGGGACTAAGATATTTCAGGAAGAACTGCAGGCACACCTTCTATGTGGGAAAATGTACAAGGAACTGACATGAATATTGGAAACCCTCTCTTTTGTGGTGTACCTGCATTCTAAACTTCTAGGAAAGCTGGGTGAATGAAAAGCAAAAGAAGGCATGTAGGCCTTAAAAAGGATGCCAGCATAGGATATTGGTATGTCAGTAGTTGTTTTAATACAATAATCTTGGCAACAATAGGAGCGGTGGTAGAAGAGTTAGTAGGCTGAATGTGGTGTGCTTATAACAAGAATAACTAATTCTTTGCTTCTAAGTTTTGATGTTACTGCTGTCTGTCCTAACTTGGCCAAAATCTACCAGTAGATTTATTTGCAAAATAGGCATATTTTGACTTGCTTAGCTCAAACCTGTGCACAACATTCATATTGTCCATCCAGTGATTCCTATGCCAGATTTCTCCAGCCTCCCTCAGTATAGCAGTATCTCTTTTTGAAAGACATTCAGTTTTTATTCAGGATCTTCCAAGGGTGAAGAATTTACTGCAAAGTTGTACCATTTGTGTCCTTTCTTATATAATTTCTGGCTAAAGGTCACTGATGCTGTTTTTCATTTGTTGTAATATGTAATGCCATATCTTTGTGATTTAAGATCATACTGTCAATCTCTGTACAGCTGATTGCTGTTCACGTTCAACTCACTCCTTTGTATTAATTGTGATAACCAGATGAAGCCTGTTTATTTTGCTGCTGCAAGGCAGAATTTCCAGGAGTTACATCATTTACTGAATTACTTTCTGGAGAGAGCAGAAGAGTTTCACCATTCTCTGCTCACCTGCTTGACTCCTACTTCACCCTCATTCTGAAGAAGCATGGTTCCCATGGAAATTGCCTCTCTTATTCGTATTGGCGTGCTGAGATCCAAAGAAGAATAGGGATAGAAATCTGATTTAGGAAGAAAGCCCTATTTGTTTTTAAGTAGTATGTGAAGACAAAAATGTCTCTGGAAACTTTGGCATGTCCTTGAATTATCAGTATATAGAGAGCACTTACTTTTCCTTCTTGGCATGGTGCTGAGAGGCAGGTAGTATTCACAAACTATAAGGAGTTTGAACTGTAATTGTTTCGCTTTGGATATCTTGGTAGACAGAAACACAGTATGACCTTTCTTGCTTGAAAGAAATTTTAAACTCATTTCCCTGATGACAAAAAACTCATTAGCATGAGACACTGAGGATATTTTAGGATTTGAGTTTTTTGTGTATCAGTGAAAGATTAATCTTTATCTACTGAATACTGCATATATAAATATGCAGTGCTTTCAATGGAAATGATACAACAGATGCAGTGCATACTCTGACTTTAAATTTACCTAAATAGTCTGCATACATAAATGTTTATTCCTATGCAGTACCATAGGAAAGACTGTGGGATTGTGGCTAATTTTGAATCCAAAAGGCTTGTCTTTTGCTTTTGGTTTCTTCTCTTCTGTGTGAGGCCCACTATGTTTTATAGTCATTTATTCAAACTTCTGAAAGATAATTATTTCTGGTATTTTTATTTTTTTTTAAATTGAAATGATGGCTTTTTTTAAAGCACTAATTACTTTCTGTTCAAAAAACCAGTTTCTAATACACTTTACTTGGAGGGTGTCGTGCCTTGATAGTCATTCAGAATTATTTCATTCTCACTTTTACGACAGTATTCATGGTTCAGACTGATAAAACTCCTAAATTAAAACAAACAAACAAACAAACAAACAAACAAAACATATTCATCTTCCTTTTTAAGACACGATACATAACTCGGACCTAAATTTATAGATAGGACTCAGCGAAGCTGAATTGAACCATGTGATGATGGATACAAAGGTGATATATCATCTGATTTATCACTCTATTTTTAGATATGTATGTCTGAGCTAGTCAGTTTTTATAGTCAAGGCGGATGCACATATGGATGTCTGCTTTACAATTAGATAAATTCTGTCTTGGAAGACGCTATTTCTTTCCACTGTCTACAGAAATGAACTAGAATCTTTAGCTTAACCATCTAAGTTTGGTCAGATGAATCCACACATTGTATTTGGTCATACCGATGGGGATTTGTTATTTGTACTGTTCAGATGCACAAAGACCATTAACTTTTTGACCAGTTGCATTGCCAGGTTGTGCATTCATACTTTTCTTTCTTGTTCCTATCCATGAATTGATCTTCTCTAATCCAAGAAATACCTTCATGTCTGTGTGTGGTAATGGAGTGCCTGGGTACCATCTGTGCTTTGACATGAGACCAATTATTTAATGTCTGAGAATTAAACTCATTAGTGGAAGTATATCTTTGCATATGAGGGACTGTTACCTCCCAGTATCTCTCTATATTATCTGACGCTTTTTCTTTACCTTCTCTGGATATTTCGTGTCTATTTTTCTGCTTCTAGTACTTCTTTTAGCACTGCATTCAGACTTATTTTTGTTACTGAATATTTTCATTTTGTGGGGTGCTATGATAATTAATGATTATGCAGCATTCAAAATTTAATCTCTTCTGTTATTTTCTAAACATATTTCTAGACTAAGTTCCTTGCTGTTACTGTTGTTATTGCTGTTGTTTTCTTGTCTTTGTTGGTATTCTCAGTAGCATCCAGTTTAATAACACCAGCAAATTCCCAGCAAATTAACTGGTTGTTTATTCCTTCTTATAAAAATTAAAATGTTAAACAGGACTGTTCTGACCCTGATCCTTTGATAGCCTAATTATAATCACCTTTGCCAAACCTAGCAATTAGTTGTTTATCATCACTGTAGTATTTCAGCCACAGTTCAGGCTGTCCTGTTGCACATATGTAATCATATGTAATTAATTTGGTAAGACAGTATAAAACGATATGCTAAATTTCACATATTCCAAGTGAGTTCAAGTTTAGTTTTCAATTAAAAATCCTTTTCCCTGAGCAGATGTATCAGGAAAGCAAATACATTAAAATCAAAGTGCAATGCATAACAAATGAAATGGAAAATAGCACGTACAGTATTATAAACAGACATTAGATAAATCAGTGATACATATCTGTATAAGAGCTGTGTTCTATTCCATCATAAATATGAGTGCAGGAGTAATAGAAGGTATTCAGAGATGAGTGATAAGGCTGATTGGAGGCTTGTGGATGCCTCTTTTGAAAAAAGTCTAACACAACTGGGAAATATAGGCACTCAGTTATCCTAAGCACTGTTTCCAGCCATCTGATCAAACCCCCATGATGCCTGATTTGAAAAAGAAAGTAAATCCCAGGTATCAAGACAATCCAGGAGACTTACTCATTTTAGATCCTCTAAAAAAAAAAATCAAACCGATCCAAAACAAAAGAAGAACACAAATCCAAGCCCCAACCCAAAAAACTGTCTCATTTTTTCTGTTGCATTTTAGTAGGGTTAATTAAATATTAATTGGCCCAAACATCAGAATTAGGACTCTATGATTGTGGTTTCTGGCTGCACTTGATTAATACATATTTTTTATCAGAATTGTCTGTCTTATTTGACTGTTAGTTCATCCACTTTTTATGTTATCCACTACGTAATGCAAAACAGTTCCTTCAATTTGTTTGAGCTTTTATATGTAATTGTTTCTTTGTCACCTTATGTAAAGGTTGCCCCCAATCAACCTTTTCTTCTTTGGTCTTGAAATTGCCCCAAAGGGGCTTTTTGGGAGCATAAGGAAAGTTGGAAAAATTCTAAGTCTTGTAAGTGAAGTTATCTGTCTTAGAGACTTTCCATCACATTCAAGAGAAAAAACAACAACAACAAAAAACAAGTAGGAGAGATCTCTGAAGTGAATGTTTGAAGCAGTGAGGAAGGTGATGTGGTGAATTATCAGTCAGGAAGTCTCACTAATGCTTTCATTTAAAAATAGAAGTCTCTTGTGTGGTTGCAGAGTGAAACTTGAAAAGGTAATAGAATGCATTCAGAAATCAAAAGGCAAATAAAATAGGCAATAAAAATTTATCATGATTAGATACAGTTTCATGATATTTTGGAGCCTGACTCATGAGTTTTGATTACCTGGAACGGATGATACTAGAAAAATATGAAAGAGCTTCGTAATGTGTAGCCATCAAATAATAAGGCAAGTGCTTGCAAGCCCTTTCACAGTGTCTTTTTAACCTGTGCAAACAGACATTTTCTTTATATTATTCCATTTGAATTTGAAGAAATATACCTTGCTAAAAATGTCATACTTATTGAAAGATAGATAGTTTATCTATCTGAAACTTTTTATTCAATTTCTTCTTTGCAGTGGCAAGGGATTGAGAATGTATTCCTTGAGAAGTATTTGCATTTTCCTATGGTAACTAAGCATCTCATATAGATTTGATTGTATTAAAGAAGAAACATGCACTGAAATAGCATGTATGATAGAGTAAGTTATTCATAAACAACGAAAACGAACCTGATAGGAGTCCTTAAAATTTCTGAAAATAGAAATGTAGAGTAATGATATTTTACATTTAAACTTTACCATACTGAATGGACTGAGCAGACAGGACAGTTGGCAGTGGTGTCCTTCAGAGGTCGACCAACAGTGGAGCTGATTTTATTTAATGCCTGCATTATTGACCTGGAGCATGAGATGGAGTGCTCCCTTATCAAGTTTATAGCTGACACCAGACTAGAGGAGTGATTGATGATGGGGGGCAGGACTCTGTGCAGAGGGAACACAAGATGATGTTAACAGGAACCAATTTTGAGTTCTTGCATAAAAAACATTGACATACTGGTATGAGTCCAGCAGAAGGTTACCAAGATAGTTAAGAGGTTTGGAAGACACAGTGTGCAAAATTTAGATCAAAATTTAGTTTTGAAACGGTGTTTGGAAGGGAAGGTGAAACAATGATATTTGGTGAATTACTATTAGGAAATTAAAGTGGAACTACTGTAATGAGCTGTAAAATCTCTTCTTCTCAAGGGGTACTTATGTCAGTCTCAAGTCTTCTGGAAGGACAAAAAAGCAGAGCACAAGCAGTGCAGGACATTTCTGGAGAGCATTGATGATAATTTTCTAACAATACAAAAGACCAAGGAGCTCATGAAATGATGAAGTATTGGCTACATAAGAGGACGTTAAGGTAGACTGAATGTTTTCTGAACTCAGATATCAATAGTGGGGCCAGTATTGCTCAATAATGATCTGGGTGATGGGGACAGGCTATAGCTACAGCGAGTTTGCAGGTGACTACAAAAGTGGAGGAAAGGCTGATATACCGGATGGATGTGCTAGTATTCAAAGGGACCTTGATAGTCTGGAGAAATGGGCAGACAGGAACCTTAAGAATTTCAGCAAAAGGAAATGGAAAGTCCTGCTCTAAGGAGCAATATCATCAGGCATCGATGTACACTGAGTCTGACAGGCAGGAAGCAGCTTTTGAGAAAAGGTCTTGGGGGTCCTGGTCCATTTTTATTTTTTTTACTGTGAGGATGGATGAATACTAGAATAGGTTGCTTAGAGAAGTTGTGCAGGCTATTCTTGGGTGTACTTGAAACCCAACTGGACCCAGTCCTCAGCAACTTTCTTTTGTTGACCCTGCTTTGATCATGGGCATTAAACTAGATGATCCCCATAGGTCGTTTTCATCCTCATCCATTCTCTGACTTGCCAATTCTCTAGCAAGATCAGCAACACTGAGCTGAAAAGAAATTCAGGAATGTCTAGAAATTCAGAAAGAATTTCAGGGAAGTCTAGACATTTGAAGTATTGACAGACTAATAATTTTCTGCTTCATCCTAAGTGGAAACCATTGCGTAGGAACTATGTATGAGAAGACCTAAGTTTACTGTATAATAGGAAACCCAAAAGATAACTTGGAATTTGTCACAATTGAATATTTCATTTAACCACTTATTTTAAATGGCCAGTTTTGCGTGCTACCCCATTCCTTTTGTAGCTGAAGATTTGCAAAGTCTTAGTAATGTCAAATAGTACAGCTTAAAAAAAGACCGTAGACAACTGGCAAAGCAAAAGCGCACAGTGAAGTGGATGCAGGAACGGACACTGCATTCTTGTAGTCCACATACATCTTGAATTCTGAAGGAACAGCAGAAATGAAAATGGATTGATGTTGATTAATGTTAATTGATGCCTGACAAAACTGTATCTGGCCATAAGTGCTTTGGAAAAGCATAGTGAAGTAAAGCAGTAGATTATTCACTATTCCTGCACTCTGCATTTCAACAGCCTTCTGGCAGATAAACAAGCACTCTTAATAATGAACAGGCAGATGAAAAGATCTCCCCAGCAAAGAAAACAGCCTGAGAAAAGAGTCCTGTGTTTCAGGATGCTGCTAATTCCTCAGCCTGGAGGAGAAGTAATTTTTATTGCAATTCTTACAAGTCACCGAATATCTTCAGATAGCTGGAACCCATACCCATGCTTGTATCTCCAAAGATAAGAATTGGTGGAAATAGCAGATCCTTGGTTTGTTTATTAAAAACTCTGTAAGTAATAGGTCTGATAAAACAGAATGAATATTTCTAATGCAATTTAAATCAATGACTCTATGATTGGGAACCATTTCATCCAGTCGACTTGCAGTTATGTTCTGTAGCTTCAAGTTGCTTTTCTGATATGACCTCCATTGCTACTGAAGGGAAATGGGTAGTTTTGGACAATATACTTGAAAATCTTTTGAAAGTCAGAAGCCACAAAACTCAGGGCCATAACCTGCAAACATTTCTGCTGGAATCTAAAAATAAAAATGTAACATGTTCTTCCTAGCTGACATCTGCACAGAATTTCAGGACATGAACTGCAGATTTCTGTTAAGGTTTTTGTTTGTTTGTTTTGTTTGTTTTTGTTTCCCCTGGTGCTACCTGGGAAATGGGGTTAAAATTTAGTGTGATCTTGGTGAATTTTAGAAAGAGACTGGGGAAAAAACAAAAAAAAGAATACAATTCAAAATGGACAAGTACAGAGCTCCAGTCTTAGCAATAGAAAAAGATACTGAATATTTTTCTTATCTGTCTTTAAATATTTGATGCATGGTGCATGTGTCTTAATTTGGCAGCTTAGTTTCCCACATTTTAAATAAAAGGTTCTATCTCTGTTCATTGCTACCAGGGGACATACCTTCTGACAAATAATTAGCGGGTGTATTCACTTATGATCTAAAGTACGCTTGAGAAATGATCACATGAAGTAGGATCTACTTTCTTTTTTGCTCATCTCTTTCAAAATTAATTTCTACAGCTTTTTCTCAGTTCCTCTATGTTGTGCATCTCCTTCCCATAAGATCCACATTTCTTCCTGTCTTACCAAGCATAAATTCAGATGTGAACATCTGGTGAATTCTGCCAGATGTCACTGAAATTGCTTCTTATTTGCAGTGCTGGCGACATGGTCTCTGTCTCAGAGGCTCAGGAGGTTTGTGATGACTGTGGTGGTCTGTCCTGCTGCTTCTGTATTCTCCACATGCAGGGTGTTCTGAGGGGAATTGCCATTGGAAGGGAATATAAATGCACTTGCTGCGTTATGCAGCACAAACGACTCCCATTCACTCACCTCTTTCATTAAGGAACAGTATAGACTACAGAACAGATATGTCAATCTGTAGAACATAAATGATTGAATATGCTGTTTTTTATTGTGCCAGGGGCGGTAGAACATGGAAACCTTTCAGTTATATCTCAATCACTATTAATGAAGGATCTGCATTAGGGGGCTAGTCTTTTACAATTCAGTTAGTGATCACCTTTTCTGCAGTCTCCTCCCCTTCCTTTCTCTTCTCTCAGCAATCCCCTGCATTCTCTCTGTTCATAACTTGGTGCTCTTCTCGCTCTGAGTAATTGTTCTGTCACCTAGTTCTCACTTTCCTTCTTTACACTTTTTCCTTCACACACAGAACTGTTTCTGCTTAATTTCTTAATTAGCCAAATGATTATCTATAATGTTTTACATACTGTAGATAAGTACAGTATAAGGAAATTAACTTGCTGCTTAAATGGCCCTCTGCCCTGCAACAGCCCACTGAATCCATTACTCCAGACATTACTGGAAGCACTGATTGCTCCACTACTCCTAAATGAAATACAAATTTACATGCTTTATTTTCTCAAGACAATGGCAGTCTAATACTGTACCTTTGAGCATACTTTACCATAGTTTATTTTGGGTAAATGGCTTTCACACATAAATCATATGATTGTTCCTCCAGCCAGCCAGCCAAGCTGGGAGGCATAAACTAGATGCTGTAAGGTGGAGCTGTAAATATTAGAAGATGCAGTGTCACTGGATTTAGAGGTGCAAGAAAATTGTTATAATGCACAGCTATTGATCTCCCAGTTGAGGATATTCTAAAAACACATTTCCGTGGTTACCACTCAGGGATATAGTTATTCAGGTCCTCACAGTTAATCATCTGATAGAATTTACAGGTACTATTTCACTTGGAACAGATTGCAGAATGTTAACTCTGCTGCTGAGAGAGTATTCAGGGATAACATTTGGCAAAAAAATGCCAAAAGAATTAGCTGATCTTTCAATCAGAGGATGCAGGTAGTTTTTGGCAGCAGGAGAGTGATTCTGGATGATTGTGTGTTAAAAACCAGAGTCTTAAAAATTGGAAGTAGGCTAAATAAGCAAATAAATAGAAGAGATATCATTATGAAATCATCTTCAGGCACTTGACATAGATTTATAAAAGATAAGGTGAGGAAAAAAAGAGGAAGTCTTTGCAAAGGCTTACTCATGTCTTGTTTAAAAGAAGAAAATCGAGAAGGAGCATTTGAGTGCAATACCAACAGAAGATAAGAGTTAACACATCGTGTTAACCCTAGGAGTTACTGTGCACATTTTATACAGCATCATTTCTGCAGGGATTCGAAGAAGGAAATGTGACATTGATGTTTTTATGTTAAGTTGAAGTAGCTTAATTCTTTAAAAAGTTACATAATCTTTGACTGGTACTATAATAAAAAATGTAGCCCAGCTTCTGTGCAGATCTGATAGAAGAAAAAAAAAAAAAGAGAATGGATACTTTCATATGTGCAATATATTGTCAGAAAAGGCATATGTACAAAACTCTAGACTTCAAAAACTCTATGGCAATCTTCTTGGGAGATTTGGAAGTTAAACAACATAAACTCAGATTATTTTCTTCATATCTCCCTTGTTTGTGTATAATTTAATAGCACATTATTATTATCAAGAGGTTATTGATCCTAAATGTTGTACTTACTATTTTTCCTTTCTTTTGGACTCATAAATCGGGGATGGATGAAGGGGAAAGCAAGTGCATTGGTCTTCTCTGCAGTCTAAAAGAAGGTTGCTTGGAATTCTGCTAGTCAAAAATTGGAACTCTGCTAGTCAAAAATGTTTCACCACAAGACAGAATCTGATCTCTATGGTTTGTTGAACAGAAAGATCCATCAAAGAGTTTTTCTTTATTCACTGGGACAGATGTTAAATATTTCTGATTTAACTCTGTACTCTAAACGTATATGCTAATTCTGATATGCCTAGATTCGGTGTTTTCCATGCAATACATTAGCACAAAGCAGGCAATATAGCTTGTCAATCACACTGATATGCATGTTAATCACTACTTTCCTAGATTCCTTGTCATCCACAAGAAATGCCTTGATGGCATTGGGACCTGCGGCATCAACACCAGTACAACATCTACCTCAACATGCTGTCCAAAACCCTTCTCATCTTCCTGCAGCTCTTGCTCCAAACACTCCTTTCCCTTCCCCCCCACACAACAAGACCCTGATGTGAGATCACAGGACAAGACCAGGCTTCACGCATCAGGTCAAGAGGAGATATAGGCAAGGCTTCAGGTACGAACAACCCTCCTACAACACATCTTTCTATAACTGACATCTTAATGTTCCACGCTCATTGTGAATGGATTAGTGGCTGTGACTGAATAGGGTGTATCTGAGCTGTGCCTGAGAGCTGACTGGCTCTACCAGGGAAGAGACTACAGCGGTGCAACCTGTGCTCCACTACTCCCAGCGGAAGCCAAACACAGTACTTACCATGATGGGACAGAGGGGGCTCTCCAATGGCACCAGCACTGAGACAAATGGAAACCACAATGCTGCCAGAGATTGATGTACTACAGTGGGCACAAGGTGTGACTGCCTACTGCTCTACCTCACTGTTGCTTTAAATGCCCTGGTAATCTTCCTCTCCAGGATCCTCTCACTTCACATGTGGATCACTACATTTCCTTGTCCTCTTTCTTTCTCCAGATTAAGCCTTCAAGTTAATCTTTAGGCTGGTGATAGAGTATTGCTTTCATCTGAAAAAAAAGTCTAGAAGGTGTCACTTGAATATTTTTTCCTTATTTAATCAGATACAGTAATGTAACAGCTTTAAATGAGTGAAGCATAATTTAATAATAACTTGCGTTCTGTGGTGGGTTTGATCCAGCTGTCTGAAAACACTTTAAAGCATTAATACATTCAATTTAACATTGTCCCTCTTGTGAAGTAGGTAGGCATTATAGCCTTAATTTTACAGATGAGAAAACACAGTCATGGAGAATTTAAATGCCTTGCCAAGGTCAAATGAGAGACTTTTGCTAGCACTGAAAAACTGAAAAGAGGAACTGCTAGCATGCTGTTAGCATCATTAATGCTGTAGGAATCCACCCAATTATTAGCATTTTAGGGATCAAAACCTGTGTGCATCAGTGTAATCTATTCATTAATATATCTTCATTGGTATAACAAGACAGTAGTATAAATGACACGAAGTCATGAAATCAACATGAAATCAAGAACATACTTTTAAATTAAGAGAGTACATCTGAGTGAGGGATAGACCAAAGATGACATTTTGAACAGCAAGATATTCACAACTTTTTGTTCCAGACTCCTTTGTATCTTCTTTGTTCTGTTTCTTCGTATACTCATTGTTTTTGAGACATTAATGTACTCAATAAACGTGTAACTTTTGCAGTGCCTGACACAGGTTAATGTGAGTCTGGACTGAACCCTCTGGAGATGAGCACAGTTCTTGGGCATTCCTTCAGTGTTGTTTAAAAAAACACCACCAAGAATGACCAAGAGCAAGCCATAGGGAAGCACAAACTGGAGACAGAAGCTTGATTGCAGGTAGTCATCATGGCTTTGGCAGTTTCCCCTGAGAAAGAAGGTCTGGTGTGTGATTAGGGGCCACACTGCAAGAACAGGGATCTCTGAGACATGCCCAGGTAGGCCAAGTGCTAGCCATGATAGAGGATGTCTAAAATAATATATTTTTTTGGAACTTTCCATGATAAGTTTCTGATTAAGCACAATAATCAACCATGTCATTAGTCTTAGGATTTTAAGAGAGAGAGTAAAGAAGGATTCCAACATAGTATCTAGAAGTAGTATTGATGGGTCTATGTAGAGATATCTAGATTTTTGAAATAGGTTGATAGGAGCAATGTCAGAGTGTGTGGGCAGAGACATGACTCGCTTGAATAGCCAAATCGCAGCACAGGCACATTGCCACAAAAGAAGGCAGGACATGAACAAAAAAATGAGTATGCCAGTCTCAATATAGCAGGTAATAAATCATCCTGGTCTCTTTTTTGCCTGTTCCTGATCTTACAGCATCTCCCAGCTGTTCCTCTTGCAGTATGTTGGGATGGTACTTTTCTGACTATGGCTACTTGTACAGATACTAGAAAAGGTTTCAAGCTACCTCGCTTTGTAAGCCTAAGCAGTTTTCTTCAAAAGAGTAGGCAAAGTCTTCATGCAAAGTAGGTCTCAAGATTTATTTAACAGTTGTGAGGACTGAAAACAAAAGTTCTGATTTTGATGTATCTTAGACTTATGTGTGAGAAATTGGCAGTAAAAAAAAAACAGGTTTATGTAGTCCACAGAGCCAAAGTTAGTTTTTCTAGTGCTGTATTCTCCCCATTTCACAGGATAAAGCATGCACCTGTCATCTAACTTCTGTTCTCCCTCAGGCCAAACAAGTGATGCTTTCCTAAGCAGATTTTCTTTGTGGCTCTGGAAAATCACTTTCTTCTCTTCGTCTGTTCTATCTTGCTACATGGATGCATATATCCTGGAAGCACTTGCAAATCTCTGATGTTCCTCCCCTCCTTTTCCTGTAATCAGTTGCTGTCAGCCACTTCCATAAGTGTGTATTGGCTTGCTGTCAATTTGCCCAGCTTAATCTATGTAAATACATATAAATGCTTTTATCTCTACTCTCTTTCCCTTCCTACTTAATTTCTTCTGGGATTCTCTGCATCTACCCTGATTTGTGGTGCATACAGTTCTGTTCCAAAGTTCTGAATAGATACATGCATTTTTCCTGTACATCTTTACTGCTACCTGATACCTACAAATCCCATGTCTTTCAGGAAGTACCTGCTGGTCTTGTTTGTCCATTTAGAGAGTTGTTAGGTCTTTTTAGGAACTAAGGGCAAAATCCTTTGTGATACAAAAAGGTCCTGCATTGATTTTCCTTTGTTTTCTGAGGAAAATAGGACCAGAACTTCACATCTGAAAAGAAAAATATTCTGATTGCATAGTGACAATCACAATTCTTGCTTTCCAACTGTGAGTAGTGAATTCCCAGCTCTTCAAGCCAAAAGGAAAAGGCTCCATTTCTGTACAGAAAAGACCAAAGAGGACTTGAGAGTTCTCAGGGGTTTGGAAAGCGGAGAGGAACAATGTTCTCAAATTAGGACCCAGGGTAAGCTTTTAGTGTCTACTTTTGCTTTTATATCTGTGTCTCTGTTCCCATTTATTAGTCTATCATATGATGTTCCACAAATTTCATTTGTCCATCATCTGTCTCATGTTGTCTCATCATCTTGGGCAGATTCCTATTTGTGCCCGAGCTTCAGCACCCAGGCCTAGAATGTCCTTTAAGAGTAAAAAACAGGTTCTTTTTATTTGCATATGTTTTCATGGTGTCCTTGTGGAAAGTGGACTTTGGATGCTTCATCACAGTGAGATACATGGATTCATGGACAACACAGACACACCTGAGGCCAGAGCCTCCTTCCCTAAACTCCTCTGCTCAAGATTTGTAGCAGAATAGGAGAAATGGGAGACCTTTCTCTGTTCATGTAACTGATGAAGACTCTGTCTCAAACAAAGATTATTTGAAGGGTTGCTTTATGTCATTACTTCTGAATTTCTGATTACTTCTTAATAGTGTGTTGGGTGCAGGGTAGCATGTGTCCTCTCTTGGTGTCACTGAGGAATGGATAGTGAAAAACATGGTTTAGAACAAAGAAAACCAAAAATCTGCTGAAACCAAAGAGATATCAGCTATGCCTTGCCTCCTGTGTCATTGAAAGATACATGGCAGTTAAGTATTTCCCAGCAGAGACAAATGAAGATAGACCTGATAAAGGTTGTTAGGAAAGCATTTGCACAGAAATGCAATGTGATGGGCACAAGAAAGTGAGTTTTCATTCCCTCTACTAGCTGGAAAACCCAAGTGTTGCTAGTGACTGTAGTGTTTGTTAATGCTTTTCTAAAGCAGGGTGTTCTCACTCTTACTGAGGTATGAGACTGTTACTAAAAACAGCTTTGAGTGTCTTCTGTCACATAGAGAAGGTAGCTAGAGGTTTTCCTACTCAAAGATTTGGTTACATTGATTCAGTTTTGATGCAACTGCATGTGGATAAATAAACCATGTTGAACCCGTGAGTCCCATGAATATATGGTAAGATGATAGGAAGAGATTTGAAAAGCCAGTGTGTATATGATGGGGAACTATATATGTTAGCAGGCAAGTAAGAGGAACAAGATGCTCTATGCACATGCAGAGAGAGAAGACAATTTGTTCCCTACTGAAGTCTGACATTTTATGTAGTTTGATGCACAACATGAATGCGATGTTTATGCTGTGTTAGTAGACAAGGGTGGAAGTGAGGCCCAAGAGTTACGTATTCAGGTTTTTTTTTTCAGCGAAATAGCTATGAAAATTATTTTTTCATATTTTAGATTATGTATTATTTATTATCTGATCTACGTAATCAGTGTGGTTTTTATGTACAGGTCTATACAACACAAGACACTAGTCTTCCTCAGGGACTGACTTAGCATGATGTTTTAGAATCCCTCCATAGAAATGGATTTTTTAATGGAGAGCGTTATGCAAATGAAAAATACGGAGGCTTGCCAAACAGCCTAAGAGGAGGTCCCAGTGTTAATTCTTCACCCATGAGAGTAAAGTAATGGGCAGAGGGGTGCTAAGGCAGCCAGAGGTTTATGGAGAGGCATGTGCTATGTTGCTCTCATTCGTCAATAAATATTTTTCCCATCATTTAAAGAGCACTTATTGGTGCATTATCTTCTGACTAATATACTGATACTGTTAGAGAATATAATAATGGTATGGTGTATACTATTTATAGTAAACTACACTATAGTATTTATTATAAAATAAAATAATAGTAATAATGGTGTCAGAGATGCCTTCAAACCTTTAGGCATGTTTAAAGAACTGGTTTAGAATATTTTGTTGTTCTGAGTGCACATGTGAACTGGTGCAAAAAGATGGCTCTGAGTTCATTATGATTTGTTTTTTTTAAAGCAAAATTAGGTTTCCCTTTGTACAGTTTTGTAATGCTGTATTTTGAAGCAGGTGTTTTCTCCAGATTGCTGTAATTTTAAACAGGTAGCAGAAAGGCAAAACAGGAGCTTATTGACCACTGGGGGAAACTCCTAATTTCTCAGTTGCTTGGAGATGATCTGATGATAGAAGGAGAATAGCAAGGACGTGAATAATCGATTGGTTGAGATAGAGCAGAAAGGACCTACTGTTCAGACCAAAACCAGAAGGCAACTCTGATGCTGCAGCAGCATCCAGAGCACCTTCACTGCTCTCTTGAAAGAAGTTTAATCTTTCAATTTTAGAAATGTCCAGGATCTCCTTTTTTTAAGAATGAACATTTTTATTTACTTCTACAAGTATTTTCTGATTGGTTTGGTATGATTTTAAAATTGAAGTGTTTTCCAAAGAGTCCAACTCTTTGCCAAGGGGAAATCTTTTCCCTAGTTGCTCTCTGTGGGTTTGGTAGCAATTTTAGTGCAAGTGAGGTGTGCTATGGACAGCAGGTATCCTTTTCACAGGCTGCTGCTCAGTTTGCTGCTGAATTGCAGAGTCCAGACACACAGACTATATGGAATGAGAACTGGTTTTCAGTATTTTTCTCATCCTACTGTTGGATTAATACGGTCTTAGTTTTCATGAATGTTTAAGAAAGACAAATTCTTTTATAGAATGAAGTTTATAATTGAATCAAAGGTTTTAGAAGATGATAGAAGAGTGGTTTTGGCAGACATTGTAACAGTATGACACCTTGCAGATTCATTAGGTTCTGTGCTCTTTTCTGAAAGAACACATCATTTAACCAAAGCAAGCTTTTCACTTATTCTTTTTAATTGATGCTTTAATAATAATTTCATTATATGTAACTAGATTCAGGAATAATTTTGTATTTTCACAGTCTGTTAAAGTCCATATATCCTTTTGCTATCAAGATGGATGATTCAAAATAAAACATTTAGTGTGTTTGTTCAGGCAATAAGAAACGCAAACTGACATGTAATGTTGGTCAAATAAAAGAATACTGTCACAAAATTAAACAATAATCATTTCAAATTCCATCCAAAACATTCCCTTCCTCTTGCTGAAATACTGTGATCCTGCATAGGAAACCATGTAAAAGAATTTTTTGTGTGTAGGAATTTGTTCCACATAACCACATTTTACTTTTCCCCTGACAAGTTCTTTGAAGACGAATATTTTAATGGGTGTTGAAAATCTAGTGAAGATCTGGAAGATAATCAGGTAATCTGGAAGATTACCCAACTTGTCTCCTTGGTACTTTTGTAGCATTGTCAAATACAATCTAAATTTTCCACAGGTATTGTGTGTTTATTAGAGGTGACATTTCCCCATTTTCCTTCAAGCAGATGGCTCATATCGCAAAGAAAACTGAGTTAGAAAAATAAGACTGTATATAAAGCCTTAGTACTACTCAATTACAATATTTTTTCAATTTTCTTGAAGTCAAGACTTGAAGCAGAATATTCCAGTTGCTACCTGTTAGGCAGAATTTTTTAATTACAGTATTTACAACCCAAAGTGCCTACATATTTTATTGGGTTACTAATTTTTTGTGCAGACCCCATCTCTGTGTGCATATGTGTAGGCGTACATACGTATGTGATTACAAAATTCCCATATTCTTGACAATATATTGTTCCCCAAAGCCACATTTGAATTAACCACAGTAAAGGTTACGTTTACATTATAGCCCATTTCAGTCTTTAAATAATAAAGCCAGATGTAATGTGTATTACACCTGATCATTCTATCCTGGACATGTGCTGTGCAAATTTAGTTTAATATAAATGGTCTTTTTTTGAGCTATACTATGTAAAGTCATAGTTCAAGAGGAATTAGTGAGATTAGTGTCTGTGAGATCTCTACAGGGAATTCAACAGACAGCAATAAATTGGGTTGCAATTCCTCCTGAAGTCAACAGTAGTAAGATTTTTTAGCTTAACTTTAATCTTATGCATCATTTTAGAAGGCAAAACTTTTGGACTTTTGACCCAGTGAGTATTGCCTGAAGATCACAAATATTTGGTTAACAGCTCCTTCTGGAAAAATTCATCTGTCTGGGAAGAGCTTGCCAAATGTGCATATAGCCAGATGAGCCTCTTATGTTGATGGCTAAGTGTAAACAAGGGACTAATGCTAGTGTGTAGGTCACACATTGGAGCTAAGATGCTCAAATAAAGGGTCTTGATTTATTTGCATCTTTCCTAATCTCACACTGTAGTCACATCAGGTACATTCTGAGGAACACTAGAGATACTGATAGTGAATGATAGCAAAATTGATGGGAAATTTTAATTTCTTTTTGAAATTGTGAGTAGCACACAAGCTCCTTGCGGAATCAAGAACTTCAGTTTTCATACGTTCATTTGAAATGCTTTATTTGCTTTGAAAGGATTAATCTTAATAGCTTTAAAAATAAAAACCTAAAACTAGCAGGAATTGTTGGCTTAGGACCTACAACAGGAAATTAGTGGCGTCCCACTCACCACTAATGACTGGATTTTTTCAGCAGTGTGTATTTATGAGCAATGTTGAATACAAATTCTTTTAAAACGAGTTATTTTAGGGAACTTGCTCTGCTTGACTTAAAAAAATATTGAACAAATGTATTAATAAAATGCCATTTGCCCAAACAGCAGCAGAACTTAATCTCCCAGTAGATAATGCATCACACTTAAAGAAAGAATGATCTAGATTATTAGTAACTGTAGACTACTGAAAATCTACCACCAAAATTGCTCTTTTCTTAACATCATATAGTCTTTGGGCAACCTATGATATATAAAAATAATATCATGCACTGTCACCCTTTATTCAGTGTACTACACAAACAATCCAGAAAAATCTTATGTAAGGTGGTCAGCAAAAGGATTTGTTGATATTTAATACCACAGGCTTTAAGAAGAGTAGAGGAAAAAAAGTTTCATTTGAGGTAGAAGAAGTGTTCTTCTGTGAGTTTTCTCTAATTTAGCAGTGTCCTTTTTCATGCTGGTAAAAATAAAAGAACTTTGAACAAACCAGAGTGATAGAGAGGTGAATCAGTTCCTGTATATAAATATGTGAGGACACAGGTAAATGTTTTTTGTTGTTTTCTTTGCTTTTGGGAATTGAGCAGTAACATTTACTTCAAGATTTTCTTCTGGATTTCCTCACTTGAATACACAAAATGTAAAAGAAAACTATTTAACCAGCCTTAAAAGGTTGTTTTCTTTCTTTGGTGACCCTCAGATTTTTGTTTTAAAGTGTTATTTTTCATTGCTTTCACAAAATGAAATTTTCTTTCTCCTGTAATGTTCTCAGCATTTCTACTTCATGTTTTTTCCATCATCATTTTTCTGCTTTTATATTTTCAATTACAGTGTTCCTTTCCACTCTTGTGCTGTACCACTTGCACAAGCTGTTTCTGATATGCAGTGATTCCTATAGAAGAGCTTACCTGTATCTTCTTTCTTTATGGACCTAATAATTCTAAAAAACAAATTACTTTGCACCAAGAAGCAGAACTGCACAACCCTGGCCATCTGCTTCTGCTTAGCAGGGGAGTGATCTTAGTCCTGCAATAGCATACCAAAACGGTCAACAAGTTGCAGCTGTTCTCATTATTCCATTGACAGGTTGACCTGTAATTGTCTTCTCCTGCTGTAACAAATTAAAACTCAGTTACGGCAGGTAATGATTTGCTCCGTTATCTGTAAGATAGGGGTGGGATCATTTGCTGTGCTGCCATTCTGTAATAGAATAGCCCATCAGATTAAGTTGGGAAAAAATAAATGAATTGCAATGTGATAAAATGTAGCTCTGCATCACTCAAGTGCATATCTGATTTTGCATTTATGAATTGATATATTCAATAAAAATGCATTTATATTGCTGTTTTTATTAACATAGGCATACATATCTTGCTACCAGAAAATACCACAAGGCGCTAGCGCCTGAGAAGAAAGAAAATGTCAAGTTTGTCATTGAAATAAGTTAGGTAAAAATTGCAAGAGTTGAAAATCAGGTATAGCAAAACGTATATAAAAGGCGTCATGTACAAGCACCATGCAATTGTGTGTCGGCGAATATAGCACTGATTTTGTGTGTGTGTGTGTTTGTCCCTTGGCAATTTCCAGCTGAACTGCTGTGCATTAGACTCCATCATTATGTTTGGCAACTGCAGTGCAACATGGTTTTAGAACTTTCTGTGATTTCATCAGTGCAGCGCAGCAAGCTCTCTGTTGGCCAAATTATAAATAAATAAATAAATAAATAAACAAAAAACCTGAATTAAGATATTTTCTGTATCCATGATAATGATGCACTGTAAAGCAGGAAGCTTCCATTACGTCATCATTAATGACAGCTCACAGCAACCTACCCATTTCTAACTTGCCTGTTACAGGCAAGATCAGCTCTTTCTCCTAACACCACACTTTGTACCATTTTACCCTTGCTTCTTTCTTACCAGCCGCCTCCTTCTTTTCTGACTCTCAAATGTCATGGTGTTAGAAAGCGAAAAAAAGCTTGTTCCATCAAATGTAGCTTTGGTATTCTTCAGATCTTACAAAATGGTGTGTAGCACAAGATGAGCAGATTCCTCCTCCTTCTCAAAAGAGTTCTTTCATGTGTATTACCAATTACCCTTTAGAAGTACTGTGGCATGAACATCCATGGACAATCCAGACTTTCAGTTAACTCGTGGACATTAGGAGATCTTGAAGAAGTATGCTCAGGAGGAGTAGGGAGAAGATGCTTTTTTCAGCATTTAGTCCTGCTGGAATGATGCTTTTCATTGTGCACTTATGTTTTCTTTTCTTCCAAGGGGTAGCACTGCAGTTATAGACATGAAAATGATGGACTTCTTCCCATGTCTCTAGGGACAGTGTAGCTGCTTCTTATATTTTCTAGTCTGTTTTATCAGTAACATGTGTATGCTGTTTGGTTTTAAGCCAGTGGGTTTATTTTTTTAAAGTGTGAACTGTATATAGATGAAGAAGTCAGTCTGTGAATTGAAATGAGTATCATTCCTATCTCCCCCATACACACAATTGTAGGAAGAATGAAAGTTAAAGCCGTTGAGGGTAGAAAACACAAATGAGAACTGGCTTCAAGTGTGTGACCCACTTCTGTAAATCTCTGAATAAGTCTTCCATTAAGTCTTCTGAATAAGTACTACCATTGAAAGCTATCAATATGTTTTTATTCTTTTTGAATGAAGACCTACATGAAGGGGTGTAGCTCCAGTTTTAGTTCAGAACAATTTTATTCTATTATAATTTTAAGCAGTTATTAAAGTCAGATAGAGCTCATATTTCAAAGCACATCTTTAGGGATGGTCAAAGGTAGAGTACCTTTATATTTCAGGTGTAACTACCATTCAAACTCTTTAGCACCTTTTATGGGTTTAAATATTATCTTCCATGTCCCTCCTTAATTGTGTCCTTACATGGAATTTTCAAACAAGAGCTGAACTGACCGAAGCAGACATGCTAAATGGACAAATATGTACAAAAAGATACTAAAATATCTTTAAAGCAAAAATATGCCAGGAAACATTTTGAGAAGTTTTCTGAATGGATTCACAGTGCACGTGGACACCTATAAAAAGCTGCTTGTAGCACACAAAACATTTAGATAGGAGTTTGTTTTCAAATATGACTGTTATGGAATCTGCTTAGCTTTGCGCATACCTCATAGGAACCATTGAAGCATTGGTTTGAGGTCCTGGTAGACTATTTTCCCCTCCAAGCAGCACTCTTGTCAACGTGACAACAGGACAGCCATGGCTCTGGTCAGCCAAATCTCAAAAGCATCCAGGATGGAGACTCAGAAGCTTCCCCAGGCCACCACACCAATATCTTTTCAAGTACTGTTAGGCAGCCACTGTTATCACTCACCTTGGTCTTCTGCAGACTAAACAACTCTGGCTTTCTCAGCCTTTTCACATTGGGCTGCGTGGTCTGAGTTCCTAACGGTTCTGGTAACTGGTCTTCTGTTGCAGAGTATTTCAGATTCCAGTACGACAGTGTCAAACAGGAAGAAATAATATCCATCCCTCTTACAGTCTAATTATATCACGCTCTAACTGCATGATAACATGGTGTTTGAGAAATATAGTGAGATATTTTCTGAAATAATGCTGTTCTGGCAAGTTCCACAAAAACACGGCATGTTTTCAAGAAGTCTTTCCAGCATAAGCCCTATTACACAGATCTGACAAATCAGTGTTTAAGTCTTCTTTACCACAGTGAAGATGCAAGACCTGTCCGTCTCAAACTTCAGCTGAATTTCATGCTCAGTTAAGTTGCAGAGGCTAAATGGAAGGTGATTTTGGTCTAGCTTCATCCTTGTTTTCTGGTTGTGGATTCAGTCTTGAGTATCAGCAACACACACATCTCTTACATTGCTGGTGACAGGGATGACAGCAGAGGAGAGATCTGCACAACATCTGGGTGTACAAATTGCCTTTTAAGCAAGGAGACTTTGCAGGTGTCCACAAGGTGCTGAAGACAATGTGTGGGATTTGCTTCTTTACTACTTTTGAAATCTGATTTTAGTTGCATAATTAAATGGTAATGTTGCTATGATATATCTTTTTAAAGCAGAGATCACTAATCACTTCAAAAATAATAACTGTGGAACCCATTCTCATTCCATGCAGTACACACTGTTTTTAAGGATATTAAGAATAATAGTAAATGCCACCTATTGCAAACTCCTTTTGTAAGCCATGTGTAAGATTCTATGTATTTGAGCAGAATGTCACTGTCTTCTATAACTGCTTTTTTCTTTCTTTAAGTGTCCAGTTTGACATTAAAAAGCTCTTATTTTAATACAAAAGTGGATACTGATTTCCCGTTCTACTTGCTTTTTCTTTCAACTCAATCTTAAAGGATATTTGTTTCCTTTGTATTCCTTGTGAGCAACCAGATCAGAACTGGGATTTGAATGAAGTATTAGATGGAATCAAGAGGCAACATCCAGTCTGTGTTAAGATTATGACCAAAACACCTAATGTTCTTTATGCTGTGATAACTACTTGGAATACTGTTTCAGAAGATGTATCTTGAGTAAAAACTACATTTTTTTGTGCAATTAGTACAAAAAAGAATGTTGAATAGATTGGCAGGAGCATAAGGATTTGTATGTGTCCTGTTGGGGGAGACTTAAAGGAAGTATTTGATAGAGTGTATTTTTGTGCACAGATCTTTTTTTGTAACATAATACACAGAAGTAGAAAGAGAAGATGGACTAATGAGCATAAAAAGCTGTTCTTGATGGGGAGAAGATAAGAGTTGATGGATTAACTGCATATGGAATTAAAAACTAGCTACAAAAAACTATGTGAAAAAGCCCTGCATTTTAAATAGTGACTAAGTTAACATATGTAGCAGTAATAACAGAAGCCATGATAATAAAGAACTATGCAAAAAGATTCTTGGTGAAAAGAGACTAGAATGAGAAATTGTACTTCAGAATTTTTCCTCCTCTTGATTCAGAGCAAAAAGAAAAACTGCCATTTTTACAGAGAAGAATCTCTTCCTTCCTCCAATATACACAGAAAGCAGGAGGGGTACAAGGTGATAAGGGTTGTGGGGAAGAAAGGGACTGGAGTATGAATGACAGAAATAAGTGGAAAAAAAAATTCCTAGAGGTAGAGGGGACTGGACACAGTCTGCTGCAACTCAGAGTCACTGAGCTGGAAAAGACCAAGCTGTGAAGCACAGACCTGCCTGCAGTTTCCATTGCGAGAACAAAAGTTGAAAACTGAAAAAGACCCAGAAGATGTCTCTCTCAAATATCTTGATGATTTCCAGTGGTTCAGGGTATCTATGCTAAGTCACTGTTTCTTTCCAGAATATAATTCTACAATCAACGTGTTGTACTAACACTTTTACTGCTTGTTATGGAAATAAAATCACTTTCATATGTCATTAAAAAATTGTTTAAAATTTCAAAAAAAAATTGTTAAAAAAAAATTCACTTTCTCTGCTGTATAAAGTAAGCATACTAAGTTTTCGAATGCCTGATGTGGATTCTACTTGAAATGTAACAGTCCCCATATCTTTTCTCTTTCCATGTCTCCGTAAGTCACACTTAATTCACCCCAGCTTGATTTTTTTTTAAATTTTATTGAACTAGCTAAGTAATTTATATATTTTTTTAAAAAAATAGCTTCATATTCAAGATACTAATGCTTCTGATGCAATATTCAAAAATGTTTTCTTCTGATTTTTTAAATTGTTTCCTCAATTTCATTGTGAAATAGCCACTAAAACTGCTGATTTCTAACTCCAGCTTCTGGAGGAAACAATGGGGAAAGAAAAGATAAAACCAGTCTTCACGTAATATTTTAACTTATATTTTTCTCATTTATTGAAAGAAATGAGATCTTTATAGGAATCCTGAGATGAGAAATGCTTTTGAATTTATTGTCACAGCACTGGTTTCATGGCTCCTTTCAAGATAAGACATGATACCAACACTTCCTCCACCTTCTCAAATGTTTCTGTAGAATTTGTAATGCAGTAAGTGAGGGTAATACAGATTTTCAGGAGTAGGAGACTACTCACATCTTTTAGCAAACATTGCTGATACAGTACTACACTCTCAGGCTGCGTTTTCTTTATACTGTGAAGTACTGGCAATACTGCTGTATGGATGTAAAACCTGGAAAAGCATGCAGAGGACTCAGCTCTCCTTCCACCTGAAACCAGAAGACAAGAGGACCAAGGAGACAGCACACCTTGAACCTCATCCTACCACATGATGACTTGGATTGGATAGCAATGGAAGCATCTTAAAGAATCATTTATTGCTCTTTCAGTGTTTCTTTCAGAGAAAAAATATTTTTATATGCATATGCACTCATTCTAACTTCAGCTACCTAAAATTCTCCATTAACAATGTTGAGAGGGGAAGAGAGGGGAGATTATACCTAAAAAGTTTTATCTTCAGTCCAGTAAATCTTGTTTTTGGAACTCTCAGTGTATTTTCTACTTCCAGTTGGAAGCATACCAAAGTGAATGTGCACATGCAAAATTTGAGGTCAGTTTAAAACCATTTAAAATACCTTCATCAGCATCCCTCTTGAGCTTGTCAAAAAACAACTCATTTCTGGAAGGAATGACTGTCAGACAAATTGTTCTATTGTAAATAACCTGTTTTCAAAATTTTAAGTGCCTTTTGAAACTTAGTGAGTTCTTTGCTTTATGCACTGGAGTTAATTTTTGCAAATGCCAAATGAAAACTACATGCTGGCAATCCTATCATTCATAAAACTTACCACTGCATGACATTTTTGTAACTACTGATATATTGTCTGGATTAAACAGTGATTTCCTTACAAAAAGAAGCAAACATGAAATGCATGTTACATGAGACATGAATTCAACTAAGATGAGCTTCTTACTTTTTGGAGTGGAATTGTGAGACAAAGAAGAAAAATCAATTGAATTAAAGAAGAGCTGAACATCTATTTCAGAATTAAGACATTAAAACTTGCCAAAATGAGTGGAGAGAAAGGAATGAATTGGGTAATATTTTGATAGCAGTGCTAGAGGCATACCATGCCTATGACTGTACAATGACAAATGTCTGTGGCACATGGAAATGCATAAGACCTCATGCTGTAATGCAGGTTGCCCTTTGAAAAAGACCCGTATTCATTAGGCAAAGGATTGAAGTGATTCTCTTGAAAATCTGGAGTATTGTGTGGAGCCTCCAGTACAAGAAAGATGGAGAGCTCTTGGAATGGGTCCAGTGGAGGGTCACTAAAATGATCAGAGGGCTGGAGCCCCTCTCCTATAAGAAGAGGTTGAGGGAATTGGGCTTGTTTAACTTAGAAAAGAGAAGGCTCTGGAGAGACCTCATTGCGGCCTTCCAATACTTGAAGGGAGAATATAAAAAGGAGGAGGAACGGCTGTTTACATGGGTGGATAGTGATAGGACAAGGGGGAATGGTTTTAAACTGAGACAGGGGATGTTTAGGTTAAATATTAGGAGGAAGTTTTTCACACAGAAGGTGGTGACACACTGGAACAGGTTGCCCAAGGAGGCTGTGGATGCCCCATCCCTGGAGGCATTCAAGGCCAGGCTGGATGTGGCTCTGGGCAGCCTGGTCTGGTGGCTGGCCACCCTGTACATAGCAGGGGGGTTGAAACTGAATGATCATCGTGGTCCTTTTCAACACAGGCTATTCTATGATTCTGAGACCAATGCTGCAGAGGTATTACAACAGTGTCCTTGCAAGAAGAAATGAAACTAAACTCGTAGCCTGAGGGAAGTGGAAGCATTAAAATTACAAACATATGATCATCAGATGGAATCAACAGCATAATAACTTTTATAGAAACAGAGGTAAATTCACAGGTACTAACTCACTGATTTTTCATTCCTTATTAACTTATTTTTAACTGACAATCGTTAACAAGTTACCATCATGAATATAATGAAATTCAGTGTTTGGTGCCTCCTTTTTGACTGCTTTCAAGTAACTGTTTGCAAATAATTTTTTTTTTTTTTTTTTTTTTTTTTGGCTTATTCACATAGCTATGAAGGACCTTCTGCACTTTTTCCCTTGTGTCACAGCAGTGCTGATGACATTAGTTCAGTTGAATAAGGCCCCAGGGGAGTTAGATGCAAATACAGCTGACACTATAACATTTGGCTGAGGAAATTCTTGATTGTAACCTGATAGTATAATGAACAACAGAGCACGTCAAGCATTATTATATTTAATGGGCCTCCGTTTTCTTGTCAGGAGCTTGAAAATATCTTATCCTCTTTGAAAACACAGCTTCCACAATGACAAGGCAGAAGAATTATCAGGACTGCCAAAACCCTGGGTTCTGGCATTTTTTTCTCCCTCCAGATGGAGCGAGATAGGTAAGTGGGAGCAGATCAGAATAACAAAGCCTGCAGAAAGAATCAGTACACTAGAGAAAAACACCAGCAGAAGGCAAAGGCAGCATTCCAGTACAGCTCATGTCACACCACACATGGACTATCTTGTTTACAGCAAAGGAACCTTTGAAGCCAGAGGTAGCTGAAAATGTGATTGTAAGCACTAAGCCACTGATAGCAAATCAAGTAGTACTCAGGAGAGATGGCCAGTTTCCAGAAACTTTTGATATTCCAGCTGCCCAAAAATGCAACTAGCATCTGAAAACACAGGTGACACATGAAGGGCAGAAGGTAATGCCGGTGCAAACCTGCTCTTTAAGCAATGGAGAAAAAGTAATAGATTTAAATGTACAGATGACTGGTTCAGTAGCTACCTAGTAATATGGGCTGAGACACTAAGGGAAAGCAACAAAAAAGCAATCCAAACAGCTTATTAAAAAAAAAAAAAAAAAAAAAAAAGAAAGAAAAAAAAACACCCAGAAACATCAACTACAACTACAACTACAACTACAACAACAAAACCCAACAAATAAAAAAAAAATAAAATGAAACCCTACTGTATGGGAACTACTGAGTCATGACCTGAACCTCTGATTAATCACCTGAGGCGAGCCATGAGTCAGCCAGAGGAGCACAGGTGAAGGCAATTCTCCTGTGCTGCCGGAAAGGTGGAGCCTGGCTCCTAGACCTATTTAAGAGCTGGCTACCAGTGGGGAAGGTTCTCTTCTGGAAATTGCCTCTACTGGTGTTTTGTGGGTGAGCCCAGCATAAAGGTAAGCCTTCCATTTATTCTTTTTTATCACAGTCTACTTTGCATAACTCTCTTGTTTATTTTGTGATTATAACAGCCTAATATTCTTTGATTATGCACCCTACAAAGCGCTCAGTAGGTCAGCTTTAAATCTTTTAACTGAAGAAAATAGGTTGTATTCTAGTAAAAGTATTGCATGAAATAATAAGTCCTTCATGAAAGCAGGGTAGTAGTCCAGTACCAACAAATAATTTTTTGCTGTTCATTAATCTGAGTGTATTGTGCATCTTATTTGTGGAATTCTGTTGTATCTATATGTGAATAAGTAGAGAATATTAAAGTGATTGGCAATAGATGGATAAAAAACATCATTTACTTTCATAAGCTTCAAGTAGCTACTTAAAATGAAAAGAATTTCTCTGAAAATGTTACTTTTAGCACACTGCCAGAAGTAAGACCAATTCTGCTACTGTAATTCCTTGCTGTGGGTGGCCAGAGGCACTGGCCAGCACTTAATGACAGAGACGAGATTTATAGCAGAGGCATAAATTCACTGGGTAGCAGCAAGGTTATATATGGTAGAAGTGCAAGTCATGTACCTCTCCAACTATAATTCTGAAAGGATAAACACTAAGCTGTAGTCCTTGGGGTGCACTGTGAATTATTTCTACAGATTGGTTATGAGGACAGCTTACTGGGAGACTGGAGTATTGGCAAAAGGGATGCAAGAGAAATCAAAGCATGTGAGTGCCTTGAGGGCAAACATGGAAATGAAGAACATCACCCAGAATAAAATCATAGGTTAATTATCCAACCAATATTCCTTGGAGGGACAGAGTCAGTGCAGGACTGACTGTGAAGAGCTTACTGGGAATGAGTATCTCATCACTGTTGCATCTGGAATGCAACTCCTGAAGCATTTGCATTTTTGAAACTCACAACTTTGATGCTGTCCAAGTGCAGTTTTGGTGTTGAAGCAAAGACAGCTACCTGTGAGCTGGCAACTGCCCCTGCCGGAGGCAGTGGATCCCAGCTGGGCTCCTGCTCTTGGGCCCCCTCCATGCTCAGAAGATGGCCTGCACCAGCTCTGACCTGTGCTGCCTTGCAGTGAAATAGGAATGTAGTCATAGGTAGGAGACACAAATGACTTCCATGGCTTTGAATTAACTTTCTGTACCGTTTCCTCCTCGAGGAGAGGGGCAGGCAGTGAGTGGGCTCTCCCTGCAGAGCAAGCTAAAGCCTGGAATATCGGCCAGCCCCAGGGCAGCAGGGACACTGCCTCAGGTATTCCATTCTGGATCAGGCTGCTTAAGGAAGTCTGGTAGAGCCTTCCCACATACCAAGCTCTGTATTAAGAGAATTCAACCTCAGTTTGTAAATAGTTTACTATTTTCTTTAGGAATCAAAAGAAAGACTCCACAAAACAAACAGTAATCTCGCCTTGCCTTATTCATGGCTAAACAGCTGTGGAAAATCATTTCTGCTAATGCAGCACCAGCACAGAAAGGCAGCTTCTCACAGGTGGTGCTCATTTTCTGGTTTGATGACTTGAGACCCAAGTGTTTGATTTGCAGCAGTGTTGAGTGCTTGCAGCTGCAGCTAACAGGAGCTGGGCTTTGTGGGTGGGAGGAGACACACCTAGCAAGTGTCCTGGAAAAGGCCGTTTTCAGCACTTTCAGACTGATCAACTTGAATTAGTAGTAAGTGAATATGTATTTTAAGCCTAAATTTCTTTGTTTTAGTATTAATTGTACTGCTTTAGGTTCAGAATTTTGGTGGTGGTTGACAAGTAAGTGTGTGAAGTTGTTATCACCAGCTTTTGTGGTGACAGATGTTTTCGCTTCATTAGTAAGAGTGTAAGAAAAGCTTAAAAGGATCAAAAATAGTGATGTGGCAGTATAATGAGGTCATCTTCTGTGATATAAGGAGAAACCACCTATGTGTCTGCACTGCTTTTTTTTTTTTTTTAACTTGTTTAAGTGTTAGCAGGAAAATGTTTCCTCATCCTTCGCCAGGTAACCTTGCAGTTTAACACTTCATGTTTCTTATTGTGGTTTTGTGTTAGAATTAGTTTAGAACTTTGAAAGTGAGTTTCAAGTGAGCACAAGCAGATCCATTAAAATTTCCCTTGGCTGTTCAAAATTATCATCTTCATTACAGTCAGAAGAATGAGGCAAGCTTTTGTGGTTCCCTCTTCATTTCTTAACCCATATTAAAACACTGGTGAGAGCAGGTTTCTAGTAAAAAGCCAGACTGTGAACAGGGGTTGCTGCAGTGCTAGTTCATGTAGAATTGTAGTTTCCCTAGAGTAGAAAGGGACTACTGAAGGCCATCTAGTCCAATTCCCCTGCAATGAATGGGGGGTGCCACAGCTAAATCAGGCTGCCCAAGGCCTGATCCAGTCTTGCCTTGAAAGTCTCCAGGGATGTGGCATCAACCACATCACTGGGCAAACCTGTTCCAGTATCTCACTGCCCTCACTATGTAAGATTTTTTCCTTATATTTAACCTAAATCTATCCTCCTTTAGCTTCAAATTGTTTTCCCTTGTTCTACCACCATAGTCTTTGTTAAGGATTCTGTCTCTTTATTTCCTGTAGCTCCCCTTTATATACTGAAAGGCCACTGTCAGGTCGCTTTGCACCCTTTTCTTTTCCAGGCTGAACACCCCCAGCTCCCTCAGCCTGTCCTGGTAGACAGCATGAGTAGAGGTGCTCCATTCTGTAGATCACGTTTGTGGTCCTCCTCTGGACATGCTCTGACAGGTCCACACCTCTCCTCTACTGAGAGCTCCTTATCAGAACAGAGTATTCAAGATTCAAGTATTCTCGCCAGTGCACAGTAGAGAAGTAGGATCACCTCCCTTGACCTGCTGGCCATACTTCTTTTGATGTGCCCCAGGATACAGATAGCTTTCTGGACTGTGAAGGCACATTGCTGGCTCATGTCCAGTTTGCCATCCACCAGTAACCCTGGGTCTTTTTTGTTTTGTTCACTCAGTTCTTTGCTAAGGTTCAGCCACAGCAGAGCAAGTATGTTTAGTGCTCATACTTACACCCAAGCTCCAATGATTGTCCTTTTGCCCCTTCCTGCTGACAGTTTTCTTATCACCCTCATATTAGGCCACAGCATTGATGCAATGATTATTTATATTAAGCTCTATCCATTGCCAATACAATGTTCATTGCAGGTTCGGTGCTTGTTCTGAAATAAGCATCAATGCCTGATGAGTATGAGTAATTATTCATACTACTGACCAAACAATTCAATTGTTGAAAAGTAATAAACTTGTAATCTACAAAATCATTGCTAAATCATTACAATATCATAATACTAATCATTACAAAATCATAACTAAAACATTATCTTTTATGTATACCTGCCTGTAAACCAGTAAAGAAAATTATGCCTAATGTTGGCATTGTATCACTGAAGAGATTTTCTTAATTAACAGATTTAAAGCACTATGGATCAGTATGAAACTGAGAATTCTTCAGGAGCTTCTGCAGAAATCTGCTGTTATCCTGGATAACTATTCTGAGTGCTCCTCCTGTAACTTTTTTTCTTCCCCTTAAAACCAAGATTTTCTTTCCTTGAGTTTCAGCTTTGAAATTATTCCCCTGTCGCCCCATGCAGTGGAATGACAATAACTGAGAACTGGGACAGCATAGTCACAAGAAAGATGGCATGCCTTCAAGCGAAGTGCAAGTGAAGGAGAAATTCCAAATCCTAATAATGATACAACCTCAGATAGGAGAATAAAATTCTGCCATCTTTTGTTAATGCTTTGCTACACTGTATTCTTTGCAGTGAGTCACCATCAATTCTTCTGGTTCGTCCCAATTCAAATTAACATTGAGTTCTGTTTGCCCTGGTCTGGTCAGAAGCTGCAGAGGATTGGTAACCATAATGGCTACTGTTGAGAAGCAATATGCAATGAATAACAAAAGGATTGTGTCACACTTGCAGCATTGCTTGCAAATACGTACAGCATCACCTCAGCATAGGTTCTTTTTACATGTTAGGTTTTTTTTTTTTTTTTTTTTTTTTCATGTAAAGAATCTTTGTTGCACCTTCTTGCTAAAATGTTTCTTCTAACTCTGCCGGCTTTTATTTCTTCTGCTTCCTGGTGATGCTAATCTCTGAGAAGCTTTCAAACTAGCAAAATTTGTCAAGTTTTGCAGGTCGGTTCCTGATAAACTCAGCCTTAACATTCTCATTGTTTCTTCCTTTTGTGGGCTGTGCTTGAGGTACCATTGTGGATCCTGTAGTGTTGTATTAATATTTCTGTACTTCTGTCTCTCAGTGCTGTTGGTCAGGCAGCTGGAGTTTGGGGTAAAAAAAAAAAAGGATATTTTTCATCACACCTTTGCAGACCTTAAATGTTCTCCTTTGTGTCTCAAATTTCTCACCATTTTGGATTTTATTTTCTAGAAGATAGACTAAGACGAGGCGTTAGCTCCCATTTACTGCATGGTACCTTTATTCCCATTGAGCAACCACGTGATCAAAGAAAGAAAATACAAAGAACCTTGAAATTTTTTGTGTTTATGGCTTTTGTTAGTGTTACTGGTGATGACTCTGTATGTTACCTGAGGTTCTCAGATTGCTTTCAGTGAATATGAGAAAAAGCCTGTTATTTCCAGTCAACTATTTACCTTTTATGTAGGGAAAAAATTGTGATCTACATTTGTTTGCCTTCACAGCACTAACAACTTTTTGTTATCCTCTTAAAAATTAGTTGGTAGCACTATATTAGCTCTTGGAATGGGTCCAGTGGAAGGTCACTAAAATGATCAGAGGGCTGGAGCCCCTCTCCTTTAAAAAAAAAAAGGGGGGGGGGTTGAGGGAATTGGGCTTGTTTAGCTTGGAAAAGAGAAGGCTCTGGGGAGACCTCATTGCAGCCTTCCAGTACTTGAAGGGAGCATATAAAAAGGAGGAGGAATGGCTGTTTACATGGGTGGATAGTGATAGGACAAGGGGGAACGGTTTTGATCTAAGACAGGGGAGGTTTAGGTTAGCTATTAGGAGGAAGTTTTTCACACAGAAGGTGGTGACACATTGGAGCAGGCTGCCCAAGGAGGCTGTGGATGCCCCATCCCTGGAGGCATTCAAGGCCAGGCTGGATGTGGCTCTGGGCAGCCTGGTCTGGTGGCTGGCCACCCTGTACATAGCAGGGAGGTTGAAACTGAATGATCATCGTGGTCCTTTTCAACACAGGCTAGTCTACGTCCTCATGTTGACCAGTGTATAGTGCTGGGATGGGGCTCTGGGCAGTCTGATCTAGTGGGTGGCAACCCTGCCTACAGCAAGGGTTTGGGACTGGATGATCTTTAAGGTCCCTTCCAACTCAAGCTGTTTTATGAAATAAATTGCTTTACCAGTGCTACTCTTGTGAAGATCTCTCTACCATTTCCTTCCTTCCAGATTTGCATGCCTTCTGGAAAAGTAAAATTTCCTCCCCAGACTGGGGAGAATAAAACAAGATAAATGAAGCACTTAGCTGAAAACTGGGGAACCTGGCTACTGCTCCAAACTTTCCTCACCCAACTTGCCTTTGTCAATCTTATGTGAAAACTCCAAGAGGAGAGTTGCACAGTCTGCAAAGTTTTTAGCTACATATATATAGCACTTTTTCTATGTATCTTTGTATCTTATGCCCTTAAGGAGAGAACACAACCTTGATGATAACAGGACTTAAAGTGGGGAAGTAGATGTACTGGCAGTTGAGTAACTTGTGTGAAATAATCCAGTAACTCAGGAGTAAAGCTAGGGTTTAAAATCTTTGTCTCTTGAGAGTGACAATTTAGCTGTTAAATTATGCTCTGATGCAATGATTTACTTAGAAAACAAACTAGCACTGATTCTGAAACAATACTAGCTAATGTGATGGGAAAATGTTTGCAGAGCTGCAGCATATTGCCCAGAATGAACTATATGTAGGAAGGAAAGGAAAAATAAAATGTTTAGGGTCACCTTGCAGATAGTAATTTATGGAAGACCAATTTAAGCCTATGCAATAAGCTTATGGGTAGAATGGATCTGTATGGATCTTCTGGAGAAGTACAATATGCATGACTTTCATTTCCAGTGGTGACTTCTCTGTTTCAGAGATAATTTTGCCCTTCTAGTTTATTTTTTCTGGACTTGCTCACTTCCAACCTGTCCTGGTTGAAGCACAGGCTGTTGGCAAAATCTTGTTCCTAGATTGTGTAAATAAATGGTTCAGCATCACTCTGTGAATTCCAGCAACTGACTTTGTGCCTGTAAGCATTCGAGATGCTTCTTCCTCCTAAGAATGTGACGTAGCCTTTGAAATGAAATATGGGAGATGTCAGCAACAATGCATGTGTTTGTTATTAAAACAAACTAACAAAAAAACAGTGATTCTTACCTTAGATCTAATGTGATACATGCTTATAGATAGAAATGTGGTATAAATGGAAACTTAGGAAACACAAAATGCTGAACAGTTTTTCTTCCCTCCTCCCATCTTAATCCCTGACTAACCTTTTAATTTCCAATTTGCTTTATAATTGGATTAAGCAGAGTAAAGAAAATTTTTTGCTTAATGGGAATGAGTGGACGCAATGAAGTGAAACATTAAAGCTTTTTGGACAAGCTACAATGGTGGGGGGGAGAGGGAAAGGGGAGGGTTGGAATGAAAGGTAAAACTAACATAGCCTCACTCTGTTCCTTCAGGTACATATAGAATAAGGCTTATTGGATTTCTCTGTCAGATCTCTGTATTTGTGTAATAGGTATCATGTTGTGAATAAACACTGACTGGGGATTTAGCAGATAAGAGCATTTTATGAGGTCCTTTAGTTATGTAATTCTGAAATAGATGGGGAATTCTAGGATGCTATTTCTGTGCATTTAAATAAACGTATTTAGAACTTTAACATTTCAGTTGATTATAAAAATGAATTTTAATATTTAAGTATTCTGTAATGAAGTGGAATTTGTGACTTTTGAGGGATTTGGGCAGGATTGGTTTTTGGGTTCACAGTAGTGGTAGTAATCAGAATGGTGATTTTCTAATGAACTTACAATTGGTTTCCTGTGAGAGATACAGGACAAGCACCTGTTTGGAACATGTGGTTTTCACTACCCTTCAGGTGACAGTAATGGCTCTCTACCATTCAGTAACACGTTTGGATCTCTGCTCAAACCCCAGTGGTTACAATAAGAGGATTAGAGGTTTTTTTTTTCTTCTGTTTGTCAGAGGTCAGTGAGAATGAAGGGGGTTGTATAAAGGAAACTCATGGATTGTAATCCTGAGGCTCCAGTGTTTCAGTGGGGAGACTGATTATGTATATATTTTTTTCCAGTTTAGAGATAAATACTGCTTGTCTCCAGCAAGTTATCAGACACATCTCTCTTGTTAATTGTTTGTCAATTTTATTTCATATCCAGCAGTGGACTGAGTTGGATTTGACTGTATTTTCCAAATAGATCATCATACACATGAAGCAAAACCTTTTGCTTCTGAACAAGTTGTGTTTCCATTACATTTGTGAGATCTAGCTACAGAAACACATATGCTGATGCTTTGGAAAAATGCTACAACTCCTTTTTACAAACCAGGGTGCAGTTTTTATCTTACCGTCTTATCATTCTCAATATTTTTAAGAATCAGTTCTGAGCATGCTCCCTAATTGATGCACACATTTAGAGATTTAGATCCTTTAAAATAAGTTGTTAAGCAACTTTAGAGCCTACCTTCTCAAATTTTGGAAGAGAATTAGACAGATAAATGATTGACATTCTTGAAAATGTTGCTTTGCTCCTCTTTCCTCTTGTAACTTCTGTGGATTAAAGGCTTGGATGTTCCAAGTTACAAGTCTGCATTATCACTGGAAGAAACTATGCTGTGTTAACATATGCGTAGAGATATCTATCCCTACAAGAGTTCTCAAGGAATGCTTGTAAGATTGATTGATGTAAAGATCCTCCTGAGGATTAGGATGTCTTTAGAGGCATGGACAGCTCTGGGATTTCTAGCTTGGGGATCTACACTGTAATTAAAATGCTACTTGTTTATTTATTTATTGGCAGATTGTTGCAACTGCTTCAGTAGATGCTGCTGCTGGGTAAAGTAGTAGAAACTTAACTTTGGGAAAAAGTAGAGGGAGAATATAAAATCATACAATCATAGAACATCCCTAGATGGAAGGGATTCACAAGGGTCATGGAATCTAACTCCTGGCTCCACACAGCTTCAACCAACATTCATTTCCTCTGTCTGACAGCAGTGTCCAAACTCTCCTTGAACTCTGGCTATTGGGGCTGTGCCTGCTGCCTTCTGGTACAGAACCTGTCCTTCATCCCACCCTGGCCTTCCCCTGAAGCAATTCCATGCCATTCCTTCAGGTCTTAACTTCCTTCAGGTTGGTATGTTTGCAGATGACTTGGTTTATTGTTGCCATAAATACACTGATTAAAAACATGCCAAAGAAGTTTGCCAGCAAAAAACCATTTATTTCCTATCAGAACAAGGTGAGGATAAATGCCTATCAAGTGTGTGGGGGTGTGTGTGTGGGGGGGGGGGGGGAAGCATTCAAATATAACTTAATACAGAGCTGCTAGCCTGTATACTTAAGTACAAAAGTAGCTATAATATTCAAATCTCTCTGTGGTTGATTCCTAATCTTACACCAAATCATTCTTTCTCATCCCTGCCCATTGCTTTCTCAGTATTAGTTGTGCTGTTGATATGTGTCTCCTGTGTCCAAAAATGAATTTAGTTATGTGATGAGGCAACAATTTATTAAAGAAGAGAATTCCTCCAGTGACTGCACTGGTGACAGCTATCTTCTAGCATGCTGCTCCGAAGTCTTCCAGGGTAGCATCTCAACTTCCACTAGTGTTTATTTACCTGAACTTGCTTGGAAACAGGGCCTTTGACTTTTACAGTTGAGTGTAGGCTGAACTGTCATTTCTTCAAGGCAGCTCCTCAGATATCCCTTCCTGCTGGCTTGTTGCCTCATTTCTTTTTCCCTGTGCCAGTTCCATACTGACCCATTCAGTGCTGCTCTGCTCCTTACCAGCAGCCTGAAATGCAGGATCAGTCATCCCACACATTGCTTCTCCACAGTGCTCCCTCCAGGTACAGTTTTGACTTATGTTAAAAACAAATTTTAGACAAAGCATTTAGCTGTATTGATTTTAGTCCATATCCTGAAGTTTTTTTTGTGTGCAAGAAATTATTCCTCTCTGCAGTGCTAGAAAAGTTTCACTGGAGAGTGAGTTTTTCTTATTTCAGATTGCAGATAGGAATTTCCAATCATAAACAATCCCACTATGAATGATTCGGTTTCAGATCTTCATGTCAGCCCTACTGCAGCGAGGGAGTCATAAGCTGCGTGTTGTCTGCTGCGTTCCTGTACGGTACATAAGGGAGCTCAGAAAAGCTCTGCGTTATTTCCGACCCACACAGAGCAGTGAGCCAAACGAATGAAGAGGAAGTGAATGTAGCTCAACACACTGCAGTAGAATAGACAGTAGTTCATATACGCATATGTGTAAGCAACTTTACTGAAATTGGTCGATTTCACGATATCTGATTGGTAGACATGATAATTGATAAAGCAGTCAGGGATTATTTGAGAATCTATGTAGTGTGCAGAATGCTTCAGGCATTGTATAAAGGGCTGTTTTAAAGCAGGCTCAAGTGAGGCGCTGCTAGGCTGAAAAGAACATGTAATTTGAGGCTGGTACAACACCCAGTGGTCATTTATCCATCCTCATAAATTCTGGTAAAGCTAGGCTATATTTCTTCTGAAATCAACTATAAACGATGTTGGAAAATATCTCTAAATCATTTGTATGGGTACTTATTTCGCTTTAAGATTTCTTTTTTCCCCATCCTGTTACTTCTGTGTACAACATGCACTTCATTAAACTCTGGCTGGTAAATCGGATCTTTAAAAATCTTTTCTTCACTATGGATGGTTAAGCGGTGTTTTGCCATAATGTTTGACTTCATCTTTGATAAAATAAATGGGCAGAGCTTTAAATGTATAAAGCGTAGCCAACCTGCATAGGCTGTTTATAGGCTGGGTTAGTGAGGATGGACATAATTGTAGTATCCTGTCCACAAAAACATGGTGATAAAAAGAGCTACCAGCTGTGTGGGGGACATGAATGAGAGAAGTGGGATAAATAGCATCATGGGAGGGCTGATCTTCTGATGAACAGTTTGTATCAGAAGGGCGGGATTTAAGTTCAGTGAGGAGACATGCAGATCAGTGCTCTTCTGATTCTAGAGTTCTTAAACTGTACTACTCTCAAATGAATCGGAGGAAAACCAAGTCCTCTTACTGGGACTCACTTAGTTTCTTTCTGGCTTAGTGTACTCAAGAAAGATTTTTATTTGTTTTAGGAGCCTATAGAGACTCAAATCTTGCACAGACCAAAGTCTGCTCATGTCTTATCTCTGTTTTCCCATGACTACCTGTTTTGAGCACTTCATTCTTCTGAGGCTGGTAAAGAAGCACAGAACATCCATAGTACTTTGCTTGCAATGTTTTTTTTATGTGAATGGAAGTGTTGCTCTGTGATACTAGAGCTCTCACTTATATTTCTGACCACTTATTTAAACAAAAGGTTATAAAGCTAGTGACATCTTGGCAGAAAGATTTCAAACACGCTTTTTTTTTTCTTTCTCCTCTCAGATCTCTACAACTTACATTGACTTGAAGGTAGATAGTTCTGGCTGTCAACTGACTTCTGGCTGTCTCACTGATTTGAAAGTCTAACGAATTTCAAGTTTAATAAAATCAATTGTTTTGAAGTTGGGTTTACTACCAGATGAAGCAGAAGTCAACAAAAATATTTACTTAAATTCTTGATTAAGAGCATTGAGGAACCACAGTTAATTGTACTTATGCTGTGTGTACAATATCAGTGTACCTTCCATTATATGAACTGTTGTCTTAAGGCATGTTCTAAGCAAAGGTATTCACTGTGTTATTCATTATTGTAAGTCTTCCAGCTTGTTAGTGATGTGAATATAAGGTAATAATCATGGTGGGTTACTCTTCCTGAAAATATTTGTTACTGTATTACAAGGTGATTTTTTAATGACTGAATTATTTATACTGTTCCTTTGAGGGCCTTACTAAACATTAATAAATCAGCTTTCTGTCCTTATATCTCTCTCTTTCTCTGAGGTCCTGAGACAGAGATACCCATCTTGGTCTGATTTGTGGCCTGAGAAGCATGCAAAAGAACTGCATAATTATGATACTCAGTTTATGTTTTCCAAACTGGAAAGAAAAAGAAATTGTTGTCACAAAAATGTATTTCTTTTCCACGATTGTCACTGTCTTAGTTTCATCTGGATGGAAATGTTTTCCTTAGAGTGTCTGCTATGATGTTTTGGTTTTGGAAAATCATCTGCATGTAGTTATCATACCCACACTCATCCCTTCTCTACTTTTTTTTTTTTTAAAGATAAAACTATATGTTTAAAAAAAGAGGAAGATAGTTGTGACTATATGTATTTATATTTATTTTTATATATCAGTGTATAAAATAAGTGATGCACAAGCAATTTGTTCCCACCCCCTGCCTGATGCCCAGCTAGCCCCCTGAGCAGCGTAGAAGAGAAGGATTCTGTCCCCCCTTCAAAACCCCTTCCGCTTGATGTCATATGGTATGGAATATCTCTTTGGCCAGTTTAAGTTAGTAGTCCTGTTTCTGCTCCCTCCCAGTTCCTTATGCCCTTCGCTGTGAGTGGCCTTGGCTCTATATGACCCTGCTTATCAACAACTGTGAACATCACGGTGTTATCAATGTTGTTTTTCTTCTAGAACAAAACATAAGCATCATACCAGACACTCTAAAAGAAAACAATTCCATCCCAGCTGGAAATAAGGCAATTGCTAATCTAATTCTTCAAGAGAATCCTCCTTGGCACTGGAGCCAATCAGTGTACAGCAACCATTTGTCTGCTGTGTTGGGTTTTACCCTATATAAAAAGTGGCTGACCCACCCTTACCTGACATAGGTTATTTAACTTAACTCAAATCCTCAGTTAAGCTTTTATGGTTATGGATTAGAAAACAGATAACCATCAAACAAAACAGCAATCTAGCATAATGATAAATGTATATTTACATGCAGTCAACTTGTTTTAAATAGAAGTAGATTTATTTAGTGCTATTTAAAAAAAAAAGCAGTTTTTCAAATATTGAAATAAGTATGTAAGTGTACTAAAGCACATAGTTGGAAGGATAAAATTGGCGTATTGAAACATCTAATGAAAAATCTAATCTCTTGGATACTTTTCAGGAAATACTACTTAGAGAGGATAATTTTGAAAGACCATCTAATCTGAACTTTTTAAACTACATTTGATAGGGGAGGTGGATGCACTCCTGAGTAACACAGAAGAATCAGGAAACAGTATCACTCTAAGAAGGAGCAGGGAAAAACATCAGATTTGTCTCAAAGGAATTAAAGTTTCTTAAAGAATGTTGTTGACAGCTCAGCTGAAATGCTTAAAGGTTCCTTAAAAATAGGAAGGAAACCCACTTTTAATGTGATCCAATAGTGATAGGACATGGGAAAAATTGTCTTAAACTGAAAGAGAGTAGGTGTAGATTAGATATTAGGAGGAAATTCTTAACACAGAGGGCAGTGAGGCCCTGGCATGTCTGCCTGGAGAAGCTGTGGTGCCCCATTCCTGGAGGCACTCAAGGTCAGGTTGGATGGGGCCCTGGGCAGCTGAGCTGAAGATAGGGATGGCTGGGCTTTGAGGACACTTCCAACCCAAGACATTCTGTGATTCTATGAAATGAGCAAGTTTATTTTCAAAAATGATGTAACAAATATCTGAGCAGTATAATTTACCTATCCAAAACGTTCTGTGACTCTACGATTAAAATAGAGGGGAGAAAAAAAAAGCTGAGAAAGTTGAAGGAATGAAATAATAAAGCAGAGACTTATATATACGAGTTGTGGAAAGAAACTTGGTAGATAAAATTAATGGAATAAGGCAAGACAGAGCAATAATGAAGAGATTTTGTAACATTTGTAGGAAAATAAAGTTATTTTGGTCATCAAAATTTTTAAACACAAGTAGTCCATCCAAGTACAAAAAGGTGAGAATATCTTTGAGGAGAAACAGGATGATCTTGTATTCTGTTTATATTCAGTAGATATATTTTTTTCCTGACAGAGGAATTGTTAAAAAGCTATAAAATTCTCATCTCCCAGCAGTTTTGTATACCTACTTGTATATTTCTGCTCCATTAATGTTTCTTTCATCCTAAGAGATAATGGAGGAGTTCTTTTGGAGAAGAAAGCTTGTTCCATCATTGGAAAACACATAATGAGATACTTCTTACAAATACAAGTGTGTGAGCTTGACACTAATTTCAGCCAGAACTGCAGAAATTGTGATAGAGGACTGGTCAGTTAAGAACTGAACATTGGTAAAAAAAATCAACAAAATCTTGGTGTGAAATAGGGAAAAGCTGTCTTGCGAAACATGGCAAGAATACAGTTTGTGCTGACAAAGTAATGTGTCAACAAGTCTTTTGTCCTGATAGCATCTTATACCCTTAATTGTAAGATATTCGGAGAAAAATAGGTTTTTAAATTTATTGAAGAGATGATTAAAAAGTGATCTAATGGTAGCCTGTGTCAGGACCAGGCTGGAGATTGTTCTGCATGTAGAAGTGGCTATATGCAGGCAGATTATGAACTCCTGCCCTCCAAAACACCAGTTGCTTTCTCCTTGGGCCATTCTGAATTTGTAGCAGGCCCTGGATTGGTAGGAAACTCCTAACTGTTAAAAAATTTAAGAAAATTATTTCAGCACATTGTTTTGTTGGGAATCAAAGCAATTTATAAGCTACAGTCAGCATAAGCACGTAATATGCGTGTAACATTACACAGTACATTTCCACCCACTGAGAGATAAAAACAGAGTTGCAAGCGATTCCTGAAATTAGGAGGCACCCTCTGAGATGTCTGTCTTCATAACTGAAGTGCTATTGTGAAGACATTGGCTTCTTACAATGATGTAATTTGTTGAATACATGGAATGGGAACATTCATGTAGTGGCACCAAAGGTTGGGTTTTAGGATGTGTCTGTTTTTCTAATCTGCTTCTGGTAATAAACAAAAAAAAAAAAACCACAAACAACCTTAAAAACCCTATAAGAATAGCAACCCAAACCAGACGTTATGTGTAATAGAGCATCTAGTTGGTGTTGTCTGGAAAATCTGTAGAAACTGAATCTGTTGTTTAATTAATAGATCTTTCTAGTTGTAATCTGTCATCTCAGCTAGTGCAGAGGAGGGGGAAAAAAAAATAGAAATATTTTCTAGTCAGCGAGAAACAGTGCGGCTTTGTGAGAGCTCACTGAATTTTCACCTCATGTATCAGGAACTAAATTGTAAGTCCATAATTGCCTATACCTGAATAAACATGGCATGACTTCAGTATTGACAAACATCCACAAGACCTTTCATGGTGATTGCTTGTTTCCAATTTAAGAAAGAAATCAAAATTCTTAGACCACAGTGAATTTTCAAGGTTGAGCCCTAGGAAATCCGTTCTCTGTTAGTAAAAATTGAGCTTATACATCACAGCTCAGATTCTATTAGAATAGGGGGTTGGAGTTCCCTTATTATATGGGCAATGTTTTCTTTATCTGTTATTAAAGTTATTTGGTTGAAGATGAGGTATGTTTTAGTAAAATCTGTCTGTGACTGGTTGAAAGCATTTGGGATGGGAAAGAGTGCATGTCACAGATCTCAAAAACAAAAGTTGGAATCTTGGAGAGTAGTAGGTGGCTATACTCTGCAGGAATGTGAAGGAACAGAAATGTTTGGGTGCTTTGTTTTGTTTTGTTTTGTTTTGGCTTGTTGTGTTTTAGGGTTGTTGTTTTTTGTTTTTAAGGGGAGGTGAACATGGAGTAGGCTGGCCCTGCTCCTCAGCAGCAGCTGCAGGGCCACAAGTCTGGGGGTGACAAGTGGTGTCCTGGTGGCTGTGAGCCCACACTGCTTGTTTGAGGGCCAGAAGTAGAAAAACCATGCAGATGGCTTTTATCTGAAGCAGTGAAAAACATCTGAAGTTTGTCCACTGTTTCCATGGAGACCATGCCAGCATATAGTCTCCATGGGTAACAGGCAGGAGGAGGAGAGTGCTCAGCCTTGAAGTACACAAGCCTGCATATCCTTATAAGAAATTATTTTGCTTTAATAGCAAATAGATAAGCATGTTTTGGAGAACGACATCAGTGCTTAGAATCATAGAATGGTTTAGGTTGGAAAAGACCACTAAGATCACTTAGTCCAACCACCAATCCATCCTCACCATGCCTGCTAACCACAGCCCTCAATACCACATACATACAGATCTTGAACACCCACAGAGATGTTTGTTCCACCACCTCCCAGGGCAACCTGTGCCAATACTTCACCTTCTGCAGTACATTGTACTGTCCAACAGTGGTAGTGCCCTATTGATTGGACTGTCAACTGTTCAGCCAGCCATACAGGAGAATTGCACCTTGCATCAGGTGAAGTTATTCAAAGCCTTATAGCACCTGGATAAAAGTCTCTCTGCACATTGCACCCTTTCTGGTTTTGGGTCTAGTCTATGCATATTCTGAAACTAGGTGATTATGAACTACCTGCATTTGGGCTGTCTTTCGTCTATCATGAAGTGTACTCAAAAGATACCTATAGCCTTTTCTTGCTAATAAATAATTCTGCAATTTATGTTTTATTTCAATTTTTTTGTTTGTTAGAGGAAGGGCAGTTTGCAGGCGTCCCTGTTCAAAGGGAAAAAGTGCAGTTGGGTGAAAACCTGAAAGGGTGAAAGGCCCCTAACGATCTTTGTGGCCCTCCACTGGACTCTGCAGTAGTTCCCTGTCTTCAACAAAATTATTTTCTTGCAAGAAATGGGAGAGGAAATGCTGCTACAGAGCATTTCTCTTTGGATGCAGTGCAATATTTGGTGAATGAATGAAAACTGCTGTTTTCATGTGTGATCCCAAGATCCAATGCTACTAAAGCACTGAAGTAACTCAAAGGTGCACATGCTGATTCTTCTTCAGACCCCTACTGCCAAAAAAAAAAAAATATCAGTTATTCTCCTGCCTGTCTGTAAATGCAATAAATGATGCGTGCATCTGGTTGTTTTGTAGGTAGATAGGCTGAGAGCACGAAGGCACTCCTTGCCATAAGCACCATTTAGCAATGAGGAAAGCAAGGTATCTGAACTGTTAGTGAGAGTGATGTAAATGATATTTCTAAATACCAGTAAAAACTGAAGTCTTTGCCAAGAAAAATAAAGGATATTATCTAAGGTGTTCTTGTAGTATGAGAACAGATACGTTCACAGACTTAACTTGAGTCACCAAGAAGTCTTGCTGAAAAACATTCCAAGAGGGTCTCAGCCACTGATCCTATAGGAACCTGGTGGTTTTGGAACTTTTATTATGGCTCTCTTGACTTTCTTCTGTGTCCTGTGCAGGATTTTGATGCTAACAAGTTAGCTGTAGTACAAATAATGGACAAAGCTCAATGAGTACTCAGGTATCTTCTGTATCACTGGACTACCCTATTCTACCCCTAGGAACCAATAATTATGGAGCAATAGAGTAACTAAGGTGTCTTTTTCATTAAATGTTCAGAATCTGATTAGAAAGAGCAGTTTTGCGAGAAGAATACTTTAAAAAAAACCTGGTGTCCTAGAAATTGGGGTCCTGTGCTCCTCTGCCTGATCTCTGCGTACATATGGTAAATGTAATTTCATGCTTTTTTTTATTACCATCAGAATTTTCCCCTTTTCAGCCTTTAGAGCTACCTCATTCTCTAACACTTTGAGAAGAGGCAGCCGTGACTAATCTGGGGGCAAGCACATGGCCAAGCAGCACGTGTGCCAAGTGCTTGCTGCATAGCTGAGCTTGTGGTACTGTCTCATCTGCTAAATCCAAGAGCTCTAACCTGGATCTGGTATTTGGTCACTTGCTTTCATCAAGCTTAAAGTACACCTCTGGCGCTTCACAAAGGGGAAGCGTTCTCAATGATGGACAGGGAGGATGAGTTTCTACAGGTGGGCTAAAAACAGCTGGTACATTTATGAAGCCACACAATAAATAAAGGTAAGGGAAAGATCTAGGATTTTTTTGCAGCTTTAGAATTCAATGTCTAGAGATTAAAAATAGTTCTTTTCCTCATTTTTCTTTCTTTGCTACAGGTAAGACAAAACCTCCCCACGTAAAATTCATTTGGTCAGGAGACAATCTGTGCTAGCACCTCTGTTAGGATCTGCACCTTAGGGCAGCTTTCTGACCTGTTGTTTCTGAGGTCAGTTTGATCAATTCTGAGTTTCACTTGTTTCAGTCAATGCAAAATCCAGATTTGTAAACAGTGACAGAATTGAGGTGAAGGAAGGTGAACTACTGGTAAAAGGAAAGTCAACCGTATTGAAATGGTGGTAAACTTTAATTTCATCTTTTAGTAAAGTGAGAGGAATCATCACAGTCAGCAACTCAGGGCAGTTCTTGAGAAGGAAGACCACTGAAAACAGTAAATAGAGCAGAACATAGGAAAAAATTACTGTGGAGTAATACATTTGTACTATATGAGTCCCAAAGAGTTAACAGCAGTGGTATAGAAGCAGTTCTAAAAATACACATTTATTAAGAATGTCAGTGGAACTGCATGAGTTTTCACCAGGGCTGACTTCCTTTCATATTTATAAATCTTGCCTGCTTGCGTGGTCTCTAAAGCAATTTGAAATTCCTTATTTGCATATTTTTTTCTTAACCTTAATGTAGCAACAGAATGTAGAAGTATTTCCATTTTATTATGTATCTCGTGCTGGATTTTTAAGAAACCACGAAGAAAAGAACCAATTCATTAAAACGTAAGCTATGACAACTGCTGGGATTTTTTAAAATGATTTTTCCAGTGAGTGGAATTGTTTCTGTGACTTATCTGCAGCTATGTTTTGACATTATCACAAAACATTTTAAAATTTTCTTTTCTGTATGCATAAGAAGCTGATATCAAGTGTGTATCAGGTGATTCTGCATTGAAAACAGAATGCAAGTTTGCTTCTGCAACAATTGCCATGTCAGTAATTCATTAATAAATGCTTCTGTGAAGCTTCTTTGTGATAGAGAGCTCGTGTATATCATTCCCTAGGACAAAGGGCTAGGGAAAAGCTCCCTATATTTACAAATCTCCTGAAATCATTCATAAATATTAGCTCACTTTGTAGGAGATTTTACTACATAACTACAGCATGTCTGTTCAGCCAACCAGTCCTCTGTGATTGTAACTGATTTTATAAATGGAATGTTTCTAGAAGTAAACTGTTACCGGCACACGATAAGAGGAAGCCCCTACGTCAAGGCAGTTGCACAGAGTCCCTAAGAACACATCTTAAGGAAATATTTGCATAGCAGCTGTAATCAGTGTATAATTAAATACATACTAATGCTATGCCTCTGTAATTGATCCATATGATTTTTAAATGAAAAGCATACACTAAAAGTTCACAATAGTACTGACGCTTGAAAGAAAGGCTAAGAGCATTGAGTGGCTTTGGTGTTTGCAGCATGCTTTGCTTATCCTCTTTGGGAGGAAAGGCCCTTTTGTTTAAATCTTTGTGCATTTGAATTGCACACATCACTTAAGTATGCAGATTGCTTTTTCAGGTAATGGATGCAGTGTTCTAATATCTGATGCTGTGAAACTATATGAATTAGTTAAAATTTTCTCTTTTGTACACTGTTTTAGTGCTTTAAATGTATACAATTAAATTCCAATGTTATCTTCTCCATCCCCAGATCTTCCATTTCATGCCATCTTCTTGTGTCATGAATATGACTCTGCCTTTGACTTCAGGTGTCAACTTGCTGTAGTTCAGAATTTTAGTCACCATGTCTGAAAGCTTCATGCTCTACATACACAGGAACAGATCTGATGTGACTGATAAACTTGCATACTCTGGAAATATTTCAGGATGTCCAAAATCTGAAAGGGTTCTCAAAAGGGAAATTTATTTTCCATCCTTGAAATCACAAAGTAAATAATTAGCTGTTTAGGTCACAGCACATTCAGTTCAAATACAGGATATTCCGCATTCTCAAAGCAGAATGTAAAAGTTTTCAGGAGCTTAGGTTCCTAATTTCATTGAATTCCATCATGATGTAGGTGGGGAAAAAAAAAGACAACTCTCTGCACCTTTTATCTTCTAGTATAAACAAGTCAAGCTCATTTAGCCTTTCTTTAAGATAAGCTATCCATTCCCATTATTATTTTAGAAGACTTTCTCTGTAACTATTGCACTACAAATTAATTATTCTTGAACGTGGTGATTCAGTGTGCATATACTATTCCTTGAGTTGCTGTTTATACTTGGAAACATTTCAATATTAACTTTCAAAATTGTATTTAGTGTTTTCATTGCTAAATGTAATCAACTGTTCAAGTACGTTCCCCTCTGTTCCCAAGCTGTGAGTTCCAAACTTGGTACTTTCTGTTACCCATTTCAAGGTGTATCACCAAGCTCTGATAAATTTTAGTGTTTCATTATTTTAATTCTTAAAGCTGTAATATGCTGGAGAGCATCTAGACTACTGCAGCAGGCGAAATATCAGTTTGTCCAAGAAACTTACATGTTCTTTATGGTACATAGTGTAGAAGATCAGTAAGAAATGTGTGATAATAAAAACTAATTTCTATATCTTGAACAGATAAAGAACAATAGCACAGATCAGAAAAAAAAAAAGTATTTGTAGTTTGCAAAAACAAAAATGACTCCCCTGCCTTCTGTCATGGTTTGGCCCATTCCATGACCAATGGGATGAAGGGAAAAACAGACACCTGCTCTGAGATGAGGGCAGAGAGGA